>NW_028274807.1:52705932-53306349 GCF_037043125.1 Eumetopias jubatus
GTTTGTTTGTTTGTTTTTTAGATTCCACATATAAGTGAAATTATAAGTATTTGTCTTTCTCTGTATTATTTCACTTATCATAATACCCTATAGGTCCATCCACTTTGTTGTAAATGGTGAGATTTCATTCTTTCTTATGGCTAAGTAATATTCCACACTGTGTATATACACCACATCTTTATTCACTCATCTATCCATGGACACTTAGGTTCCTTACATATCTTGGCTATTATAAATAATGCTGCATTGAACATAGGAGTTCATAGAGCTCTTCAAATTTGTGCTTTTGTTTTCTTTGTATAAATACCTAGAAGTGGATTGCTGGATCATTTGGTAGTTCTACTTTCAATTTTTTGAGGAAACTCCATACTGTTTTCCATAGTGACTGTACCAGTTTATATTCCCACCACCAGTGTGCAAGTGTTCCCTTTTCTCTACATTCTTGTCAACACACTTGTTATTTTTGTCTTTTTGATAATAGCCAATCTGACAAGTGTGAGGTGATATCTCATTGTGTTTTTTATTTGCATTTCCCTGATCATTAGTGATGTTGAGCATCTTTCCATGTCTGTTGGCCATCTGTAAATCTTCATTGGAAAAATGTTTATTCAGATCCTCTGCACATTTTTTAATTGGGTTTTTTATATTGTATAAGTTCTTTCTATATTTGGATATCAACCCTTACTGGATGTATGATTTGCAAATATCTTCTTCCATTCGGTAGGTTGCCTTTTCATTTTGTTGATAGTTTCTTTCATTGTGCAAAAGCTTTTTAGTTTGATGTAGTCGCATTTGTTTATTTAACTTTTATCACCCTTAACTGAGGAGACTGGTCCAAAAAAATATTGCTAAGATTGGTGTCAAAGAGCTTACTGCCTAAGTTTTCTTATAGGAGTTTAGGAGTTTTATGGTTTCAGGTCTTAACATTCAAGTTTTTAATCTATTTTGGTTTATTTTTGTGTGTGGTGTAAGAAAATGGTCTGGGTTCATTCTTTTGCATGTAACTGTCCCATTTTCCCAACACCATTTATTGAACAGACTGTCTTTTTCCTGTTGCATATTTTTGTCTCCTTTGTCATAGATAACTGACCATATAAGCGTGGGTTTATCTCTGGGCTCTCTCTTCTATTGATCTGTATCCGGGTTGTTTTGTTTTGTTTTTTGTTTTAAATTTTTAATTTATCTATGAGAGAGAGAGAGAGGAGCAGAAGGAGAGGGAAAAAGCAGACTCTGTGGTGAGCATAGAGCCTGACATGGTGCTTGATCTCAGGACCCTGAGATCATGACCTGAGCCAAAACCAAGAGTCAGATGCTTAACCAACCGGGCCCCCTGGTGCCCCAATCTGTGTATCGGTTTTTGTGTCAGTACCATACTCTTGATTACTACAGCTTTGGAGTATAGTCTGAAATCAGGGAGCATACTAGTGCAAGCTTTGTTCTTCTTTCTCAAGATTGCTTTGGCTCTTCAGGGTCTTTTGTGGTTCCACACAAATTTTAGGATTATTTGCTCTAGTTCTGTGAAAAATGCCGTTGGTGTTTTGATGGGGATTGCAATCCTTTGGGTAGTATGGACATTTTAGCAATATTAATTCTTCCAAATTATAAGTACAGAATGTCTTATCATTTATTTGTGCCATCTTTGACTTTGCTCATCCATGTCTTATAGTTTTCAGAGTGCATGTCTTTCATTTCCTTGGTTAAATTATTCCTAGCTACTTTATTCTTTTTGATGCAACTATAAGTGGGATTGTTTTCTTAATTCTCTTTCTGATAGCTTGTTTTGGGGTATAGAAACACAATTGATTTTGGTATGTTAATTTAGTATCCTGCAACTTTACTGGATTCATGTATTAGTTCTAGTAGTTTTTTGGTGAAGTCTTTAGGGTTTTCTTTTGTAGTACCATGTCATCTGCAAATAGCAACAGTTTTACTTTTTCCTTTCCAATTCGGATGCCTTTTTTTTTTAAGATTATTTATTTACTTATTTTACAGAGAGAGACACAGCGAGAGAGGGAACACAAGTAGGGGGAGTGGGAGAGGGAGAAACAAGCTTCCCACCAAGCAGAGGGCCCAATGTGGGGCTCGATCCCAGGACCCTGGGATCATGACCTGAGCCAAAGGCAGACGCTTAGTGACTGAGACACCCAGGAGCCCCTCGGTTGCCTTTTATTTCTTTTTCTTGCCTAATTGCTGTGGTTAGGACTTCCAATACTATACTGAATAAAAGTGGCAAGAGTGAGCATCCATGTCTTGTTCCTGATCTCACCTGAGTATGATGTTAACTGTGGGTGTCACACATTTCTTTGTATTTTCCCATAACTAACAGTGGACTGCTCATAATGGATGTTCAATAAATACTTATTGTTAGTATTATACACAATAAATGGTATCATTAATATCTCAGCTTATAATATACTGTGGTGAAAATGCCAAACCTGCCATGAGCATGATGGTAATAGCTAGTAATTAAGAAATTCCAAGTACAGCATCGGCATCTTGAATGGTATCTTAATTTCATCCTTCAAGCAATCAGACATGGCAAGTATTCTGACTCTTAGTTTACAAGTAAGGCAACTAAGGTTCAGGGAAGTTAAGCACATGCCCAGGACCCAGATAGAAAATGTCAGAGTTGGCTGTAAAATTCAGGCACACCTGACTCCAAAGTTGCATTCTGTCAGTCTTCATTTTTATATCCATAACCATTTTTCAGTAAGACTCACTGAAACGTCTCTTAGGCTAATTCTTTCTTCTGTGTTCCCACCACCACCTTTAAGTCTACACTTTCATCACTCCATATGTTGATTTCTAAAATATGCTCTTAGCTGATTTGCTTCCCTACAGAATTTCTAACACTATATATTATCTCCTATACACTGTAGCCGGATTCATTGTTTTTAAGGTTTTCTCCTTTCATCATATTTTTTTTGCCTAGTCAACTAGCTGCAAAATAAGCTTGACTAATTTTTTCAGTAGTCAATTTTGCCATCTCTAAAATGGAAATAATAGCACAATCCATCTCATAAAATTGCAAGTATGAAATGGTTACTTGAAAGCATGGCTCTGCTCACAGAGTAAGTGCTTATACATTTTAGTTCTTATTATCATTTACATCATATTTTAGAACTAGAATGGCCATGTTTAACATCATTTTACAGAGAAAGAAAATGAGATGCAGATAGGAAATTGACCAAAAATCAACCAGAAAATTAGAATTAGGTCTCAGAGTAAAATCCTGACCTATTAAATGCAATACTAATGCTATTTTTTTCCTGTACAAAAATTACTTGGCTCCTCTTACCTACCTCTTTTCTTTCCCACTACCTGTCATCATGTCTTTCTTGTTTCACAGCATTATATGCTCATTTAATTTTTGTTGTTTCTGTTTTGAAAGTCTGCTGAAGCTTTTTGAGTTATCAGTTCTGTCCAACTTTCAGGTCCTGCTCAAATAACACTCGCTTCAAGATATTTACCACAAAATCTTCAGGTCATACCTATTGTCCCATGCCTGACTTTCTCTCGGGTTTACTTTCTACATTATGCATTTATCATATAATTACATTGTACATTGTGTGTCTGTAATTGTTTCATAGTGCATGATACCGATTTTAGTTTTACATAAGCAACTGTTAACACTCAAAACTGGTTGAAACTAAAAGGATGACTGCTGTCCTGTGGGGCTGAGACCTTCTCACCATCATCCTAGCAAGGCTTGGTTTGGTATTCTACATGTCATTTCAGACAGTTTTAGAACAGGCACATTTGAGATTCTGGGCTTTTATATGAATGTGTGAGAGAGATTGTTTTTCAAGATAGCTTTTTGCAACTATTCAAAAGTCAGACTTTTAGTTTTGCTAAGGCTCAATTTACTGCCTTTCCTAATTTGCTACTTCTCTAGAGATTTGTGTAACGCTGAAATGTGAAAACATTTGTCCTCCAAAATGTATTTTCCAACATGCCCAAAATGGCTGCCAGATTTCCCAGGATTTTTTCTTTCTTGTCTCATTGCACTGCACCCATATTTTCTCTCTTCATTTTATCTTTGCCTGAGATAGTAGAAGAGTGATATAGACTACTGTAGAGTTTGGGATAACTTCCAGCTCAAGTTGTAAAATGAATGCCCCCTTTCTTGAACAATTCATCTCTCCAATGCCTTCACATAATCTCATTCACCGATTTCTTTAGAGATTTGTTGATTAATCGTTTTAGGCTGACCATGGGTCAGCCCAGAACTACATTGTCAATAGAAACTGAAAGAATGTGTAAGAGGAAGTCATGGCAGTTATTACTTATGGGGAAATATATTCTATTTTCCATTTACAGATCCATTATTTTCACCTGTAAATTGTGGTAAGAACTTTTAAATTTATTTTCATTTTCTGCCTATACTAGTTTTTAGAATAACGAATTCTTCAAGTTTTGAATAAGAGCACGAAATATTAGCATTATCTTTGGGTAATGGGATTATAAGTAATTTTATAATGTGTTATATGATATTTTAAAAAATAAATGTGAAGTGATTTCATAATCAGAACAAAGCTATTTAAATTTGTTAAAGACAAGACTTTCCAATGCTATATAGTTGAGGTAGTATTTCATCTTATGCATTTTAAATGTATCTCAGTGGCTTTCCCTTGTTACAATATTGTAGAGATATCTTCTTGTACAATATTCAATGTATCATCACTTGGTAACATTGCTTATTTTCATCACTTTTAGTCACAGCAGGGTAAGACATAGAAATGTTAAATAGATATGTTTTTATTGACACACTGTCTTATGGTCCCAAGACACCCCACTAATTGCTCCAGTGGTATCCATTGCCTAATAGGAAAAGTAGTTAATGCCCAGGAAAAAAAAATCCATCAAATTGCCCTGCAGATATTTAAATTAATGGCAGAAGAATATGTTTTAAAAGCAGGAGTTTCAACTGCAAAAGTAGATCCTTCACTTTAAGTTGATTTTCAATTTCTTAAATCTTGACTATTAGAGAAGTCAAAAAAATATGGGTTGCTTCCTGAGACTTAGATATGTCCTAAAGGGGGTAAGTTTCACTTGCTTATGAAAGAAGATTGATCTGAATAGCAAAACTAAGCTGAGATGAGGACCCAATGCCCCAATTCCAAGCCAAGACTCAGCGGAGCAAAGGTATTAAAAACTTTAATTGGTTAAGGGGAATCTGAGAGCATGGAAAATGCCTCAGAGCAAAGACCAGAAAGACTACAAGCTTCTTAGATATATTCTTCTTCCATGGAGGTGATAAAATAGTAGAACTGCAAGTCCTGAGAGATGGAGTGGTGGGTGGGTTTACAGGCTGCATCTTTTTAGCAGCACAACCCCACTGCGGTGAAGGGAAACACCTGAATTATTTCTATAACATTTGAGAGAAACTTGCAAATGACTGAAAGTGAGCCATCAAGTTCAGTGTAGATTCAAATAGTGGATATATAAGTGCAAACTTGGACACCATGCAACAATGGGTGCAAACAAATGACAATGAGAACCAAGTGGGATCTTACCCTCAGTAGAAGTGAGTGTGAACAGAGGATAATGCCGGATCCTCATTCCCCTAATGCCAGAGTAATATATAATCACTTCTGGAGAGCTTAACCTAGTTGGAAAATGCTAAGTTAACTGAATAATTGTCCCAATGATACTAAGTGTTAAACCTGATATGGCTTGAGTTTACCTTGAGTAGATAAGATTAATGCTGTATCTCTGGAAATATCAGCTCTAGAGAAATAAAACAGCTTTGTTCAACTCATTTGTGACCACAGACACAGATTACAGTAAATCTCATGTAGCTGAAACCCCAGAGCCTCTTACTTGCTCAAACTTCTTCCAAGGCTCTAGGAGGAGCTCTAGCAATGCTCATATGTTTTAGTAAAATTTGCAAAGTAAGATTTTAACCACAATTGCATAAGACAACTGCCTCTTTCCACTTGGACATTCCTTTGAGCACCTAAAGGGAAATCCAGCTCAGTGGAAATTGCATTGAAGATACATTTAGTTTGGGCTTAATGAGACATAGCTATGTAGTTCACATCTCCTTCCATGAAGAGTTAAGTTTCCACTAGCCTCCCATGATGCCAAAGCACACGTGTTCATAGAATGTGCACGGTTAGGAGCCATGTTGGGAGATGATGGAGTGCTACAGTTCCCAGCACTGCAAATATGTGGGCGATGGAGGGGAAGTAGGTTGAGAATACTGTCTGTGGAAACTTCTCCAATCGTCAGACGTGTAAACATTTAACTAGAAGATTCGGTTCTCCTTGATACTTACTCAATGAAAAAGTTCTCTTTTTAATTATTGGGCATACATGCAATAATACAGTATCTAGTACTATAAATACACAATAATTAGTATTCTATTTACAGGAAACAGAAATGATTAGAATCCCTGAAATTTTAGGGCACAAACCTGTAGGTGTACCACAGAGTATGTCTGTGTGCAAAAAATCATGTGTTCTTCACCCTTTTATAATAAATTGTACTGTAGCATTACATTTCTCAGTGAGTTGTGAAACTGAAGAAAACTTCTAAACTAACAATAATTAAAACAAGTTTATTTCAATCGTTCTAGAAAAAAGCCTGAGATTTTTCTATACTCTTTAAAGAAAATGATATAAAGTCATTAATGTATGAAGATGCTATAAGAAGTGTACAGCCAAAGTTTTAGGAAATAAAGCATTTATGGAGGTGTGTCAGGTAATTTTTTTAAATAAAAGTATTATGTTATTTTCATGAACTTTATAATGCTTGTGGTATGTATCGGCTTTATATTTTTTGAATTTTTTGAATTTTTCCTAGTTCAGAATAAATGTTGATTTATATATCCAACTTTGCATTTCAAATATTATATTCTTTTTTCCTCAAGTACCTCTGTCCCCAGTTATATACCCTTCAAGCCTTTACATCTGATAGTGACCAGAAATAGCACCATTTTTTTTTTCACTAATGCTTGAATGCAAACTCCATGAGAGCAGGGATGGTTTTTCTTTTGTTCACTGATAAATATGAAAACCCTGTCCAGGATCAGGAATATACAAGGCACTCAATCAATACTTATCAAATGAATACAGGTCATTGTTTAAACTCTATGTTCTATACTGAAGAAACCTAATGATTTTTAGTTCTTTTTCAATAGACTTGTTCCACCCAGTTTCCTATATTAAAATTTTCCCACAAATATTATGATGTTTACATGGGAAAATTATTTAAAAGAAAACAATTCCTTGCAAAACTCTGGCAATTTGAAAAGGATTTACTTTCTGCAATAGTGAGGTATTCAGTTTAGAAAATATGCAAACACAAGACATCCAGAAAAGTACTAGGTGAGGCAAAAAGAACAAGAGAAAAACCCAAGACAAAACAGGAAAAGTTATGATAAGCAGCATGGAAGGATGAGAAAGAGCAAGAGTTGAATATGGAGAATGGCTGAACTCAATTTTCCTTTTCACCTTAAGAGAAACTCAAAAAGGACATTAAAAAAAATAGCTTTCACATTTATCCAAATAGCCAATATATGTTATGTTCTACAGATAGATGTTTGAAAACCATCATCCTCATCTTTAATAGTATTTACTGAGTGACAAAAGCACCGTGAGAGATAAACAGTTAACATGGCAGGCAAGCCATTTGATACAGAGGTGGAAAGAGGCAAGAGCCACATGTTGCAAAACCAAAATAAGAAATGAAGTTGTGTGAGCGACAGGACCACAGATGTTCAGGTGTCACTTGTTGAAACTGGGCTCCACAGGCCAGACTCAACAAACCATGGAAATTTTAAATTTGGGGACACTGATATTATTAAAATATGATTTAAGAGGGTTTTAAACTTTATAATAGTAGTTCCCATTTGTCCTACTTTAACTTGAGATCATGCTGTTGATTTTTTTTTGTCATAGTGATGATACCAGACACAAATTCATACAAATACCAAAACTGATGACTAAAGTTTAAACAATCAAATTTTTTTCAATTGCTCGAGTATGTTGGCTCATTTCCCTCCCCCACTCAAGATTCCTTGAATTTATTCTGCACCCTGGTGCTAAAAAAAAGGGTTGTCCATATGGCTTACTTAAACTGTTAGCACCCTCTGTGCTTGTAGGACCCTACATAGAAAGAAAATTCTCCTTCTCTTTCTTCCCACCTCTTGCTCTTTCAAATCCCATATTTATAAGTATAAATGCATGTGTGTCTTTTTATGTAACTACCTGTTCAGTAGCTTCTAATGAAAGTCAGGTTTTGTTTAACTTTATAATTTTTCTCAATGTTAATCTTTCTAATGATTTATTCTGTTACTTCGGATAGTTTATTTAACCCATTTATAATTAACAATTCCTTAATTTTTTCTGCATACAATGATTCAAATCAACATAAATCACACAAATAACCTAACAGAGAAGCATTCTAGTCATGTGATATTGGTAATCCTAGGTTAGCTCATTTCTGTTTCGGTAAAATGTGACTTAATATGGAGATAATATTATTTACTGCTTCAAGGTGTCAAGTATAAATCAGGCAATACCAATGAAAGTAATGTATTTGGAGTTCTTGGAGAATAAGGCTGTGTAATTTTGAGACACCATTATTAATAATTAAATTATAAATATTAACCTTTACTGAGCATCTGCTGTATTTTTAAGATACACATGCTAAACTCTTTACAGACATCTTTGTACTTAATCCTCAGAACTGTAAAACACAGGCACTATTATTGACCCTGTTTTACTGATAAATAAATTGAAGCCAAGATAGTTTAAATAAATTGTCTAAAGATATTGCAAGTTAATTTTAGATTAAGTAATTGAACCCTGATCAGTCTAATTGAACTCTGATCAATCTAAGTGTTCCCAACTTAAGATACCCAGAGGAATTCAATTATTTCAGTAGTTATGTTATTATCTGAATGTGTATTAGAGACAAGTAGCACATTTAACCCATGATTTCACAGATATGATTTTGAGACTGACAGTATGATAGGCATATAATTTTTAAGTGAATTAATTGAAATACAAATATTAAACAATAGTACAGATGATACTCAGATATGGTAAAATGAGGAAAGTGAAGTGCAAGTAACTAAATTTCGGGAAATTCTATAGTGACCTATGGTGCATCTCTAGTCGGTAGCATTGTCAAGTAGGTTCTATTCAGAACTGAGAGTAGGGGAGAGTGGTGAGTTTATTTTCAGTACTTTCCCCATTCTAGGAACTTCCTATTAGAGTTGTGTCCTCATGATACACTTGGGTTAATGAGAAACCATTCTCTGTATTTTGAATTCAGTTCCTCTCTCAAACCTCTCTGACCTATGTTCATTACTTAAATGCCATGCATCCAGGCAAACTATCAAACAGGTTTCCTTTGTAAGTTAACTTTTTACTGTGGTGGCAGCCTTTATTACCTGAACCCCAGTAGTGAATAATTATGGTTATTTCAGGCATTGTGTCACAGCCAGAATGTTATTTCCAAGTAAGGAAGCTGGGTCCTTTTGATGCTCCCTAAATCATACCAGGTAATTGTGATGTCAAATTGATCGTGAAGGTGACTCTCCTTTCATTACCAGTGGGAGTCATATCATTTTGAAGTATATGTTTGTTTTATCTCATGACAAAGAAATAGGAAATGAAAGTTTCATGACAACTTTATACAATTACTTAATTTTAAGCCTCATCAACAACTGTGAAGATTTATTGAGCACTGGCTGTGTACCAGCCATTATTCTAGGCACTGAGGATATCAAGAATGTAGGCATAGTTCCTACTCTTAGATATTTTATTATTGACTATGTGTGGGGGGAATGAGATGGGGTAGGAGTAGCAACAAGGGCTTAGGGAAAGACAGAGAAATAGACAATTATTCTTCAGCATTATAAGCTTTATGGTGGCCCCCCTGGAGTGTCTCTTAGTATAGAGAAGAAGCATCATCTCATCCAGGTGAGGGATGCCTAGAGAAGGCTTCTTGGAAGAGGCATGGTCTGAGCTAAGTCTTCAAGGAAAGTAAGGGATTGCCAAAACAAACAAACAGGGAGAAAAAAGCATTCAGGGAGGAAAAGAATGGGCAAAGACATGGGAGACAAAGGAAGCTGTCACCTTTGGGGAGGAGCTAATGGTCAGTGTGGTAAAGATTATCTTAAACTGGGATTTAAATCCAGACCCTTTACTTGATGCTATGTGATGCTATATGTTCCTTTCATGCTACAGCCTCAGAGTGTGGAGATATAATCAGCAAGTGCACCCCTTGACATTGAAGCTAATTGTCATTAAAATAAAAATGATGAAACAAACTATTGCATTTAGTAGCTCACTATTTACAATCCCAAATCCCTCAGAAAAATGCTCATTTAAAATAATGAATGTAATATACAGTAAAATCCACATGAATTTATTTATCTACTCATTGATTCGACAAATATTTATTAAGTACTTATTATATGTTAGAAAATTGTGCTGATGCAGAGATGCAATGATAAGCAAGCTATGCACCATGCATCCAAATACATGACGATATCATAACAAAAATGTTCTGCCTCAAGTCTGAAAAACAAGAGACAAACAGCAAAAGTAGTTCAGTATAATACTGGCCTAATTAGAGGAACGGGCTGCTTGGACTGTTCTTAGACGTACTTGGCTCTGTTTAGCAGGCGTTTGTCAATATGGTAAATGTGGGCATAGATAAATCTGGGTAAGACTATTGCATAAAATCATCTTTATTTTGACTCTGTGCTTATTAAACATTTTTCAATTTTTATTTACTTTTTGACTGGCTGAATAAACTATTTCTCAGTTTGTCCATGAGTGAAAGAGATAATTTGTGTTGAAAGAACACACTAAAGGAAAGGGTCACAGGAAACTTCCTCTGCCTTTTGTTTTTTCCCCAGGCATTTGGAAAACTGAACTCCACCTTTGGCAAATCCAACTCTCCCTTCCTTAAATATGTCTCCTGCAGCAAATGAGAGGCAGTATGGTTCAGTGGATAAAAACAAAACAAAACAAAAAACAACTTTCTGACAGTAATTTTACTACTCTATGTAGGAATAAGATGTACTGACAAAACAAAAACAGGTGTATCCTAGATCTCTTGGTTGTTCTAACCCCCATTTTCATTTAATAATATTATATTATGTCTGATCAACCAGGCATTTATGATTTGGTGCTTATGATTAAACCCTGAGACCTCATCACTGCAGTATTGATGTGGTACTAAACTGATTCAGGACAATTTACGGATCAAATATTGAGTCAGCTAAAAGGGTAGTCAGTCTTTGTGGCTTATCCAGTGAGCCACCGTCTTTCTTTTAATCTTATATTAATTGCACAGTTTATCAGGGGGCATTCAAACATGGAAAAAAAGAATAGCACAAAACTTCCCAGGTAACCAGAGTCCATCACCTATACATTTATTAGTATGTATCTCTAAACAGTGTCTCTTTAAAGAAATGAAAACATAAGTTCAATGCCAGTTATCACTTAAAATGTTTACTTTAGCTCCTTAACATCCCTGAATATTTACTTACTGTTTAAATTTCCAATTGTCCCCTATATGTAATTTTTCTTAACACTTGTTTAAATAAGAATATGGAACTAAGGGCTACAGATTGCAGTTGGCTGATACATTGTTTAATTTTTTTTAATCTGTAAGCTTCCCCCTCAATTTTGCTTTACTCACTTGCAATTTAAAGGTTGGAAAAGGAACCTAGGTACTGACTGCAGCACTGTAGTGTCCCTTCATATGTTCAGCAGTCATTGTGTATTTCCATTAAATTAGCATTTTGAACTAAAATTTTCCTCAAAATCAAGTTTTTCTTTCATTTTCATTATGTTTTGACAAGATTACTTCATAGTTGTATGTTCTATCATGGGGCAATGAAAGCCTAATCATCTTTCTATAATGTTAGCAGCTATAGACGTTTAACGCCTAGGTCTAAATCACTTGTACATGAATTAACTTAACTGTTTGAAAAAAAAATCTTGGGTTCTTCATACCCCCATCAACTGAAGATAAAAAAATAATGATGAATATGGTATTTCTTCTTCTTCCAGAAATCGATTGATCGATCTGTTAATAGAGAATTGTAAAGGACATATTTGATAAATCAAAGCCCTAGAGAAGACAGAAGAATGAGTGGAATTAGAGCATTAAGCATAAGGACTAGCCTTGGTTAAAAAAGATTTCTTTCTCAGAGACAGTAAAATGCAAAAGAGAGGGAGAAGCTAAGAGTGATTTTAGAAATGAAAAAAAGATGGAAGATGAGCATTTGCATGTAGGGAGCCTTTAATTTCTCAGTAAATTAGGGAGTAATATCATTCCCCCTTTCTACCATACCAGTAATATAGTTTTTTTAACTTGGTGAATTCCACTGTTAGCCATAATCTATTGATCAAATTTCCCCCGCCGGTGTTCTTTAATATGTCTGGAAACTTTTCTACTCACTCCTGACAGTATTAATGAAATGATTCCATTAAAGCACAAATTAGGCTAATATTTTATTGAATTAATTTATTTAGATTGAGTCTGATTACTTAAGCATCATAATAATCATCCTGGAAGCATTTGAATAAAATAATCCGATTAATTAAAGAATTCTTTATTTGCTCTTGCATTTCAGATGTAATGAAAAAAAAGTCAATTTAACCCATTAATGTGGACTTAGCAGCATGGCTTGTCACAGGAAGATACAGAACAAACACAAATATCACTCATAAGAACTTTCACTAGAAACATGATCAGGTAATTCACATCCACAAATTTCTGAATAAAGTTGCATAATGTTGGCATTATTACTATTTTATATTTAAAGTAATTATTCTGAAGTGAAATTCTGATTTTTTAACAATTTTGAAATAGCTAATTTTTATCCTACTTACATTTTTTAAATTTTTATCCTACTTATTCATTAGTGACTACTATTATACATCAAATCACTTTATTTTCCTCAAAAGCTATATATATATATATATATAATTAAATCTATAAATGTCAATCAATTAGTACATTGATCTTGGCCCTCCTGGTATATCCTCCCAGGAAAACTCAATAACAGCAGTGTGGTAGAGACATAATAAGATGAAAATATTTATATAGACTTTGATATAAATGTAACCTTTTTTTTAAAGATTTATTTATGTTTTTGAGAGAGAAAGCACAAGTGGGTGGGGCAGAGGGAGAGGGAGAGAGAATCTCAAGCGGACTCTGAGCTGATCATGGAGTCTGATGTGGGGCTCGATCTCACAACGCACAAGATCAGGACCCTGAGATTAGGACCTGAACAGAAACCAAGAGCCTGACGCTTAACCAACTGCACCACCTAGGCACCCCAACTGTAACATTTTCAGACCAGAGTCATTCATGTCAATCTTCATTAGAGTTGAGATCCAACCAAAATAAAGATCAAGCAATAGAAGGAACACATCAGCTTCACAAGATCGCTTTTAGTATTTTGCAGTTAGAACTTGCAAAATGATGCAGCATATTTTCCTGAACCAAAGAATCATAGCAGTACTGAGTGAATGCCCTGTGATGAAAAATATCACTAACTACTTCAGAAACTGGGGGCTTTCCTAAACTGTATTTTGAAAAGCCATACCTATCCTGGAAGTGTCGCTGCTTTCTGGTAGCTTAGTAACCTGAAAGACATGGGGAATGGAGCACAAGCATTTTCTTTAACTTGAGGACCTAGTGAGAGAAATGATGCCTGATAATCCGTTAATGGTAGGTCATATGCACGGAGTCAGATCTAGAAGCCAGGGGGAAAAGTAAGTGCACATACCAGAGGAGGTCAGCATAAGCGACTTAATTAATTAATTAATTAATTAAAATGTTAGCGTAAATTATGGTTTTTATTTTAGACTAATAATCTTGGCACCATGGCTGCCTTTCAACACTCTTGCAAATCTCTACCTCTATTCTCAGAAAAACTCTTCTTCATTCTTACTGGAGATGTCTTACAAAAGTCCAAACAAGTAGAAATCTAATTAGAATGGGCATCAGATTTGCTAGAATGTTGGATTCTGAATCACCCCTCTGCTGTGCCCTAGAGCTTCTTGGCACAGAGAGAGAATAAGAGAGAGAGAGGAGAGAGAGAGATGTTTCTTCTCAATTCCTCTCCTTTCTTTGTAGCACCCTCACAAATTCCCACAGGAAAATGAAAATGAGTCAAAAGCATAACCTCATGGTCAACAGTGTCTCTTCAAAGAGAAAAGTGAATCTTTATAAAGGACAGTAGGAGCAGCCAACATATGTGCTCATCTTGTTTTCTACTAACAGATGGTGTCAGAGGAACGCTCAATCAATGCCTACGCCCTTCTTTTACAGAGAACCTAAAGGCTCAGGAACATCAAAAAATCGGAAGCCAAAATGAAGTCTTCTGTATTTGTGATATTCTATGTTCCTTATTTTTTAAAGGAAATACTTCTGCAATCGTTCATAATTTATTTTAAAAGAGATGCATATGGCTTGCTTGAAGGACAGCTCTTTGGAATACATCTGCACTTGATGTTGCACACACACGCACACACACAACACACACACACACACAACACACACACACTCTACTGAAAGTCTTAGCTTAGCCAAGCCCTGTCATTCACTTTGATTATTTCTGATTTAGTAACTAAGAACCACTTGGTACCAAGATGCAATCTTTCTTTATCCACTGGTGCTCTGGGGCAAATGGATTTATGAAGTTGTTTTAAATTATATTCATCTGTGTTAGCATATTAAAAAAAGAAAAAGGAGAATAAAAACCACACTGAGCTATATACATTCTCGATTTCTTGTCCAAACGGTTTGTTGCAAGGAAGCTATAGACTACCTTGGGCTATTTTTAATTTCTTTTGTTTGTAGCTATGTTTTTGGCCTTTGTATGTTTTTATTAAGTGTAATATTACCTGCCTTGCCTGGCTCCTTGAAGAAGCAGCCAGACCATAACAAAGCGAGTGCTGAGAAACACTGTCAACAAGATCAAGATATATACCCAAATATGTGCTGCCATCAGCCTTCCTTCACCACAGGAAATTATTTACGATAAAGAAGCAGAGTGCCTTGTTCAAAGCCAATCTATGGCCACAAATGCCATCATTATTGTTACTTTCAAAGCTGCTGTCCCTACCTGGCTTTTTCTATCCTCTCTTTTTCCTGTAATGCTTTCTCTTCTAATCTGATCTCAAACCCATAGACCCTGACACCCAGCTTGCTTGCTTGCTTGTTTGTTTTCATTTCTTCTTGTGTCTCCTCAGTCGCATTCTTCCTCATTTTCCCCAGATCCTCTATTATTTTTTTCACTATCTTCCTCTGCTTTCTCATCGTACTCTTCCAGCCTATGGAGATAATTCTTTGTAACTTTTTTTGTCAGGGAGAAAATAAAGTGATTTGTGTTCAGATAGAAATGAGGGGGTACTTTTTGAGATATTTAGCTTTAACTACTAGACAGCTGAGCCAACAATATTTCGATCTTCTGCGTTGAGATGAAACGTCTGCATTGTCAGCTTAACCTTCCTGCATTGGAAGCTCCTTGGTGTCCCCACACCTTCTCGCACGTATTCAATTCTAGGTGCTCCTATGAAGGGATTTTGCCCATCAAATTATAATCGCCAGTCAACTGATGTTAAGGGACAGAAATATTGGGTGGACCTGACCTAATCTTTTGTGTCCTTAGATCTGAGTCTAGCGGTCAGAGATATAGGAAGTCAGAGATTCAAAGTCAGAGAAAAATGCTCCTTCTGGCCTGGAAAAAAGCAAACACTAGTAAGCAACTATAGGTGGCCTCCAGAAGCCAAGAGTGTTCCTTGGTCAACAATTAGTAAGAAAATGGGGACAAACCGATGACTAAAAGGAACTGATTTTCCCAACAACCTTAATGAGCTTGGAAGAGAACACTGAGCCTCAGATGGGAGCGACAGTGTGGCTGATACTTGGTTGTAGCCCTGATTGCAACCCTGTAAAATCCTGAGCATAGAACCCATCTATACCATGCTCAGACTTCTGACCTACAGAAACTGTAAGATAATAAGTTTGCATTGCTTTAAGCCACTAAGTTTATGATAAGTTATGGTACAGCAGTAGAAATTAATACATTCTTCATAAATAGCTTGCAAAGAAAGCAAGAATTTATCATGTATCTGCTGCTAAATTTGTTTTTTTCCTCTGCTGAAATTATTTTTAACAAGAATTTTTTATGATCCCAGAAGGAAAGGGAAGAGTCTCGAAAGAGCTATTTAATCACTAACTAATATTTATACCTATAGGTATAGTTAATATAGATGTTGAAATAAATTATTATCAGTCTCTTAAATAAGGAATTCAGGATACGGAAAAATATGAGCAACTGATTGTAATTATAACATTATAAGGATTCATTGATCTTAACTCTTGGATACATATCACTACGCTTATGTTTTGTTTTAAAATTACTATTTCTAAACTCTTTAATGGAATGCTTCAAAATATTAGAAAGAAGAAAAGTTGGACTTACCAAAACTTCTTCCCTTTCTCTTCTATTTTGATCCTTAATGATGGAAATATATGTCCACTGTGTTGAAGACAAGTGATAGAATAATGGAACCTGGAACTTGAACTTGAAGATTTTTTTCCAGTATAAAGTCTCTTGTTAACCATTGCCTCTCCATTGTATGATATAGCTGACACCTAGCACACATTCCCTCATTTTTCTTCCTAATAAAAGCCCCTTTAGTCCAGAGAGTCGCAATATATCTAGTCCTCAAGGGGAGATTTTTATTTTTTAAGCCAGTTAGAAAATGCTTTTCCCTAATCTAGAGATGGACATGTGAATTCATTTTTCTCAGTCACATTGAAAAGAAGGAATATTTTCTAGGCTTAAGGGAGAAATCTCCCCTTTCCTCTCCTGCCAGCATAAATAAGAATTAATATTGCTCAAGTTATCATTAGCAGTCATCTCAAAACCACAAGGCCTTAGGAGGTAGCTGAGAACAGCAGAGGAGAAAGAAGAAAAGGACCTGGATCCTTGATTAAATTGAACTTTTCATTATAACACACTTGGAGCCTTCTACCTATAGATTTTCAGTTCTATTAGATAATAAATTTCTTTGTTGGTTTAGCCACTTTGAGTTGGGGTTTTTCTGTCATCCTTAGCTCTAATATTCCAACAGATAACATGAGCGATCAATGCTCACTGTCAGGATGCTGTTTAAGCTTCAGCAGAACTTTGTTCTCAAATGTAAAGCAGCTCAAAGACCTGTGGAATTTCATCTCTAGTTTCCCGGGCAACTATCATATGTCACTCATGGATGTTGTGAAGCACACAGGTAATATTCCATCTCATCACCTCAATTTTAAATCTGCAGAAAGACAAATGAAATGGGTGCCAATAAATCCTCAAGGCTGCAGAGATAAAAGAAAAGAATGAAAATCCAGGAGGCAAAGGCAAGTAAACAATCCACTCTGCTATCTAATCTCCCCTCTTCCACTCTGTTTTCATTTCTCCTTTTTAATGCTGCCATGAGCGATTCAAAATTAGATACAAATTTTCTTGGAGGTTAAGTCCTCTTCTCTGCATTAGTTTCCAGGACATACTTGACCCTTACATGCAGGAAACATTACCTCCTGCAGAGAAAAGATTCAACAATTCCAAATTCATCATCTAAGACCATCCGTACTCTCTGTTCCCACATCATAAGAATAAAATTCAATCTTAGACCTAAATAGGTATAATAGACTTTAATATAAATCATTTAAATGCTAATATTCTAACTCTCTAAACATCTCTTCAATAGGGCTGAATTCTATACTAAATGATGGAAATAAAATTGGAAGATTCATATTTGTCCAATTTTGTAAATTTTTTTTCATCATAGGCAATAAGTTGGAGATAATTTCAAGCCATGGCTGGTAGATTTGTTCATCGTTCCTTCCGGTAGTAACCAAATGAGATTTTCTTTTATGTCACAGAAGAAATCTCATGAGACACAAACCTTACAGAAGATCTGAGGCCTTGTACATACCCAAGAACTACTCAGCTGGAAACCCAGAGAGTGAGAGTCATCCTTCTTCACCCAAAATGTTCACTGGCTCCATCCTGGCTTGTTGGCTTTTACTTCTTGCCGGCTACCATCTCCTGTCCACATGGTAGTCAAGTGCTCCTGCTCATTACGAAACAGAGCATCTTCTTTGCTCAAAGCCTCCAATAACTTTTCATCTCAGAACATTATGACCCTCAAAGCTCCATGGAATCTGACCTTCCTGCTACCCTGTTTGACTTTATAGTCTACCCTATTTCCCTTCTCAAAATCCACCCCATCCACTCTGGCTTCCTTGATGCTGCAAATGCCAAGCATGCTTCTACTCTGTGCCCCCCCCCACTTGCATATCCTTCACCTATTGGCTTGGCTCACCCACATCAATCAGATTTCTACTAGCATGTCCCCTTATCTATTCATATACCTTGTTACCCACTGCCTCGCTCTACGAATAGCAACTTTTCATCATGCTCTATCCCCTCACCATGTTTTCTTATTTGTTTTCTTCCCACAGTATTTGTCATCACTGGACATATTACATAATATTTCATCTATTGTCCCCAGTTAGAATACAAGCTCAGTGATATTGGGAACTTCTTTTTATTCATTGCTGTATCCCAGCACCTGGACCAGTGCCTAGCACTTGGCAGGAGCTAAATAACTATTTCTTAAATAAATGAATGAACTTTAATTTCAGTAAAAGTTGTAAAGAATATTCACAACATCCATTTAGAATACTGTTTTAATGAAAGCCATTTTATCCTTTAATTCTGCATAATGGGATTATTTCTTGTTCATTTGGTTTTTAAAGTCATTTATTTTTAAAAGGGAAGTATATATTCATTACAGAGAGATAGGTATGTGCACATGTGTGTAAGAATGAAAAAGAAGGAAAACAAAAGTAGCTACAATTTCACCCATAGAGAGACAATCACTATTACAAACTATATAAGAAGAAGCTATTTTCATTTCTTGGGAAACGATTTAAATTAATATTTTTATTCCATGATGAAATAATTTCAATTTTCCTTAAGAAACAGACTGAGCAAAACATCCTCACAGAATCACCAACTCTGTTTAGCACGTTAGCTTGATCATTCACAAAAAAGAATATGCATTTCAGATTGACTTGACTGGGAAGAGACTGAAATCTCCTTATATTAGATCCATTACCAGTTTTAGCACTTTTCTAGGAAGTAAACTTTAAGAAAAAAATCAACAGAACATCAAGAAGCAAAAACAAATCTAACAAAAGTGTCTGTGAACTTCCTCTAGCATTTCATTCAAATGCAGTTGTAAGTGGGGCAAAATAGTATTTGCCTTCCCAAATACCTCTATTTTAGAACCAATTAAAATGTCCCTTTTGAGGGAAGCTCAAGGCCCCACACCTTGTTCAAAGTATTGTTATCTATAAATCAATTACAATTTGATGTATTATATATATAATAAAATGAAATTTACATCATGTCATTTCTGGCACTGTGGCCACAACTTTCAATTTTTATATAATTGACTATGTCATGATCGTTTGGATGTTCCTTTAAGCTCATAGTATATATAGCTACCATTTCCAAAATGTCATACTCTATTTAACTAGAGGATTTTGAGAGGATTTTGAGAAGGGAAATAGGGTAGACTATAAACCTTTGAATTCATCTACCTAAGTAAGAAAATTAAAACTTTAAAATGAATTAATCCCCATTTATCCATCAAAGTAAGTTCAAATTATGTACTTTCAAGTTACGTAATGTTATAATGCTTTCAGACATTTGTTTCATTTAAATTTTCAAATAATTTTATAATAGATGTTTTTAAGCAACATGAGTTTTTCTTGTTGATGACATTCCACAATATATGTATGTGTCTATAATTCCCTAATAATAATACTCCCTATGGAGGAAGGACTTCCTAAAACATTACTGGGAAAAACAATAAAAAAGCCATGACATGCTGACATGTCATGGAAATAGCTTAGGAAAGACTGTTCCCATACTAGGGATAGTGTGCTCTAACTGAATCAGTCCCAAGTCTAAAATTTGAAAAGTTGGAATGTTCTTTCACTTTTATCAATTTGGAGACTTTATTTTCTAAAATTTAATTGCAATCTCCATCTTACTAATATTCACTCCTCCTAGAGAATAGGAAAACCCAGAAATGCACAGAGCACGGTTCTGTTTGATATGCTTAAAATTCAAAAATGTAGGGAAGGTATACCATCTAAAATCATTAAGCAAATGAATGAGAAAGGTAAGCTTGAGCCTCCTTTATGCACTTTATCATGACATTACAGTAATATGGTGTACCTCCAACTCCCCAAAGAGATGCCACATGAGAAACTATTGTCCAAGAACATCTAAAGTCTAGTGATAACATTGACTCCGAATGTGCATAGATTTAATACCCTGACATACTAAATCTATATTTATTGATTGATGCCTGCTTCATGTTAAGCAGTCTTCTAGGGACAAGGAGACCAAATAAAGTCCTATCACTCAAAGAGCTTATATCCAATCTCCATCTCATAAAATCCAAAGGTTTAACCAATATGTACCAGGCATCTCAGAGTAAAGAGATGTTTTCAGAGGACTGAATCACATAAGAAAGCCAACTATAATGTATCCATACTTGCACCATTAACATTTTTCCTAAGCATCACCTGGAGGCACTTATAAAATGCAGATTCCTTAGCCAACTTGTCACTGAATCCATCAGAATACAGCCCAGATATGCACTCCATTGTCAAGAATTGGAAACCAGCAGCAAAGGGATTAAAAGAAATTCCCCAAACTCTCTCCTCTCCCCTTTCCATTCCTTTGGCGGCCTGAATCCCAGCCCCTCTGATACCTCTCCTCCTACTTCACAGAGCTGAAAATGTTGTTCAGCTTGAGGTAATAATGATAACTATAATCATACAAATTGCACATTCCACTCAGCATGGTGTTGCACAGAATTGATGGCCTTGTGCAGGGCAGTCGTGTATCAAAGCTGCGGGACCTGTGTAGAATTCAGGAAATGCCAGTGCTCTCCTTCAGTTTATGTTCCGTGCAACCTTGCGGTCTCTCTCAGCTGGTGTACCAGAGAGCAGGTAATCCATCAAAAGGGAAATATCATAAACTACCCTTCTGCCCTCAAAGTACCTTTTTTTTTTCTCTACCTTCTGATTTCAACATCAAAGTTGGAAAGAGTTTTGAGGTAGTATGGAATGCTCAGGGCTCTCAGAATCCTGGCCCCAGAGTTCTGGTCCGCAGCCTGTCCCAACTGAGTTTATCTTTTTGGAGAGATTTCTGCTCTCAAAACACTGGACTATTCCAGAGAGAAATCACGGATTCCACAGAAACTGTATTGCAGGTAAGGATGCTTTTCTATCATTTTATTAAGTAGTCTGGTTTAACTCACAGTGCCTGACAAGCCCTGTGTTCCAGTCTGAGTAGGCCAGGACTTTTGCACAGTATCTTTATACATGTGAGTGCGAGAGTGTATGTATGTGATCTTTCCTTTATGCTTTGGAAAGGGGAACAGTAAGGTCCAAAAAAGACATACAGGAAAAAAAGGGGGAATCTGTCATGGCGATACAAATATTGTAACAACTTCCGGTGTTCTTAGCAGTTTAGAGCAACATCCATCTTCTCATATAGATACAATACAAAGAAAAGAAGGGAAAATAAAAAGGAAATCAATTCTCCTTGTGAGGAGAACTATTCAGATTTACACTCTTAAACAACTTTGCTGTATATCATAGGGCAGGGTTAGCTATCGTCATTGTGATGTACATTACATCCCTAGCACTAATTTATTTTTACCCAGAAGTTTGTACCTTTTGACACCTTTCTCCAATTTCCCCCACCCCTACCCTCTCCTCTGGTAAACACAAGTCTGATCTCTTTTTTCTATAAGTTTGTTTTTGGTTTTGTTTTTAGATTCTACATAGAAGTAAAAATATACTATATTTGCCTTTCTTTGTCTGACTTATTTCACTTAGCACAATGCAAATATATTGTATTTGCCTTTCTTTGTCTGACTTATTTCACTTAACACAATGCCTTTAAGGCCCATCCATGTCATTGCAAATGGTAAGACTTTCTTGCATTTTTTTAAATGGCTGAATAATATTCCAATATGCCACAACTTCTTTAACCCATTCATCCATTAATGAACACTTAGGTTGTTTCCATGCATTGTCTATTATAAATGTTGCAGCTATGAAGTTGGGGATGCAGAGATCTTTTCAAGTTAGTGTTTTTGAATATATCCCTTGAATATATCCCCAAAAGTGGAATTCCTGGATCATACAGTAGTTCTGTGTTTGATTTTTTGCGGATCCCCCATAGTGTTTTCTATAGTGACTGCACCAATTTACATTCCAATCAACAGTGCACAAGGATTCCTTTTTTTCCACATTCACATCAACATTTGTTATCTCTTATCTTTTTGATGATGACCATTCTCATAAGCATGTGGTGATATCTTATGGCTTCAATTTGAATCTCCCTAGTGACTAATGATGCTGAGAATCCAAAAACTGATTTTATAGGTCATTTGTCAAAATGGATGAAGTCCTCATTCCATTGTCACTCCCATAAGAAAGTCAATGATACCGTTTTATATGAAAACAGTGTGAACCAAGGAAAATTATAGTTTATTATGGAGACAAATCTACGAATCAACTCTGCTGAGAGGACACTATCTTATACTTAACACATGTTGATTCTACACCAAATATGACTTACATGTAAGGTATATATAATATTTAAAAAATGAATGTGGGTACATTTTTTTCCCAATAGAAACTAATCATCACTGCTTTTGAAAGACACACGTGACCCTCCCATATAGCAACTCCTTCATTCCCTATCCAGAGGTAGCCCGTTACTTTTTTTATAGTTTTATCATGTATGTCTATATTCCTAAATAACATAGTATTTTATTTTATGTGTTTATTAACTTTTTATAAATGAAATAATGCACTCATTTTTCCATTTATTTTACTTAGTATAACTTATGACATTGATTTAGTTGATAGAGTAAACTATATTTTCACTGCTGAATACTAGTCCATTGTACAACTATCATTTTTTTTTTTATTTTTAGTCAGTGGACATTTGAAGTGCCTTGAGTTTTGTTTTGTTTTTGTTATTAAAAAAATTGCTTAGTTCTTTTCATCAGACATAATTCCATGTAAACAAAACCTAGATTTTAATGAACTGTTATTTCTCAAAGGAATTAACTACACTGTGTGAGATTCATTGTTTGAGTCCACTTAGGAGGTAAGTTGTGGATGTCTCTTCAGCTTTGTTTATGACTGGGGGAATTTTCATGGGGTTCCTGCAGTCTGGGTATAGCTTCTCCTTCTCCTCTATTATCCCTGCTTCCCCCAGAATTCCCAATACAATGAAAACAAACAAACTTCATTTCATATAAGAAATGAGAGCATGCCCTGGCAATCACAAAGAAAACAGTAAGGAATTCTGTACTGTCTCCTGCTTATTATTTCGTATTGAGTATATTAAGATATGTGCTTTTACTTGAAATATTTGTGAAATTTGTTGGCAAATTTCTGCTTAGAAAACTTCTGTCAATGTAAGTTTCTCAGCACCAAGCATCCATTTCTGATTTATTTAGCTCCTCCCTTGGGTGTCTGCTGCATCTCCATGTGGCTCATCTGCTTTTTCCCCCTTGGCTACTGAGCTTTACGGACCATTTCAGGAGTTTTATTACTACTACAAGGATGGAACATATTGCTTTATCAGTCAGCCTTTCAGTCAGACAACACTATTACTTGTCTAGTCCCTGCACTACTGAATCTCACAGATGAGGCGGTATTAGGATGCTCTCCATTCTCCTCCAACCACATTTCACCAGGAAGAAATAGAGTCCTCACACCTGAACATTTCATATATAGTTCTATTTAGCCTGATCCTAATGGTTCATAAAAGCCTGTGGAATTTTATTACCGGTTACCAATCCTGCCTTCTCCACTATGTATTCTTAATCAAATTAGTTAAACTAATGCTGCTTCGAGTTGCTTATCTGGAAAGTGGGATATAAAACAATACTGCATCAATACTGTTAATTTTTTGCGAAGAACTACTCAACTATGCCATTGTACTGAGAAAGTAGCCAGAGATGATTAAGTTCACCAAATGGGCACATCTACATTCCAATAAAACTTTATTTGCAAAAACAGGTGATCGATCAGATTTGGCTCACAAGCCATGGTTTGCTGTTTCCCAATCTGACTGACCTAGTATATGAAAAACTGGGAAGCTTATAAAGAACTGCAATGGTTAATATGATTTATTCTTAAATACGTGAGTTTTCTATTTTCTTTTTCTTTTTTGAAGTCTTTAGTATGTTAGTGAAATGAGAAGTATTAAGAGGCATACATCTCCAAATATCAAGCACTCAACATAAAAATTTTGTCCCTTATAACCATAATATGACTGTATTGGTGGATGAAATACTGGTTGAACACAATATGATTTTAATCTGTAAAGTGTGAAGGTGTATTAGAATGTATTATTAAAGTCACAAAAGTTGGCTATAGCTATTATTTGGTTCTTTGAAAAGCAGCAACAGTATTTTTTTAGATGCTTTAAATTAGTATTGATCTTAAAGCTGTCATAATATAGGCCATCGTAAGACACACTATACTAATGTATCCATCTAGTAACAAGTTTGCCCTTTCATTTTACTAAGAAGCATCTTTGGGGAAAAGAACTTGTTTTACAGCTTCATCCTTCTTCATGACAACAATTGGGTGTAGATCTAGAGAGAGAAAATCACTTGGGAAATGTTGAAAATCTACAAACATGTATTTGGGAAATTAAAAACTGATCATCTCATTACAACTATTTTGTACATTTTCATGGTAATTACTACTATTTCAGAAAAGTCATGTTCACTTGTATTTGCATTCAATCTCCAGATATCCCTTGTTCAGCAACTTATTTAGTTTTCCTAATCATATTTACCACAGATCATATATACTCTTTGTTTTCTTGGTATTTGTAACCTGTGGTATTAGAATTAGAGTTATTTTCTAGTTTTTTTGAGATATGATTGACATTTAACATTATATTAGTTTCAGGTATACAACATGTTTCAATAATTGTATACACTGCAAAGTGATCACCACGAGGTCTAGTTAACATTCACTACTACATGTGATTACAATTTTTTTCTTGTGATGAGACCTTTAAGATCTAATATCTAAGCAACTTTCAAATATGCAATACAGTATTATTAATTATAGTCACTATGCTGTACATTATATCCTTAGCACTTATTTATTTTATAACTAGAAGTGTGCACCTTTTGACCACCTTCACCCATTTTGCCCACCCCCTGCCTCTGGCAATCACCAAACTGTTCTCTGTACCAAAAGTTCAGAGGTTTTTTGTTTTTGTTTTGTTCTGTTTTTGGATTCCACATATAAGTGAGATTATACGGTATTTATCTTTTTCTGTCTGATTTACTTCACTCAGCATAATACCCTTGAGGTCTATCCATGTTGTTGCAAATGACAAGATTTCATTCTTTTTCATAGCTGAATAATACTCCATTATATATGTTATATTCCATATATATTCTATATCTAGATATATAAATATGAATTTATAGATATATAAAATATATTTATTTATTTATATACACATATAATCAGATATTTTTAAGCATTCATCCATCAATGGATACCTAAGTGTTTTTAGGTCTCAGCTATTGTAAATAATGCTGCAATAAACATGGGACTGTAGATAATTTTTCAAAGTAGTGTTTTCATTTTCTTTGTATAAATGCCCAAAACTGGAATTATTGAATCATATGTTTTCTTCTTAATTTTTTGAGAAACCTCCATACTCTTCTCCACAGTGACTGCACCAATTTACATTCCCACCAAGAGTGCATAAGACTTCCTCTTCTCCATATTCTTGCCAAAACTTATTATTTCTTTTTATTATAACCATTCTAAAAAGTGTGAGGTAATATCTCATCGTGGTTTTGATTTGCATTTCCCTGATGATTGGTGATGTTAAGTACCTTTTCATTGGCCTTCTGTATTTCTACTTTGGAAAAATGTCTATTCAGATCCTCTGCACATTTTTTAAATCAATTATTTGTTTTTTGTTATTGAGTTGTTTGAGTTTTTTATATTTTTGGTATTAACCCCTTAACATATATATCATTTGCAAATATTCTTTTCCATTCAGTATGTTGCTTTTTCATTTTGTTGATGGTTTTCTTTGCTGTGAAGAAGCTTTTTAGTTTGAAAGAGCTCTACCTGTTTATTTTTGCTGTTGTTGCCTTTGCTTTTGGTGTCAAATCCAAAAACTTATTGCCAAGATTGATGTCAAGGAGCTTACTGCCTATGTTTTTTTCTAGGAATTTTATGGTTTCAGTCTTACATACCTCTTTAATTCATTTTCTATGCTGTAATATAGTGGTCTAGTTTGCATTGCTATTTATTTATTTGTTTATTTTTAATTTTCACCATGCCCATTACACAAATAATTGTGAAAGACTTACAATTCTGTTTTTTTTTTAATTTTTCTATTGAGATATACATAAACATACAACATTATATAAGTTTAAGGTAAACAATGTGCTAATTTGATACGTTTATAGATTGCAGTATGATTACCACCATAATGTTAGCCAACACCTCTATCACATCACATAATTATCATTTCTTTTTCTATTGTTTTTAAAACAAACCCTTATTAAATATCATGGCACAGAGGTCATTGTGCTTGTAAAATTAAATGTAGGAGGAAGACATAAAGAGAGATAATTCTTCCAGAAACTTGGCCACAATGATTACTATATTTGAACACTCGATTTTGTGTTGAACATGGTAGGAATCAAAGCAGAAATGGAACTGTGGTGGTTTGTATGTTTCTCACTATAAGGTAAAAAGAAATGCTAAGTTCTACAGAATAAATGCATTTTCTTAAAATTACATACTAAGGGAACTTTGACAGGTATTTTTCAGAAGATGAAAACATGCCCATCTTTTAACTCTTGGTCTTACTAAAAGTTAAGAAAAAGTATAAGTACATAATTCAGTGGACTGTGAGCTCAACCAAGAAAGTCTAAATATATTTTCTGCTTATCTGAAATGATTCAAGGATATGACTTGGAAAATAAAAAAAGATAAATGAATAGATAATAGTCTTTATAGCTTTTACTTAATATACTTAATTCATAAATTCTTCCCTATCAATGATGAGCACCTTGCCAAATGTAGGTAAATTTATTATCACCATATGATTATGATAGTCTTTCCTGTGATAAAAATCCAGAATTATCCGCTTGTGGCACAGTGACTTAAAACTATTAAATTTAAACCCACTAATGTGTTTAAAGTTTTTTTTGTGTGTAATGCCAGGAGATCTTGAAAATTCAAAAGCCTAAATTTTGTCAGCCGAAGTATCTTCTGTGTCCTGGAAGAATATCTTCTCAATAAGTTGCAGAAGATTTTTATCATAAATCAATCCTTCAGATTTATTTTAGGAGTTCCAATCCATGATGCTATGCATTGTGTGCATATACATTTTTTTAGGTGTCTAGGATGATACTAGACTAAAATAAAAATCTTTATACCCAAACAATAAGAATTTCTTATTAAAATGGACAGTCAAAAAAAGCATGATTTTTACCACATGCAAAGGGTCTGAGATTCTGCTTGTCTTTGCTTGTGTTTAAAATAACAAGCACTTTGTCTGGTAAATGGCACACAAAGATCCAGCTTTCAATGAATTTTACATATCATGCTGATTGCAGCTTTACTCCCAAGGAAACAGTCGACAGCTCTTTTTCTTTTTCTTTTTCTTTTTCTAAGTAAGCTCCACACCAACTGTGGAGCCACAAGGCTTGAACTCACAACGTTGTGATCAAGACCTAAGCTAAGATCAAGAGTTGGACACTTACCTGACGGAGCCACCCAGGTGCCCCAGAAGTAGTCAACAACTCTTAAATTTAGCAGGTGTTATTGTGCAGTTGAGCTTGACAATCTCAGGAAAGGTACTTGAAAGGGAGTGGACCTGGACTTTCCTATTTTATCCCTAGTTAGAGAAGTCATTATGTACCATTTCTTCTTCTCAATGGGGTAATGATACTGTCCTGTGCGGGAGCTGGGTTGACATCTCTTGCCCCTACAATTTATGATACAATTTTTCGCGCCTTGTGTCATGTAGCATTATATACCTACTATTAATTTAACCTACTCCTCTAAAATTATTTTTCTGCTTACCTGGTAGATTCCCTTTATTTTTGTCTTTTCTTCTTTGTCATCTTTTGGATTGTTTATGGCATTAAATGAGGCCTGCTCAGCCAAATTAGAGTGAAGGACTTACTCGTTTAGTCTTCGTTTATCCTTTCCTCCCTCTCATTGTCAGCAGCTGACTTTGAGCACTTAGTAGGGGCTGCCTCTGTGTTCTAAGTGCTTTACAAATACTAACTCTTTTTAGTGGGAGATGAAAGAGTTAAATGTCCACGGTTCTCCAGAGGGTATTTTAAATCTCAGATTTGTTGTAATAGAGTGTTAGGCTATATTGAAATATGTTAAAAATCCTTTTTAAAAACATCATTTTTAAAGAGAAGCTATTATATAGCAGAGAAACAGTGAACAAAATATTACCATGCAGATTTGTCTTTGATTGAAAAGAGATGAAACTGCTCAAGTTAGTTTGTAATTTGGTGGTGAAAGCAGACTTTTCTTATCAGAAAACAAAAACGGTAAGTTTAGATCCTGACTTTATTCGAATGGAAAAAGAGATGCAAATGACATATTCTGAACTATTTCTATTTTTAACCTGCATGTGAAAGTTCCAAAAATAAGATGAGGGAAGTGACATCCTTAAACCTAGTGGTGACATTTTCTTTTAGAAAACTTCTTAATGATTGAAGATCAGAGCTATCTCCAAACAATATCATTTAAAATAGTTTACAACAACGAAGTATTTTCACAATTACTAAGGATAATTCCTACATTTCTGTAGCACTATTTACTTCAAAGCATTTCCTTAAATATCATTCATCAATACTCACAACTTATCTGTATCTATTTCTTATCTATAATCCTATAGATCTTATTCATAAGATAGATTTTATTATTCTCATTTTAAAGGAAAGAAAACTGACGCTTAACAAAAGCAAATGATTGATTTGAAGGAAAAGGGTATACAGTGGAACATAGTACTATGACTTCTGTCCCTAGTGCTCTGAGTTCAGATTTCCAGAACACTACAACTGTCTTTCAGTCAGTACCTATGTTTGCTCAGTTCAGGAGTTTCCAATTTTTGGAAGCAAAGTAAATCATTAAATAAATATTTACTTTAAAGTAGAAAGAATGTTGAATTTAAATTAAGCATTGAGTGGCACTGATTGATTTTAAATGAAAACATCATAACTTGTACTTAGATGTTTCTATTTTTTAAAAAAGTTCCTTCTCCTCCTATTTATTTTATTTTCATGCTGTTAGTTGTTTGTAAAATAATAATGTTAGAGATCAAGGGAGAAAAATGAGTTTCTTCTCTCCTACCAATAGCCTGTAGTAATGGAAATATAGAAGATTACTCTCTGATAGTTAAATTAGAAAAATCAATGAACCTAATGAATGAGCTGTCTGGTTTCAAATTGTTTCTGGTTAATAGCCTTACAAACTTCCATAAAATTATCTATGAGATCGAGAAAAAAAGATGTAAATTCACAAGACCTAAATATTAAGACTATCATATAATGTATTACTGGTATATGAGAAGAATTTCTACTAAATATAAGCTAAGAGGAACTAGATGAAGGGTGGGAAGTGGTTTTCCATCGGTATATTGCTCCATGAAACATAATGAGATCCTTCAGGTGAAAGAACATGAAAAAACATAGGATGCTTCTCACTAGCATATGGCTTCTTGCTCAGAGAGCCAGGGTATATCCCAACAGAAAACTGCACAACCACTTACTACTAAATGGCAGTGATGGTAGTTTTTTACATAATCCCCTATACAGCATGTCGGAATAGCTAGTAGAATAAAGAAAAAAATCCCACTAAGAGCATGTGGCTTGCTAGATGAAGTAGATGCGAAATATGACAATTCAACACTAATCTGTTCTCAGATTGTCTGAGATAGGGTTTTTAACCAGTACTCAAATACTCATCCCCAATTCTGCTTTGCAAACACAGGTTTGAATATATTTCCCATTATTACAGGAAAAATCAATATTCAAAACACCACCAGTGAACAAAATGGGAGTTCTAAAGGAAAATTGCACCATGAAAGACGGGATCTCCAAAACAGACCAAAAAAATAAGCAACTTACTGATATGAATTATTTCTTGGAATGGCTCATCTACTCCTAACTTTGAAAATTTTGGCAAATGGCTTATTATTCTATGCCTCAGTTTTCTCATCTATAAAATGAGGACAATAATTGTTCTACTTTATGCCTTTGCTCTTGGGATTGAAGGCGCTAACATACATGGAGTGTGTAGAGCCATCATAAACCCTCAATACATGCTTCTCTTGCTCCCCCACTCCCCAACTATTTGTTCTCATGAGACAACAAAGTAGAAAACTTTTTATGATATTCCATATGATACTAAAATATGTAGCCACTCTAGAAAAGAAGCAGAGATCTATAAAAAGAAGCAGCTGTGACAGAAAGATAGAGTAACATGCAAAGAGAAGAGGGTGAGTAAAGCTACATAAGTAAAAGTTGAAGGAAATTTCACCTTGTCTCAGCAGAATTAAAATAATCCAACAAAATAATAAAGATAAAAATTAATAATGTGGGAACTGAACCAGATATTAATTTCACATCAATTCAATTTATATGTATTGAACATGTACTATGGGTCTAGCATGTACCAAAGTCTTGGAATAAACTGGAAAAAAAAATGGTGGATTAGAGATAGTCCCTGCCTTCAAGGGAAACCAATCTCTCTCTCTCTCTCTCACCCTCTCCCCCATCCCCCATCCTTCCTAATCTACCCACCTGGGTAGAGGTAGAGTGATTGTTTCAGGAATGGGCCAAAGACTCAGGTTAGTTCTAGCAGAGGAAATTATAGGGGTTATAAGAAAAGAACGTATTTTTCACTGATCTTGAACCTGAGAAAATTCAAGGCTGGATTTTTAACCACAAGGAGAGAAGCTTTCTGAGCATGAAGCAAACACAGGATGGAGAAAAACAAACCCAAAGAAACAAAACAAAAACAAAGTATCCTGGATGACATCATTTGAGTTTCTAGATCACTCAGGCCTGAGCTACTCCAGACATTTTTAGTTACATGAAATCATATACTCTCTTTCTGCTTAAGCCAGTTTGCATTGCTATTTTATTTATTTATTTAGCCACTGGCAACTGAGTGATAGTGATGTACCATAGTTAACTAGGCATTTCCAAGACCATCTGGTTTGAACAAACATCAGTTAAAGAGACAGATAAAAGGTCTGATATAAAATATAAGCAAACCAGTTTTTAAAATTCACATGGGGAAAAATGCAAACATTTGACAGATTTTGAATATGTGGTAAGATATTGAATTGATAATGTTATGAATCTTTAAAGGTAATCCAAAATTGCTATTTATTCACTATCCTCCAATCATTCATTTATTTAAGAGAAATCTTATAAATTTTCTTCATACTTTGAGAAAGAAGACTTCAGATTAGGGCCAATTTATCAAGATTTATTTCTCCCAAAGTGCATGCATCCTGCTGAATCTAACTACATTTCTCCACTGTCTAGCATGCTGGATTTCCCCATGGGAAATGCTTTCAAACGTACTTATCCCTGCCTCCAGAACCATTTGAACACTGCCAGACTGTGATACTATGAAGACCATGAGTACAGACTGGCAGAACCAGGCTGTATACAATTGATTGGTACAAATGGTTTCAAAAGTACAATGGGGCTTAAAGTTTAAAGAGAAATAATAAGTTGATGACAACCATAAGCAGAAGCAGTGAGACTCCATGACGAGAATTTTAAGGTACCAGAAATCTCTCTCCTAAACATTGAATTTTTACTTTGGTGATCCATTATTTTGAAACTTTTAAGTCCTCTAATAAAATGCAAATGATTTGCATATTTGGGAGACATAGCAGTTCAGTTTAGTATAGCAAAGACTGGTATATACACCAGACTCTTTGCTTGGCTCTGGGGATAGGGACTAAGGAGAAAGGAAGCCTAAGGGAGAGGGGCTTGTCTGGCAGACAGGTTGGCCCACATCACCCATTGTTTAGATTACACTGACCAGAGCACAGGATTGAGGTTAGAATGGGACCAGCAAGGACATGGAGCCCAAGAGGGAGGGGACAGGTCACTTAAAGCAAGGGAAAGTAACCCATTGACAACATGGTTTTGCTGAGAGCTGGTTTTACATAGTAAGAAAGGATTCTTCAAAGCATTATGAGTCAAAGCATTATGTATTTCTTTCCTATAATATACTGAGGAAAATTTTCCAACACAAATTTCTCTTCTTGTGATTCTATCTTCATGTGAGGAGAGCCCTCCGTGTTGCCTAATTTTCCTCTCGTTTATCCTGCAAATATGTAGTAGGCACTGCTATATGCAAGTCAAAATATGCTGGCTTTATAAACAAAGATACAGAATCAGAAAACAGTTTTCATTGCCAAATAACAAAACTTCTTTTGGGTACACATGGCTTGAATAAAATGATTCCTCTGGAGAACCTACAAGGTAAGTTCAGCTTTCATTCACAACAACACAACTGTTTATTTTAAAATGAAACTTATTTTCTCATTTCATTCATTATTATAGATCTAATCTAGGTTAAACTTCAAAAATTTTCAGTATATTCTGTATCAGTCTTAAACATTTTTTAAAAGTAAGAACTGTTTGATCAGTGATAGTTATCAATTCCATTTTGTAGCCTGTACAAGACTTCCTGATCCTGAGATTTGTATAGATGAAAAGACACCAATGCTTATCGACTGCCTACTAAGGGCCAGGCGGTGTGCTGCTGGGGGCGTTTATAGATTTTTTTACAATATGCTTTATGTTTTCCTATCTTTGAAAATACTACTCTTTTTTTTAAAAGATTTTATTTATTTATTTGACAGAGAAAGACACACAGAGAGAGAGGAAACACAAGCAGGGGGAGTGGGAGAGGAAGAAGCAGGCTTCCCGCGGAGCAGGGAGCCCGATGTGGGACTTGATCCCAGGACCCTGGGACCATGACCTGAGCTGAAGGCAGATGCTTAACGACTGAGCCAGCCAGGCGCCCCTGAAAATATTACTCTGATGTTAGCACAAATGGAATATGATATAGCCCATGAATTTGTCGTTAGTTCTCACTTTTCCGTTTTTCTTTTTTTTAAAGATTTTATTTATTTATTTGACAAAGAGAGAGGGAACACAAGCAGGGGGAGTGGGAGAGGGAGAAGCAGACTTCCTGCTGAGCAGGAGCCTGATATGGGACTCTATCCCAGGACCCTGGGATCATGACCTGAGCCAAAGGCAGACGCTTAACAACTGAGCCACCCAGGCGCCCCAGTACTCACTTTTCTTTTTCAACATGGAATCAGAAAAGAAAGCATCAAGGGTACCATTCTTGTGCTTCACTATTTAGTAATACCTTTTAAGAAGTGCTTTTCAATGTATCAGTCTTGTGAAATGTTTAAAGTTGTATTTTTGAACTTTTATTATTTTAATTATAAAATGACCCCTGATATTGTATAAAAATTAGAAAACATAGGTAAATTCTACAAATAGATGTGGATAAAAACTAATACAGAGGGGGAGGTGTTGGGGGATGGGATAAACGGGTGATGGGTATTAAGGAGGGCACGTGTTGTGATGAACACTGGGTGTTATACACAACTAATGAATCGTTGAACACCAGATCAAAAACTAATGGTGTGCTACATATTGGCTAATAGAATACAATAATTAAAAAATTAAATAAATAAATAAATATAAAACAAGTATGCTCATCTTCAAAATAAAGAATAAAGGTTTCACACTTAATGTTGCTAACTTTAAAGACATGTAAACCAATAAACTTAAATTAAATATTGAAAAAACTGGTACAAAGAGAGTTTTACATATATATTTTTAAAGATTTTATTTATTTATTTGAGAGAGAGAGAGAGAGAAAATGAATGGGGGGAGGGGCAGAGTGAGAAGCAGACCCTGCTGAGCAGGGAGCCAGATGTGGGGCTCAATCCCACCAGGACACTGAGATCATGACTGGAGCCGAAGACAGACACTTAACCCACTGAGCCACCCAGGCACCCCGAGAATTTTATATTTATATATAGGTATTTTATATAGATATGGTTGTCTATCTTTATCTTTCTCTCTCTCCAGTTGAAAGCAAGGAGACTTACTGTCTTTTTGGATCCTTAGCCAGTTTATAAAACAACACTACCTAATGTTAGAAGACCTACTGTACTCTTCAAGCCATGGTTAGGTCACATTAGCTTCAGGTTTTTTTTGTTTGTTTGTTTGTTTTAAGATTTTACAGAGAGACACACACACACACACAGAGAGAGGGAACACAAGCAGGGGGAGTGGAAGAGGGAGAAGCAACCTTCCCACCGAGCAGGGAGGGAGCCGGATGTGGTGCTGCATCCCAGGACCCTGGGATCATGACCTGAGCCGAAGGCAGACACTTAATGACTAAGCTACCCAGGCACCCCGCTTCAGTTGCTTTTTAACCAGGTGATGGATTGGTCCAGTTACTGAAAGCCTTGTCTTAAAATCCAATTCTTCATGTATAAGCCAAATAAGAGGCTCTTCCTTTTCAGGTATCATAAACTCCCCTCTAAGTACAACTTTCTTTACTGGGTCTCTTTTGACAATTCTGTTCAGGTACAGCGAACTGGTAAATGAAATATTCAAGCAAAGTCTGAAAAATTCACCCTAAGACACATCCATTCCCCCAGACAGTCACAGTTGAGCAGAGTGACCCAAAGTCCAGCAGTTCCTCTCCAAAACAGTGCCAACCTGATAGCCTCAGTCTCCATCACCCCTATTCCCTTACTGCTCCATCAATTTTATCACAGGTTGTCTGTGATACTCTGATTCCATGGTGTGTCTTGGTTCTGCTGCCACTGCCATTCATTCAAGTATCCTGCAAATACCATGTATGCCGTCAGGCAGTATAAATGCATAGACTGAAAAGATGGGGCTTCTTTCCTCAACAAACTGGATAACAGAAGCAGGAAAATAGGCATCAAGAGCAGTAGAGTGAAGTATGCAAGACTTTAAACATCCACTAACAAAGTGCTCTTTGATGAAAATTGCTGCTACCCTAACATATACTGGCCATTCCAAAGACATGTCCAAGTCTAGAGTTTCCAGTTCAAGGAATTGGTTCTGGCTTCTCACCAAAAGTGTTATTCTCAAAGGTTTTCTAGCTTCACTGTACCACAGGGAACCCCACAGTACCCCCGTTCCCTTGTTTCCAAAGATTCCTACATCATGTTCCAGTATAACATTTCTCAGAATGTGTGTGGGGAGTTGAGGTGATGGCAGTTACCCCTGATCATGAGCCAGATGATTTTAGAGTGTTTGAGGTCAGGGCATCAAAATAAATTATTTTCTTTTTCTTTTATCCATCCATACTTTTGACCACTTAAAAAGAAAAATCTTTGGTCTATGCCTGTATATATGTGATACCACTCTAATTAACATTAGGAAATGAGAGAAGTTTTAGAGTATTTGACCAGTAAGTATGCCTTACTAGTATTAAATTACATTTTCTATTGTATTCTTTTTACATGCTTGTCTTTTAGCATATGACAATAGTGCTTGGTTTGTTTGTTTGTTTTTATTGAAGCATCAGGGATAAGTTACCTTTTCAATAAATTAATTTTAATTGTAAATGTAGACACACTCATACAATGCAATACGATCCAGTAATGAAAAATGAATAAACAACAGGTACATGCAGAAATATTGATGAGCACATTATATCGTTTGAGAGAAACCAGATGCAAAAGAAAAATACTGTATGGTTCCATTTATAGAGAACTTCGTAAAGTGCCAAAACTGATATATCGTGAAAAAAATCAATAGTGTTTACCTATGGGAGAGAAAGAATTAACTGGAAAGGGGCATGAGAGGACTCTCTAGGGTATTGGAGGCATTCTGTATCTTGACTTGGCAGCGCTTAGATAGGTGTATATAAGTTTGTCAAAACTCATATAACTATATATTTAAAATTCATACACTTTTTGAAACATCTTAACTGAGAGAGAGTGTGTTTGCGTGTTTTGGGTAAAAAGAATAGACATGCTATATTGAGTTATGGCAATTTGAATAAGACTAGAAACTGCCTCTCCAAGCATCTCCTTTCCTGTGTGGCCAAGACATCCCTGGCAATTCAGGAGGCAGCTGTGAAGCAGAAGTCTTCGTTCTCCAGAGGTGTTTATAGGTAGACATCACGTCAGTCCGTCATGGAGGAGCCCAGTGGGTCCCAGATATCCTTGCTCTCCCTTACTCTGTATCCAGCTCCTCTTCTTGACCCTGTTGACCAAAAGTAGCCCCAGGTCCACTGCCAGACACTTAGTTGTGTAGCCACCGAACTAGCAGCTCTTTCCATAGACACACCACAAACTTCCCCTTTGCAGTCTCACTTCAGACACAAACAAATCTGGCTTCTCAGATGTTACCGCTGTACTGTTGCCGGTTAAAATACGGGACATCCAGTTAAATTTATCTTTAACTAAACAATGGAAAAAGTCTATCTCATCTATTGCATGGAACATAGTTGTACTGAAAATTATGTGTTGTTTACCTGAAATTCAAATGTAACTGTATGTCCTGTGCTTTTAGTTGTGAAATCTGGCAACCTTATCCTGAAAGTTCTTCTTTCATTTATTTTTTTTTTTTTAAGATTTTATTTGTCAGGGAAAGAGCACATAAGCAGGAGGAGTGGCAGGCTGAGGGAGAAGCAGGCTCCCTGCTGAGCACGGAACCTGATGCTGGGCTCCATCCCAAGACCCTGGGATGGTGACCCAAGCAGAAGGCAGATGCTTAACCGACTGAGCCACCCAGGCGTCCCTCATCCTACAAGTTCTGATTGGGTACCTGTATCTGTGTGTCTGTTGGAATGATTGGTGCTTCTCCCTCCTCATTTTAGACCTGTACTTTCCCGGGTTGTCACATATGAGTGTAAGGTCTACATAATATAATTGTTGTAATTAAATCATAAATCCTTGATTCACATGATTCTTTTTGTGGCCCTGTTTTTCTGGTTGAACTCTAATTGAGACAGGGGGTCAACTAAAGGGAAAATTTAATTACATGTATTTGCATGAGAAAGTTAGCTAGGACCAAATTTTAGCAATGGTGCAGCGGCTCTAAGATGGCATGTTTCACTTCAGTTACCATTGGAGTGCAGATCTCTGTAGGGGACAGCTTGGCATCACATTTACAGAGGTCTGTCTCAAATTTGGCTTCCTCATCTTTTGGCAGGTGATAACTCACCTTGACTAAGCCCAGAAAAGACAGCATGTTATAGTCATGGAAAGACCACGTGTTTTAAAATCTAACCAGCCTGACAGTCAATCTACTTACAACTTAGTAATCTTGGGCACATTTGATAAACTTGCTTTACAAATCTGCACTGTGGGCTCAGTAATCACTTCTTTATACAATTATTGTGAGGATTATTTCACATATATCAAGTCCTAACACAGCAACTGCCACAAAATATTTTTCGTAAGATGTTTTATCTTGGTGGAAGAACAAGTACTTCTACTTCTAAAATACTTAATTTTCATAATCTAGAGGCTTGCATAAGTCTTGTGTAGAAACCTTTTCAGCCCTCTGACTCCTGGGAAATATATTTAAATTATTGAAGTCTTTCATTTAGTTATGAACTTACAACGCCCTTTCTTCCCTTAGAAAGCAGGCACACTCCAACATTTATTTTAGGTCTCAATATGTTTGAGCTACACACACACACACACACACACACATATATATATATATATATGAGCAATATTTGATTTTGCTGACATGTTTACATTTCAGGATCATAGAAACTGGTTGTTTCAGACGATTTTAGTTTGTGGTATTTTGTTTAAATCCCCAAAGGAGTGGGAGAACCTTTATGAAAACCCAAATTTTTATTTGTCTTTTAACTTTGGCAGGGGAAAGAAAACCAAGTCTGGAAATAATAAAAATTCAGGGCTGATATGTTGCCAAAATAAGGAAGGGATGAGTCACAAAAGAAAAAAAAAAGTTGAATAGGCTACGTATTTAATGACATTAAAGAGTTATTTTAAAGTGTGATTATGGTATTATGTTTATGCTAAAGAAAATAATCTCTATCTTTTAGAGATTAAAAAGAAAACAGAAAAGTTGGAAAGCACTATTTGATTTTGTGGAATTATGAATATCTTATGCAGAGTCAGGTGACCATAGTATAACCAAACAGAGACACTAAGATTCTTGGCTCCCCCTGTTGGGAGCTGGAGAGAAACATTCTGGGTAGAAGGATTGAGTCACTCTGAAAACAAAAGTAATGGCAGAAAACAACCTTGAAATAAGGAGAGACATCGTTTTTTTTAAAAAATACTCAGAAAATGTTCCTGATCTTTTCTTTCTCTTCTCCTATGAGCAATCACCCTCTCCCTAGCTACATCATGAGTCCTGATGATGAGTCCTCTCACCCGAACCTCCAACTTGTCTATTTTCTCAACTCACCACTCCAGATAAAGGCACACATCTGCTCTTACCACTTTCTGCAAAGCTTCAAGAACCATTTCACCTTCCCCAACTCCTGCTTGTTCTCAGTTCTTTTGTAATGCTTTTCTCCAATAGCTCTTAGGGAACACATGGTGATCTTAAATCCCTCTCTCTACTTGTTCTTCTTGTGCTTGCCTGCCAGTTATTGGTGACCATCCACCCAGCTCTATCTTCTCTCATCCAGAAAAGTGTCTCAGATGCGTTCATTTTACTACTGTTATTATCTTTTTCTTGAGATATTGTGGTAGTTTCTTAATCATTCTGTCTTCAATATTTTCCCCCAATTAATCTATTCTTATATTGTTGATGATGCAATGGGAATGTGCTTTTAAAAGAAGCCATTCCCTGATTCATAATTCATGTAGTTCTTCTTGATCCATAGGAAAAAAATCTAATTTCCTTATGCTAAAATATTTATATAGGTATTATCCACTTATCATATATCACACTTGTTATACTACAATCTTATGAGTATAGCAGCCTTGCATGTTTCCCTGCTGTAATCCCAACACCTAACAATGTCTGTCATATAGTCATCACTCAATAAATACATATTAAATAAATAGTAACAGTAACAATAATAATAAAACTATGCTTTTTGAGTGTTTATTATGTGTCAGGTACTACACTTAATATATTATATAAAATCTCATTCAAAGCTCAAAATAATTATTTAAGGGAGGGACTTTTATTATCTCCATTTTACATATGAGAAGACTGAGGCACAGAGAGGTTAACCAATTTGCCCAAATCTGTAAGGCTACCATGTTGAATTGATTCAACTGATTCATCGGCAAACCTTTATGAAGCATTTACTATTTGTCAAGTACTTTTTGGTGTCATTGTTGTGTTAGTGATAGAGTGGTAAACAAAACAAAGTCCCAGCTTTCATGGAAGCTGGAGTATTGGGGTGGACTAGGCTGAGGAAAAATAAGGGCAAGAGATAATGGGCTGTATGGACCATGGAATTTCAATATTATAAGTCCCATTTACACAGGTACTTATTTAAAATAGTCATGAAGAAAACATCCAAGAAAAGTATGATTAGCAGGAAGCAAGTATTGCAATCCATCAGAAACAATTGAGATCAACGAATCCATTCCTTCTTGTAGCTTAACAAATGGGTTTCATTCATGTATTCCTTTGTGCATATGCTGTGAGAGAGGGCCTCAAATCATGGCAGACATAAATTAAAAGAAAGAAGCAGTCTCCAGAGCAGACGACAGCCTCTGTAGTGAGAACACAGTAACAATCCAAGAGTTTTAGCTCCTCACAAATGCAATGAGGAGAGAGTCATTCCTCCTTGCTCAAACATAGGTCTCCAGAAGAGTGACACAGTTGGCTTTTTAAAAATCAAAATTAAGTGGACATTTATATTAGGCAGGAAAAAAAAAAACAGACCATGAGGAAAGAAACTGGGTATCATAAGGGAGGTGATCCCAGAAAGTACAATGAGAGAGTAGGAAACTAAGTCAGGGCAGAGAGGCAGGAGGGGCAGAAAATGTGTGTTAGTACTCATAATACCACTATGAGCAACTGATCTCAGTCTCACTGACTCTCATATTGAGCACACCTCAGAATTCCAGGACCCAAAGGACCCAGAGCTGGGTATTTTGTCCACAGACCATGAACCCTCACTGGGGGAGAGTTGTTTCTGGGTCATTACCCCCCAGAACTTTTGTCCTTCTCTACTCTGGGGGTCAGATTAATCACTCAGACACAGAGTCACAAGTGCTCAAGGGGAAAGCAGTAGGTGTAATGGGAACTTTCCACTGACACTGTAATTGGAGCCCAGGGAATGCTGAGGGGACATGATAGGGTACCCAACTTCAGCTGCTACAAACCAGGAAAAGGATCAGTCACCTTTGGTTCTCAGGGAGTCACACTCAGAGACCTGTCAACTAACTCCAGGGCAATTCTATACTTCCTAAATTTATGGAATCTCTGTAAAGAAAAGTACAGTGGGATTAAGCCTTTTGTCTATACGATACCAAGTTCCAATCACAAATAAAAAATCCAGCAGAATATTCCTAACATTTCATCTGCTTCTTCATGGTGAATTGACACAGAGATGTTAAGCCAAAGATAAACTTCATAAATTTGGATTGAGCTTTCTCAAAAGAAAACACAAAATAATCTGTGCCTCTCTTTTCCCTCAGCATAGTCTGTAATTTAATACCTCTTCTCAACACACTGCCTTCAACCCATCTATACAGTAAACTAGAATTCTTTGTTTAGTGAGAGGTAATTCTGTGACTTAGAAAGTTGTCAAAAAGTATAGATATGAATTTATATATATATATTCATATTCTGATAATATCTTCCAAAGATAACTTTCATCATCTTGTACAACTGAAATATTATTTTAATTTTCTCCTATTCATGGCATAAGAAAAATTCCAATGGACATATAAGTCAACAAAGTTGAAAATTTGAATGACATCTTCAAATAGATCAGCAAGAATAAGACACTATGAAAGTAAGATTCATTTTCAAGTTATTACTAAAGACTATAAATAATTTTCAGAGTTTCATAAAGAACAAATGTATACTTTCTTCTGAAAATTGGAAAATTAGCCCATTGAATATATGTAATTAATAAGTGATTTAGCTCATTTTCACAAATTACCCATATGATGTGCATTTGAAATAATTACCATTGTCTGACTAGAACTGTGCATTTTCCTTCCTGCTCACTAGTAATTCAACACTCTATATAATTATAAAGGCATTTTTCTTTCCTTTTGTATTTTTTAACTTATCCTTGCCAACTTTGTTATTTGGCTTTCATTCTTGTGAAAGCAATTATTACAGATATAGACCTACAGCTACAGTGGAGTTCCTTTCACTATTTGTTAGCCAAGGTTATTCTTCTATAGGGGTAATTAATGTCAAGTGATGACTATCGAAAACTTGATGGGGAGTTTCCCCTGTCCCTGGATGGCCCTTTATCCAAGCCTTATTAAGAAAATACTATTGATGTAGCTCGTTCCTATGTAGGAAATCTTGATAGACTCTGATTTCTGTTGCAAAACCAAAATTGGGCTAAAAGACCCTTTTCTGATCCTAGCAGGGTGGGGATGAAGACCTATGACTAAAATTCAGATAACCAGATATTTTGAAACTTGAATTAGTCATCTAAAGATGAAGTTTGGAATTCATTTTCTATAACATTGACCATGGCAGTGGTGGTATCCTATAGCAGTACTGAGTTACTCACACAGGTGGAATAAGTATGTTGGCAGTGCCAAGGATAGTATGTTCACCAGACTATTTTTGGAATGTGGCCCTGACTGGTTTTCCTACTTCCTAAACTCCCACAATTCCAGACCGCAATTCTTAAGACTTCCCGTTTCTTCTATGACGTATTCAATATCCTTCCAATAATTTATTTTTATGCCTAAAGGTATCCTAATCATATTTTGTTGCTTGTAAACTATGCCCCAACTAACATATATATTTTATTATAATGTTAATAATAATGGTGATTTCTTAAATGTGTAAAATTTGTCTCAGTTTTCAAAGTACTTTCACATGCATTATCATATTTTTAGTTTTATTGAAATATACATTATTGCAATATATTTATATATGTACTATATTTATTACAGTATAATTGATATATTAAAAACTGCACATATTTAATGTAGACAGTTTGGTGAGTTTGCATTTCCCTGGTGATTAGGCGATTAATGATGGTAGGGCTTTGTCATATACCTGTTAGCCATTTGCATACACTCATAATACTATCACAACAATACTATCACCACAGTAAATATATCCATCACTTCCAGAGTCTCTTTGCTTTTTGTATGTGTGTGATAAAAACATCTAACATAAGACTTACCCTCTTAACAATTTTTTTAAGTGCAAATGCCATTGTTACCTATAGGCACTATATTGTACAACAGATCTTTAGAACACATTCATCTTACATAACTATAACTTTATGCTCATTGAACAACATCTCCCCCTTCCCCTCCTTTAGTTTCTGGCAACCACTAATCTATTTTCTGCTTCTATAAGTTTGACTAGTTTAGATAACTCATATAAGTGGAATCATAATAGCATTTGTCCTTCTTTGACTATTTTATTTCACTTAGCATAACATCTTTCAGGTCCATCTATTGTTACTGCAAATGAAACTTATCGGATGGGGGAAAATATTTGCAAACATATGTTTATTAAGAAGTTAACTTCCAAAATACATAAGGAAGTCTTACAGATTAATAGCAAAAGAACAACAACAACAACAAAAAAGATTTAAAAATGGGCAAAAAACTTTAGACAATTCTCCAAAGAAGACATACAGATGGCCAACAGATATATAAACAGATATATAAAAAAAATCACTAATTATCAGAAAAATGTAAATCAAAACTACAACGAGATACATCCTCACATCACAAAAAAAAAAAAAAGGATAAGTGTTTGTGGGGTTGTGGAGAAGTATGAAACTTTTCCACTATTGGCAGGAATATAAAATGGTGTCGCTGCTATGGAAAACGGTAAGGCAGCTCCTCAAAAATTAAAAAAAAAAGAACTACCATATGATCTAGCAATCCCATTTCTGGGTATATAATCAAAAGCAGAATTGTATTTGTTCTATAATATCAGATGAACATAATGAGTCCGAGAGAGGGTAATTTAGTAAGTTCATGCTGCTAGTAAGTGACAGAGCTTGAAATCTGGTCTCCTGGCACACACTCCATTATTTTCTTAAACCATGCTTCCTTGTTTAGAAATGCAAAACCTACAGTTTATTTCATTAAAAATAAATCCTTCAATTATGAAATCTTGTCCAACTCAAACCAATACTAATTGGACCAACCAATGGATGATTAACAAAATGTGTCACATTTCTGCTGGCTTTTAAGGTATACAGCCTGACAAATACACACTGTCTTTTCTCTCTCCACACTTCAATTTTTCATCAAGGATCATAACAATGAAACAAATATTGATTCAAAATGTAATATTCAGGAATTCTAGAATGAAGTCATTTTTAGAGATTCAAGTTATAAGGCAATCAGAGAGCTTTTGAATGTCAGGAGGCTTCCTGGACAATGCTTATAAGCTGATTGGAAACTTCTAACATTACAAACTAATGTTGGAATACAATGTTGATTCCAGTTTAAGTTATCCTCTTTGAGGTCCGTGGGTTTGTTTTCTGCAAAATATGTTAAGGAATGATAAATCTTCTGTATGTTTTAAGTGTGGGCAAAATATAAAATACAATTATCTTCATGTATTTTTTACCCCCAATATTGAGTAAAAACATACTTACTTGCTTAGTTTGCTCATAATAACTACCCCTGAAAGTCAACAGTGGTTCAAAACTGCAACTCTACTAGAGCTCTGAAGTTGTGACCCTAAGGCAAGACTAATAAATTTCTAAAAAAGTAAAAATACCCATTCTCTTTGGGGCAGAGGGGAGAAAGGTGAATTTCTGTTTCACTAGGCTGTCTTCTAGGTGACATATTTTGGTCTATCAGTTAGAAATTACTGTGAAAAATGTCTATTAAGTGGTATGCTTAGGACCAACACCTGTTGGGTGAAAAAGAAAACAGGTTTTGACAGAGGAATAAACCAAGTTGCAATGCAGTCTGTGGAGGCTTTTGCTGACCCTTAGCAGAGTACTGAGGATGGGAGGAACCTCAGAGCTATTGGCAATCTAAGCAAAGAGGGTCAAACATTTATACTCACACATCTCTCTGTCACTAAATGTGGGCCACTCCAGGAAGTAGGCATGATCTTAGGCCAGGTGACTCTCTTCAGTTGAGATAATCTCTGAAGGGGATGATAGCATCCTAGAAGCTGGGATAATAAATCCTTACTTCTGTATAGACTTCTAGGTGATGCATAGTAGTGTCTACCACAGAATGTGTCAGCTGTTACTGAGTGGCAAAGCAAAGGTCTAAGAATTGACCATTGGATTAAGTCTGGTAGACTGGATCAAAACTATTCTCTCATTGCAGCCTAGAAAATGTCACCCATTGAATTCCTTTGTCCTGGCTCATCTGCCACATTTCTGAGTTAAGAGTAGAGTTAGTTTCCCCTAAAACATTTGGATTGTGCAGAGGAAGTATAGAAACTTTTATGAAATTAGGGGTAGTTGCCAAGAGAAAGGAAAGCATGTCTTGGGGAGGTATCCACAATGCCACAATGGATACTGTATTGCTTAGCCTCTGTGGTGCCACATGGAATAATTTATTTTATTAATTATGCAACAGATCTTTATTTATTGCTAATTTTAGCCCGGGCACTAGGTCTAGTGGTAAACTAGATCCACAATGTGTCCATTGTCCTTGATCCTATATTTCAAGAGGGAAAAGGAAATAAACAAATAAATAGTTTTATCAATTGTGGGGAGTGTGGTGAAAGAAACAAAGAAAGTAATGTGATTGGCATTAAGGGAAGATACCACTTCAGAAATGAGGGCCAAAGAAAACCTCATTGAGCGGTTCTCTGGTAGACCAGACAAAACTTCACATAGAAGGTAACATTTGTGGCAAGCCCATATTATTTTTCTATATTTCTCAATAGAAAAAAGGAGAAAAGGAGGGAAGGGAGCAAGGGAAGAAGGAAAAGGAGGGAAGAAGAAAGATTTATTAAAGATTGTACATTGTGAATTATTCTTTTATACTGCTGTTCTTATTTTGAAGGAAATTAGAATGTATTCTATTCTACTGTCATAAAAATTTAGAAATCTTATACCTGTCTCAGGGACAGTTCAGAGAAAATTGCTAGATATAAAATTACTATATTTAAATGACTATCAGTGCTCTTGAAACTTCAATTAGCCTGAGTGGTACTCAAAGCCATGCAGCCAGGAAGCAAGATGGTGGGGAGGGCAGAAGAGTCGGTTAGGCAGCTGTTTTAAGGATGTACACTTTCATAAAAATATCATGCAGAGCCCAGCATGAAATAGGTATTTAGCACATGCTTATTGAAATGCATGCATATTAATGCATAATTTTTTATACAAATAGTGACACAAACAACCATATTGACTCTGTACTCAGTGTAATGCTTTCCTCTACATTTTTGTGATTGAAGGAAATTGTAGAATTAAAAATGACACCAATTCTTAAGGAATAAATGCATAAACTCTGGGACCACAGAAGAATGTACAAGAGCAGTATATAAAATCCTTAAATGAATAAGCAATGCCCATAAAATTGCTCCTTTGGTGCTTAAACACACACACACACACACACACACACACACACACACACACAACTTATTGGTTTGGGGAAATGAAGATAATATTATCTATTTTATTTGGTATCATTATGTTATGAAACCCATTCCAATTTAGTTACATCTGCAAACCATTGCAATAAACTTTATTTACCCCACTGATGCAGATAAAAATTGTGTTTCAGGAAATGTAGTTTGGGTAAAGAATAAAAAGTGTATTCTAGAAGTAAGCACATATATAACCAGTAGAGGACTGTGGTAGCTAGTTTCCAAATATGGTTCCCAAATGAATCAAGACTCTTGGTCTTTGTACCTTTGTGTGGTCCCCTTCCATAGTGATTCAGGGTTGGCCCTGTATAATTAAGAGAAAGCAGAGGACGTGATGCTGAGTGACTTTTGAGATTAGATCATACCTAAGTTGCAAGCCTTGCAACTTATACCTTAATTTTTTAAGATGTTCCTTTGGGAGGTCAGTGCCATGAAAGAATTCTAGCCACTCTGAGACTCCCAAGCTTTGAAGAGAGGTCACTTAGAGAGAGAAAAAGAGATGCCTGACCAGACCCAGTTATTCTAGCCATTCTAACCCAGGCACCAAACATGGGAAAAGAACCTATCTTTTGTTTCTAAATTCAGTAGACCCCATGGAAGAGAACTGAAAAACCCAGCTCACATCCAAAACTATGTCCCAAGACATATGGCCCCAATCAAACCTTACCTGTCATCTCCAGCCATACCACCTGCTCCAGGTAAGTGAGGAGCCTTCCCTCTATGCCCTGACAATATATCTGAACCACAGCATGTTCACACAATGCAAATGGTTGCCATTTTAATCCAATAATTGAAATGGTTTGTTACTCCAGAAAATATACCAAAACCAAAACTTGGTACTGAAAGTAGGCTTTTTGTTAAAACAGAAAAGCAAAACGTGTGCGTTTGTATTTGAAACCAAATGTTGGGTGGCAGTGTGAAGGACTTCAAGTAGACAGTGTGTGGCAGTGGAAGGATAATGAGAAAAGTGTCATTGGAGACTGGAGAACAGATAAATTGTGTTGCATGGTGATGGAAAATTTAGCAAAATTATTGACAGAGATAATGTAGATGTAGTAGTTTTAGAATATGTCCACAGATTCTTGGATATCCCTCCCCTTTAAGAAGTGGAGCTCAATTTTTGACTGTGGGCTAAACTTAGTGACTTGCTTCTAATGAAATAAAATGACTTCAGAGAGTGGGTCATAAAAAGAATTGTGGCTTCTCTCTTGTTCTCTATTTTGGATCACTCACTCGGGAGGAAGAGAGCTGTGATGCTAGAAGGACTCCCACGCTGTCCTGTATACTGACATCTTCAGCAGCAACCAGTGCTGAATGGAGGCATTCTGCCAATAGCTGTTGGAGTGAGCCATCTGGAGTGATGATCCCCCAGGTCCAGACATGCCTTCACACAGCTGCAGCCTCTGCTGACATCTTGAGTGTAGCCGCATGAAAAACCCTGAGCTAGAACCATCCATGTAAGGCATTTCCAGCTTCCTGATCCTCAGAAACTATGTGAGAAGGTAAGTTTGGTTTCATTGTGTCTCAAGATGCTAAGTTTTGAGGTAAATTTTTACACATCAATAAATAATAGAGTGAATATAAAGTAAAAATGTGTCTATGAACTGGAAAATCTGGGTTTAGCAGGAGTTAAGGGAGAATTTTGGAAGTGCCAACTGGTTTCTTTTAGTTGTGTATAATGAAATATGGCTATAGAGAGATGACGTAAAGAAGGAACTCATCACTTTTCAATCTGAATGTTGAAGATATATAAAAGAGCTATAACCAACTTCAGACATCAAAGATTCTCAATTTAAGGAATGGCCTCTAAACAAGGATTGAATCCAGTACAATTCGACTTCTGTGCCATAATGGGATAAAATTTGCAGGGACAGGTAAAGTGTATTTTGCATGTAGATGGGATGTTGTGTTGTTGTCAGAAAGCTGACTGGAAGACTGCATTGTCACAAAGATGGCAAAAATATTATCTCCAAAACCACAAGCTCCTCCTGAAACATGGCCTTTCTAATTCCTAATCAAGAGGTGACATTTATTTCTCCCCCCCACCTCCCCAGAGTTGACTGAGCTGACTGTAACTACCATGGCATACAAATACAGTGGAAGTGATGTTGCCCTGGTCCTGGGTGGAGCCTTTGGCTGGTTAAGCAGCTTCCTTTTCCTGTCTCTTGGATGCCAGACATCATGTAAGAAATGTGATTATCTGAAACCACCATGCTGTAAGAAATACAAGTGTGGAAAGGCCCTACAGGATGGCACATTATGTGGAGAGGCCAAGAAGCACTGAAGTACCAATGGTGTGAATGAAGAACCTATCTTAGAAGTAGATACTCTGGCCCCAAACAACCAAGGTGAGATGTAGCCCCCACCTGAGCTCATCTCTATTTCCTGATCCAAAAATGAATCAGATAAATACAAAGTTAGGAATAATTTGTTAAATAGCAATAGTAATTCCATGTGACATTTGGATAATGCTCTATCAAGAAAGCACAAAGCAAACCCAGTGACTTGATTCTAGCAACTAAATTACAGTAGGAGTGATGGGTGCCACTTTGGACATTCAATTATAAAAAGACTATGACTTCCATGTTGGTGTGTTCTCCCACTCTCATTTATTCTCTCTCTCTCTCTCTGAGGGGAAACCAGCTACCATGTTGTGAGGCTGCCTTGGATAGAGAAAGGACAACTCTTATGTCATGATGCCACTCAGGTTGCCAATGAAGTTCTCCATATGGCAGTGAAATGAGGCCTGAAACGAACCACGTGAGGAAGCTTGGAAGATATTCTGGGGCCTGCCAATAGTCCCCTCAGTGAGCTCAGAAACAGATCCCCACATTTACCCCTCCACCCCTGTTGAGCCTGGAGACAATTTGCACTTCAGTAGGCAGCTTGAAGGCAATCTCTTGAGAGATCTTCAACCAGAACCAGCCGGCTATTCTGCTTCTAGATTGCTGAACCACAGAATCCATGCGTTAATAAATGTATGTTGTTTTAAACTACTAAGTTTGGGATGACTTGTTATGCACCAATAGATAACTAATACAATTCTCTTCTGTCTTGGACCTTTTTTGTTTCCTGTTCTCTGCCTGCTTTTAAGATGTTTAGCTTTTGCTATTCTTATAGGAAAAGGCAAAATGTGTCAGGTGCAATTTTCTCTGTATTTATCTTACTTGAGGTTCATAGTTATTCTTGAACTATTGATCTCATAACCCTCTAATGATTTAGAAAATTGCAGCCATGTCTTTCCACATATTGTTTCTCTTTCTAAGACTCCAATTACATATATGGTAGATCTCACTGCATCCCGAGGCTTATCATGTTTTCTTTGTGCTTTTTCCATCATTTTTATTCACTGTTCTTCTGTCTCTATATAGTGTTCTGACTTATCTTCCATCCTATTAATTATATCTTCAGGTATTTGTAATCCATTGTGAAGCCTACCGTTTGCATTCTTAATTTTGGTTACTGTGTTTTCATTGACTAAATTTCCATTTTCTTAAATACTATTTCTTTTCAGAAGCTCTCAATTATATCTGTTTCTTTGAAAATATTCAGAATACTTATATTAAAGTTATTGTGTAACTCCATGATCTGAAACTTATTCAAGATATTATTTTAAAGTCATTGTATAACTCCGTTACCTGAGTTCTTTGTGTGTCTGGCTCTAATATCTATATTTTCTTTTTTTTTTTTTTAAGTAATCTCTCTGCCCAATGTGGGGCTTGAACTCAAAACCCTGAGATCAAGAGTCACATGCTCTACTGACTGAGCCAGCCAGGCACCCCCATATTTTCTTTAAAAAAAAAAAACATTTTATTTTTTCCCATGTGGCTGATTATTTTAGCGTTAATAATATAAATTGTATATAATTAAGACAATATTATGTCTTCTCTTCCTCCAAAGGGATATATGTCTAAAACTAATAACCTTCCATGAGCTTAATCTGATTATAAGAAGCAAGAATTTTTTGAAGTTGGACTTCATTGCCCTGGAGAGACCTGGAGAGCCCGATCATTTCTAGTACACCCTTACTCTTAGAGTATAGGCATTGCTTACTTGGCAGCTTCTGGATTCCAGGTCTGTCACTTCTAGCCCCATGGAATTATCAAAAAGTTCTGTTCAGCTTCTCAACTTCTCACTTGCATTTAACATTTTCCAAATACTAGGTTCCTCTTTCTGTTTTTTTTTCTTCAATATCTTAGATTAATAATTTTTCAGTGCCTTGCTAGGTTCCTGATGCCTTCAAATAGATTTTTAAAATGTATTTTGATTAGTTTTTCTATTTGTAATTGGTCCATATTTCCTAGTCACTATGCCAGAAATAGATATTCCTTCACACAAATTTTTTTATATCCCAAGTGAGAGAGAATTCATTTACTTTCTAGGGGAGCTGTTCTTTTGTTTTAGGGAAAAGATAAAAAGTGTGTGTGTGTGTGTGTGTGTGTGTGTGTGTGTGTGTGTGTGTTTGTTCTGGCAGATCTTTTTTGATAAAGAGGTATTCTGTGCATACGTTTTGTCCCTGTGTTTATTTTTATCTCTTGTGTTATATCACCATTTTTATTACAATTTGTTGATTAGGTAGGGGTTATGTTGATGTGGGGGCAAAGGACATATGGAAAATCTCTTTACCTTCCTCTAAATTTTGCTGTAAACCTGGAACTGCCCTAAAAATATGAACTCTTAATAATAATAATAAAACTTTGTTGAACTATATAACTATATCTTAACCACATTTGGGGAAAAGGAGAGGTAGATCCTCTTTCTCTTCGGTATAAAGATAATAGTAGTCAGCTATGATACAGTAAGGGGTGACCTGCTATAAGAAAATGGATTTGTGATTATGCTTCTCTGCCCAAATTCAGAACCATAAAAGGTATTAAATCAGAAACACTGGTGGACTGATGGTAATGGGCTTTTTGAGATGCTGAAAAGCTGAAAGCAGGTATGTACTATTCACTCAGGGTCACCTTAGCATTATCTTTTTTGTTTGTTTATTTTTCTGGGTGAAGATGTGGCTTTGCTTGATACTCAGTATGGTTCAAGCACCAGAAGAGCCTTGAGTTTGTAAATATTCCCTTAAAAAGAAGCCCATCAATTATGTGTAAGCTCTTTCTACACAATGACTAAATCAATAAAGGAATTTTGAACTAACAAGATAGAAATTCTTTGAACCCCCAAAGGTGTTCCTCATGCCAAATCCTGTGGCCAATTCTTAACCTTTTGTCTTACCAAAGTCTTTGTGATATTGAGTCTGAAAGAGATTGTTTCACATGGCTTTTAATATGTCTCATTTTCCTCTTATCACTCTGTCTGCTCCTTCTGAGACTCCCTTACTTGTTTGTATTTCTCTGATACCATGCCTCAAGGTTTGGATTTCAGTTCTCTTTGTTTCTCTATCTGTATTCTCTCTTTGGGTAATTTTGATCTATCTCATGGCTTGAAATATTTAAAGTAGAATTCTGAAATCTAGTCCAAATCTATCCAAAAATTTCCCTTGAACCCCAAATTTATATATCTTGCTCATTGATCATATAAAAAGAACATCTCAAACATAAATGACCAAACTAGAATCATGTCTTTACATATATCCCTGGTTCTTGCCAAAATTATTCTTCCCCAAGTATTCTCCATCATCATGAATGTTTCCATTAGTCACTCAGCTGTTTAGGCTTATGAATCATCCTCAATTTATTTCTGTTGTGAATATGCCACATCTAGTTAATCTGTCTGTCCCACTACCTTGTTTTATTTCCTTATATTTTGATTGAATCTAGCAAACACTATAAATTCTTCCACTGATACTACCATAATTCAACTCTTCGTCATCTATTTTCTTGAGTACAATCTCGTTATTGGGCTCCCTGCTTCCACATCTACTGCCATAGTTCAGTCTCCATATATATTCTGGGTAAACTTTTTTTTTTTTTTTGGAATGAGCATTTACAAAAATGAACAGTATCTCACACTATTTGTATCCCTTCAACAGATTCCACATTGAAAGCCGAAAAATTCAAATTCTTTTGTGTAAATAACAAAGCTTTATATGATCTGCCTGCTGCATTACTCTCACATAATCTTCTACCGTTTTTCTTGTTTCACTATGTTCTAGCTACTTTGACATTAATTTTGTGTCAACAAACAAGCTTTTTCTTGCCTTGAAGTCCTGCTGTTGCCTTTGCCTAGAATATTCTACTTGCAGATTTTCACAGGGTTGATCTCTTTTCATTACTCAGGTCTTTTTTCAAATGTAAACTGCTCAACATGCAGTTCAATGACCAGATATTGCTAGGGAAGAAGCCAAAGGGAAAATTCTGAGGTACTGGACATGGTCCATATATTGATCTACACGGTGAACGTGCAAAAATATGAACAAAAAGTGATGGAGAAATGCCTGTAAGATTACGTGATTTTTACACACGTTTTTGTGTATATTTATACTTCATTAAAAGGTAAAAAAAAGAAATTAAATTACTCAGAAGTCTTTCATGATCACTTATTTGAACGGTCTACCTAACCCCACCCACTTGAGTCTCTCTATCTCATTACTTTTCCTTTATAGAAATTAACACTTCCAGAAATAACCTAATCTATTTAAATGTTTTTGTGTTTATTTTATGCCTTCACCAGATAGAATATAAGATGTTCAGGATATGCCTTTTGCTTGTCTTTTTCACTGTTATATTTCTAGGACCTTGAACAGTACCTGGGACATAGAAAGAGCAAAGTAAGTGTTTGTTTGAATGAACTAAAGCAGGGGCTTACCATATTTCGTTCATTTTGTCACTTTACAATATTCAAATAACATATGGAAAGACACAGCCACCTTGATTAAGCTCCTAAGAATGTGGTCACGATCCATTAATTCTCTCCGTTCCCTGAACAAAGAAAAAATGTTACACGATACATGCTGGGAGAGCTGCGTAATATCACTTTCTTAGAAATTTCTTCTCCTCTCTCTCAGTATCACTGATTGAAATTCTATTCATTTTCTTCTGATAATTTTCCTTTTGAAGTCTCTCACAAGCCCCTACTGTCTCAGATAGATATTATCTCTCTCTCTTTTCAGTCACTCTCATGAACATTCTTCCTCCATCCTGTCTGTATTAATTAAAGATATCTGGGTCTTGAATATTTCTGACTTAAGAAGCTTCTTGAGAGAGAAAAGAGCCCATGTTTATCTCTTATGTCTCTAGTTCCTCATAGTGCTGTCTACAGATTATTTTTAGTAAATATTTTAATAAAATTTCCTCTAAAATATCTCAGGCAGATTGCTGAAAGTTAAGACCATTCACGATTAGGAGACAGCAAATATATCATTTTGAAGAAGACATAATTAGGCAAAGAAGTCTTCGGTGCAAAGTCCTCCTGACTTATTTCCTTGTTTATTGTCTCAACTCTTCCAGTCAATTCCCTGTATCAAAACTTACCAAAGCCATAAGACTGATCACGATCCTACTGCTTAAAATACTTCAGTGGATAAACTCTGCCTTAGAACCAAAAAGAAGTTTCTTAAAATGTCGTACAAGTGTTGGCTTCTGCAGCCTACATACCATCCACCACCACCTCACTATTCACATGTAGCCCCAGAATATGTCATGTTCACTTTATGCTTGTAGAATGTTGCATTATGCATAGGGGTACTGTTACTTCCCTCTATCCATTTGGAGTATTCATTTTATCCTTCAAGATTTAATTCAAGTGTTACTTCCTCAGGAAAACTCTCCCTGATTTTCTTAATTCAGTCAGGTGCTCTTATGTTGTATGGAAACAGTCTTGGGCAAAATCCCATCATAGGCCTGCCTACTGTAATTGTTTGATTTTTTATCTGATTAAACCACAGGATTACGATCCTACCTCTGAAAAGGCCTCTGGTTTGTTTGCCCCCATATCCCTGATACCCAGCAGAGTGCTTGGAAATTAATTTGGTATTAAAAACCAGAGAGGGAGACAAACCATAAGAGACTCTTAATCTCAGGAAACAAACTGAGGGCTGCTGAGTGGAGGGGGGGGAGGGATGAGGTGGCTCCGTGATGGACACTGGGGAGGGTATGTGCTGTGGTGAGCGCTGTGAATTGTGTAAGACTGATGAATCACAGACCTGTACCTCTGAAACAAATAATACATTATATGTTAATAAAAAAAGACACCTTTCTAGCAAATAAGTGGGCGAATGAACAAATGAATGAATGGATGGTTGGGTAGGTATACTGATGAGCAAATGACATGCAGTCTTAGTTTGGGAGGATAGGTGGGATTCCTTTCTCTTTAAGAAAAAAAATGAGTGTATTATTCTTGGGAATTACTACTACTATTTCTTATACTGATTTTGACAAATAAGAAGTAATATATATAGATGATGAAAATATACTGTGAGGGAGAGTCAACCTAACATGAATGACCTGGGAACTAAATAATTAGTTTAAGGGCTCTGGGAGATGAATGTTTAATGCACTCAATTGCTTAGTCATTCTTTTTTCATTGTCATTTATCACTGTCATTCCTATATCTGGTAGATATTATAGATGCAAAGAAAAAGAGGAGATATTGTGGCATACTCAATGTCAAAAGCATATTTTGAGCTCACGTTACTGTCTCAGCAAAGACATTGTCAAATATTGCATATTCTACATCAGGGCTGCTTTCCTTGGGCAGGTTGCCAGTTTGACATAAAATAAAGTGGAAATGTGTAGTGCTGAAAGATATTTGGGGCATGGCCCCTGAAAGCCCTAACTCCTATGTGCTGGGCTTGCATGACATTACACTAAGGCATTCCAGAGAATGGAAATATCATAGCTGGCCTGTAGCCTAGATGATGACTTATTCATAATAATATTTCAAGGAGAACTTATTTTGCCACAGATGCAAAGAAACCATGGACAACCATTTTCTAAGTGACCTCTTTTCTTGGAGCTTTGATACCTAGCAGATTTTAGGCAAGAATTCTATTTATGAAACAGCTTGAGTATATATTGTAGGATATCAGAAACCAAAGGTTATGGTAGAAAATATAATTAAGTGCTAAATTAATATTGCCAAAAGTGTATAAACTCAAATAATAATCTGAGTGAGCATTTGGGGTAAGACTAGCAGGAAAATAATGGCAAGTATATAAATGTGGTAGAAAATGTAGAGAAGAGAAAAAGATATTTCTAGAAAGAGCTATTTGAGAATAATTTAGTCACAGGACATAGGATCACACAGCTTTGGCAGCCATCAAGAACTGATCTTCAGCAATCATAATAGCATGATTCCACTGATTATCTGTCCCCAAAGACTTGAAGATGGGGTGCCCTTTAATGGTACAGCACAGACTGTGTTATGTCATCAATGTCTCTATTCTATGAGGAAAACATTTTGAGTTTAGGATCCAAAAAGAAGAGAGTCTCACTGACAAAAAGACTTGAATTATTCCTTTGCTATTCCCTTTCCCATTTCACAAGAAACACTGGGTTTACAAATTCAGGTCAGAGTGAAAAATTTTCATGGTAATTCCCCAGATTAATCAGAAAACTAAAAAAAAAAAAAAAAAAAAAATCCAGACTCAAACAGCAAATATCTCAGCATGTGACAAGAACAGTATAAAACATACAGAACTAAATCTATATGGGGCTAAAGCCCTTAGATACACCAAGAGTTACCACCAGCTCCTTGGTGGAAAAGATCTGGGGAAACAGTTTTTGTATCTCCACAGTGAGGTGATTATAATCTTTCTTACAAGCGTAGATTTAGACATCACTATCAACAAAATCTTTGCCAGCTTCACTAAATCCTGCCTTAAAAAATAACTAAACTGGGGCGCCTGGGTGGCTCAGTTGGTTAAGCAACTGCCTTTGGCTCAGGTCATGATCCTGGAGTCCTGGGATCGAGTCCCACATCGGGCTTCCTGCTCAGCAGGAAGTCAGCTTCTCCCTCTGACCCTCTTCCCTCTTGTGCTTTCTATCTCTCATTCTCCCTCTCTCTCAAATAAATAAATAAAATCTTTAAAAAAAATAACTAAACTGTCTTGATATTATATATGTTGTATATAGTCATTCTGAAAGGGCCATACATATCTGATAATAGGAATTAAAGTTCCGTTGTCCAGTGTGGGCAAAATAGGTGACAGTGTTGTGGTAAAGAAGTAAAGAGTTAAAATATAGAATAGGCACAGTGCCTGGTTTGTATTAAGAGCCATTCCTGCCCCAATGATTATTCTACAGTTTTGTCTTGAGTCTTTGTTGTATCTTGATGTGATTTATATAATACAGGAATAGCGTTAGGCACAAAGTGCCTTTGTGACTGAATTTATAAAAATATATTTATATGTTGCCTTATTTGATAGAGTTATTTCACATACACTAGCTCAAGAAATAATGATCACTCGAGGGAACAGCTGTCAGTCTGTTACTCAGGAAAACACAATATTTCTTGAGTAGCTACTATGTGTATCGTGAGGCCTACCACAAGAAGAAAGAGATAAGCTATCTAGTTCTATCTCTTAAGTTTTTATAGTAAAGAGGATGAATTATTAACTCATTTTACAGAAAAAAGAAAAACTGAACCTCAGGGAGATGGTAGTGCTCAATCTCAAATAAAAATAATAATAACAAAAAAAATCAACTATGAAATTCCACTGGAAAGTAAAAGGATAAGGGTTTTACTTCAAAAAGAGAAGAAATGTGTGTCTCAGTGAGCAAGGAAAGAAAGATGGAAGAGAGTAAAAGAGAGTGTGAGGAAGGCAATAATGACCTTTGAGGAGAAATGCATTGAGAAGGGCTAGAAATTGAAATCGCAACATTACCCTCATACTTGGATCCAATTCTAGTTCCTCTTCTCCTGCCTTCTTCCCTTTTTCTTATTAGAAAAATAATTAAAGCATATCGTTTTCTAATCTTATCCCTGTCATTTTCTGAACTACTACGAGGTTCAATGAAACTGAACATTGCATGAAGGTGGAAAATAGATCAATTCATAAGAGGGAAGCAATTGCCCCAGGATCCTTCTCTTGAAAATCTCTTTTATCATTGGGATGGATTTTCTCTATGTCCCCAAAACCATTCTATGAAGGAAAGCTCCCAATAACATTTAAGAAAAGACAATATTATCCCAATACTAACTATGGGTTCATTACTGTACTTTTAGTCCATAATGTTTGCAACATCAATTATCTCTTTTGTGAGAAAAAGAGTGAATTTATGACCCATGACAGCAAAGACAATCATTTTCTTTTCAGCGCCATCTGCACAGATTTATTTCCCTGACTGGATTCTTTAATTGCGCTTCTTAATCAGATCTGTTCAGACCCCTGAATTCTCTCAAGTCCCTGCTCATTCTCAACCCCACCCTACCTTCCCCAACAGACAATCAATAATGACTACAGTGTGTGCCTTTTCTTTGTAAAAACATTAATGCCAAAATCTCCATGCAAGAACTTCTGACTATTGTACTCTGTAGGCGGCCTTTCCTGTTTCTTTTACTCTCCCAAAACATCCTCTAAGCAACTTAGGCTAATTTAACTATAGCCTCATATATAAAACTTCAAAATATGTTTTGCATAAAAGAATCTTCAAAATTGTCCAAAGGAAATTTAGAACTTAATCTTTTCAAACAAACATTATGCTCTTAGTGTTAAATTATGAATCATTTAATAATTAGGGAATTTATAACACTAATGTGATTAACAGTTAAAAACCCATTCTTGTAGGTTATTTTTTTTCTAAATTAATTAGATAAAGAAATGAGCTCTAAGGTAGTACATTGGGATATAGGAGGAAAACAGCAAAATTTCCGTTTCTACCTACTCTTTTATTTAAAAAAAATAAATGCAGGGGCACCTGGGTAGCTCAGTCGGTTGGGCTTCTACCTTCGGCTCAGGTCATGATCCCCGCAATGGGCTGCGTGCTCAGCGGGGAGCTTTCTTCTCCCTCTCCCTCTGCCTGCCTGTCTGCCTACTTGTAATCTCTCTCTCTCTCTCTCTCTCTGTCAAATAAATAAATAAAATCTTTAAAAATAAATAAATAAAATAAAAAAAGAAAGAAATGCAATTTTAAACTCATTCTCACATACACTTGGCAGTCATCCCTTGGCTTATTTTATTTCTCACAAGTAATATATGCATCATACCATGGCAAGCATGGGAATGACATTTATGTGGTTAATTTTATAAAAACAAGATCTTTAAGTAGTACAATTGTTATAAAACTGTAAAGTTATCAAGTGTGATCATGAAAATATTTTGTAGTACATAAATCTTCGTAAACTAACACATAGCAAAGACCATAGAAGAATTGTAGAGTTTAGAGAGGAGTTCATTTTTTTCCTTTACAAAAAGATGAGGTTTTTAAAGTATTTGACCTTTACAATAGCAAGTGGTTACTGGTAGGAATCTATTAAAAATGTACTTAATGTGTCCCTTTAAGTTAAAGGGACATATTACTGATGGAAAAATGTTTAACCAAAAATTTCAAAATTATTGAAAAGTATTTCACTGTTAATTGTATTATTTAGTGAAAACAAAGAGGTCTTTTGTTACTTTATTTAAATACAATTTAAAGATATTTCTGAAATAGCACTTACTTCTTTATATCTTTCCTTTTTAAAAATGTTTTATCTATGTTCCTAATCAACATGAAAATAACTTTCAAATGTATAGATAAATAGCATGAGAGCAATTATTTTTGATTGACAAGGTTGTATAATCACAAAAAAATATAGAAAAAAATATGAATGGAAGAAGTCTAAGGTGATGAAGAAACTATAAAACTTATGAACTCTGAATCTCCTTTTTTTCATATATTCACCCTGGGACTTAATTCTATGAGTTTCAGGGAGAGAATCCAGTGATTCATCAGTTGCATACAACACCCAGTGCTCATTACTTCAAGTGCCCTCCTTAATGCTTATCACCCAATTACCCCATCCTCCTTACCCACCTCCCCTCCAGCAACCCTCAGTTTGTTTCTTGCAGTTAAGAGTCTCTTATGGTTTGCCTCCCTCTCTGTTTTTATCTTATTTTATTTTTCCTTCCCTTCTCTTATGTTCATCTGTTTTGTTTCTTAAACCCCATGTGTGAGTGAAATCATATGGTACAATGCTTTTTAAGAGCAGGTTGGTGTAAAACTCAATTGTCTTGACATCTAAACCTCAGTTTCTGTTCAGAATGCCACGCACAAGCCTGTATAATGTGGCTTTTCTTCCTTTCCAACCCAATCACATAATATCCTAGGCATATGGAACTGCTTACAGTACCTACTATACTCCATGAACTCTCTTTCTACATCTTTGTATCTGCCATGTTGTTTTTTTCTTTTCAATTTCAATGCCCTTCCCCAAAATCCTTGTTGTTTTTCCAAATTCATCATTCAAAGATTCATCTCAGGCATTATCCCTTTTAGAACATAAAAGGATCTATGTGACAAAAACAACAAAAAGAAGCTCTAGCAATATGATCTAAACGCTTATTTTATAAAGAAAGGCCCAAATAAGTGGTGTGCCCAAAGTGAGCCAGTAACCTAGAACCATAACCCAGGAATTTTTCGACTGCTCCCCACTAGTTTCCAACTCTGATAAAACTGGTGATCAATAAAAATTAACTATTTTACATCTAGTTACTTATTACAAATGCCTTAGTATTATTTGTCCCTAAAATTAATTATAGAAAACAGACTAGATTGTTTTCCAATTAAAGTACTAGACATATTTTAATTTTATTGCTTATTAGATATTTTTTACAACATCTTTAAAAGGGTGATTTATATCTATATTATTATTTATACAGAAGCAAATCAAAGATATTGAGGGAATATATTTAATAATCCAGGGCAAACCTGAATAAGTGCAAGGGATGTTTTATAGGTTAATTAGGGCCTAATTCACCCATCATAAGACAAATATAAGGTTGTTTTCTTATCTATGGAGCAGATCAGAAGCATTTTTTACTGAATAGGGTTTTGCAATGGGGGATTTCAAAATGCAATGTTTCTTAGAGAATATTTTCCAAAATAAGAAAACTTCCAAAAATAAGAAAAAATAAGAGTTCCAGGTAGATAAGTGTTTTTCCCAATTATACCTTCACCTGTTCCTTCTTTAACTCTTAGTCAGCTGGAATTTGGTCTTCAAAAGGTTATAGCTAGTACTTTGATTAAAATATGACCTTTGTTTAAGTTTTAATTTGGTGCTTCATTTTGTTAGGCAAATATAGTTAAATACATTAAAATTCTCAGTTTTAAATTAATAATAGATAGCAGGCATAAGATTTTAGCCATATAATAGGCTATTCTTCTGTGACTTTATATACCTGAACTCAACTGAATCTTATATAACTGAATTCAATTCTTTTTGCTCAATGTCTCAAATTTAATCTTTTCTTAATTTTTTAGGTAGTAAGTTCAGTTTTTTGGTTAGACACTTATGTAACTATTCAATCGATTGTGGATCTTCCTATATAGTCTACTCTCTCTCTCTCTCTCTCTCTCTTTTTTTTTTTTTCCTTTTCATTAGAGTGATTCAGGTTTGATGAGCAGGGGTTAGGGTAGCTTATGTATTGACCTGGCATAATGGCAAAATTCTTTTCTACGACTGTTTTCCATCAGCATGAGCCTTTACCAAGAGTAACTCATTCTGCTCGGTCTCCATCATTGCATGCTGGCTTTTACTACTAATGTCCATGATCCTCCCATGACCTCTGGTATCCATACCTATGCTTCATTGTACATCCACATATCTTTGGTTCTGCTCACTTGTTCTCAGGCAATACCATACTTTATAACTGGACTTAGGGAATTTTCACAGAAACTCCACATAACGACGAGATGCGAAGGTCCTCCAAATCTGATCCTAGGCCCGATCCTTTTGGTTCTACCCCATCCATTGTTGGAATAACCACTCTACGAGAGTCTGATCTCTCTATACTACTCTGCCGGGAAAGGAGATGCAAGTCCCATCTTTATCAGACCCCACTAAATGTATTCTCATAACCACCTTTTGCAATCTGCCCTAGAGAAGGTGTTAGGTCCTTTTTATGGGACCAAAGAAACATGTAAAACTCTAACCATATCTCTTTCCCCATCTGCTAGGTTCTACTGTTTTCTCCATTTACTGTAGCAGGAAAATGAGTTCTTATATAATTCACACATTTTCTTTCTGATGTAATTTAAGTGTAATCTTTCTATTCTGAAATAGTTAGTCTTTTAACATTATGAAGCCCCAAATCCCTTTGTCTATAAAAATTCTAATATTTGCAATGGAGACTCTAAACTATCCCAAGTCAGCTCATGTTTAAAAAAGATTTTCAGAAATTCAATTGACTTCTTTGTTTTAGTCTGTCACCTCTTCCAAGAAGTAATGAATGCCACTGATTGGGAAAATGGCCTCAGGGCCATAAGAACATTTTAGTCTCTGTAAGGAAAAAAAAAAAGAAGAAGAAGAAGAAAAACCACCTCAGTTAATCTCTAAAATATTAGTAAATTAAGTGAAATTTTAGAATCATTTGCAAATTTAGTATTCTTTCGGCAAGTAAAATACATATTTTCTAGGTGGAGATAGAGTCTGCCCAAGTATCTCAATTATTATCAGAAATAATAAAATACTTTATTGACAGAAATAATGATACTGACCTCTATTGCCAAACAGTCTTTAGATCTTGTGTTCACACCAAATAAGACAGAACATTTATAATGCTACTTTTGTGAGACCCAGCTAAACCATTGATAAGCCAGCTGAATTAGTGGGTAAGGTTCTTAACATTTCAGGGACATATTCTGATCTACAATTTATCCAAATCTAGGTAATAATATGCTTGACAATATATGCAAGTATTCTATTCTTAAAACTTAAATTCTGTTCTGTTCTTAAAATAGAATAACAAATTTTATTACAGCCAAATGCTATAACGTGAAACTTTCAAAAGTGTACTTATTTTGAGTGCTATAAATACAACTGAATTCTAGTGCAGTAAATGAATCCAGTAACTTCCCCAATACAATGATTGGATTTAAAATAAAACACAGTACTTTAACAATATAAATTTCATCTTACGCTTCTGTATTACATCCACATTTTAAGATTTAAACGTGAGATCAGCATGACCAATGCTCTGGGTATGTGCCTTTTAATAAACAGAGGTACAATGTCATTGAACAAACCTTTCATTTGTAGTTCACCCTCAATTTATCATTCATTACACACATCCTTTTACAAAAGAAAAAACTGAAAATTGATCCGATATGACTGTATTTTCCCATGGATTGACAATTTTACTGTAGATATCAAGTTTCCCTCACCAGGCTTTGATATATATCTTAATATTGTGTGGCCATCAGTTATGTTGTCTGTCTTGGTGATAAGCAATCTGAATTGGAAATGAGCCAGCTTTCTTATCATTATTAAGAGATTCCTTAATTAGCCTGCAGCTGTGGTCAATACTGGCATTCACATTTTTTAAAGAAACTTTTAAAATTGTATTCCCACAGTTTCACTTTAAATACTCAACGGAATCAAGATGAGTTCTATAACCTATCTACCTTCCTCAAGTAAAATGTGAAAACAATCATGGGCTATCATCTTACTGTTTAAATTTGGTTCCTTCATCTCTCAATAATGATTGTCTTCCTTACTAAGTAGTTCTATTACAGTTACCACTCGTTCTAAAGCTGTGCTTTTGTTCTTGTGAATTGTTTTATCTTCATTATAAGAGAGAAGCACAGCCATTTATAAGAGGCTTCATTATATTATTTTCAGAATGTTGGAAGTGTAAGTGGCATCTTTTGTTCTTTTCCATCTGTGACACATACGCCATCACTTGTTCATGCCTGGAATGCATTTTCTAGAGTCTGACTTTATTAGAGTATATGCTAAGCTTTAAAATAATATCCTAAATAAATAACTACATAAAACTGCCAGTCGTGATTTTAATGAGCTTAATTCTTTGAGAATTTATTTCTTTCCACTAAACCAAAGAAAAATCAAATTAAAATATTGTGTCTCTACAGTGCATAAGGCACTGCACTAATTACTAGAGGAGACACAGAGATGAATACCACTCAGTTTTTGCCCTCAGAAGAGCTCACATCCATTCTAATGGGAAACACTAACCCAGTACAAAACAGTCAGAAGCCTGACTTTTTCAAGTCAAATAAGATAAGTGACTTAACAGGTCTGCTTAAGGAAATTCAGTAGAACTGAAGAGAATCAGGAAAGGCTTTGTAAAAAAGGTGTCCTCTGAGATGGACTAAGAATGTAGGTGTATCAGAGAATGCTCGCTGCTCTAAGCCAACGTTCTTGTCTTTCTGGGCACACATCTGGACTATAATTCCAGCCTCCCTTACAATTTGGTTATATGACTTAGTTCTAGCTAATTGAATGGGAACAGCATCAATATCATTTCCTCACCTTGCCTATTAGAACATTGATTCCTTAATGTTCTTTCCTCTTCTGCTTAATTGGAATGAAGATTCCCCTCAGCGTGACTTGGAAGCCATCTGTGGAGGAGGCTCCAACCTCTTAAATGACTGTGTGACAGAACCCAACCTAGTTAGCAGCTTGCTTACTGAATACTCTCATATAAGCAAGCAAGCAATTTGTGCTTGAACTATGATACATTTTGGGCTTTCTTTGTGACAGCAGCTAGCTTATCAGAGTTACTACGGATTAATAAGATTCTAGCAAGTGGTGTTAGATCTGGAGGTAGATAGCAATAATCTGGTAGAGGAAAGAGTATGCCTGAAGGAATGAAACTAAACAAATTGTGACTTTTATTTATGGTGGCCCAGCAGTCTAATTGGAGTATAGGCCCAAATGTAGTATAGGTCCAAAATAGGAAAATTAAAAGATTCAAAAAAAGAGGGATTGGGCCAATTGAGAATACTCAGATATACCAAATGCATATTTTTCCCCATTCAAATTCCCATTATCTGCTGTGGTCATAAATGTATGTTTCCATTTTACCTTTGTCTCTGGAGTACTTGTAATCAATTGCAGATGTCTCACTTATGGCCTTGACTAATTTTGACAATTTTCCTTTTGTGTTGCTGTATCCTCTCCCTCCTTTTCCATTTTGACTTATAATGCTGAGTCCAACCAATATGATCTAGAGAAATACTTATACACAATGACTTCATGAATATCTAGAAGGCTCTCAGGGTAGAACAAGAAAGTGATAAAAGGAACAGAGCCAAATTAGTTCCTATTTTAATTATCTTCCTTGATTTTGTTTTGTCATTCTCACTCAGGAGAGTTAAGCTGGATCTATAAGCTGCCCTTCCCCCACCCCAGGGTCTAGTGGAATTTTATTTTCCCAAAAGTATTCTTGGAGGAACATAGAAGTTTCAATAGTATTTGCATGAAATGCTTATAACTGACGCCAATTGGAAACTGTTACTTTTAGTTTCTCTTTAGCACATTATAAGTATAAATGGTAAAAACACTAATTTAAAACTAATACGCCAGGATTTTTAGATAAATACTTTAATATATTAATTCATTTAACTTTTATTACAACCTTATGGAGTGGATACTATTATTTCCCCCTGGTTTACTGATAAAGAAGTGGAGGCATTGAAGGAAAGTCAACTTGTTCTAAGGTTCAGAACTATAAACAGGAGTCAGGATCTAAATTCAGGCCAATCTAACCTAGAGAACCCCAACTCAGCTCAAAAATACTACCCTAGTAGAAACCAGAGACACGCCACGGCAATCGAGCTTCTCCTATTGCACACATGGGAAGACTGCGTTCCCTAGTCCCCAGTTTTGGTTCGGTTGGGGTCAACTGGCGCTTCTGGGAAGAAATCAGGAAAGTAACAAAATGTCACGCAGATTCTCTTTACTTCATGCCCTCCTGATGGGCTGAACAAAGAGGGAGGACCCTGTGCAGGACTCAGAGGAAGCAATAAAAAGCAGTGGCAACACGGTGTAAGGAACCATGATTCCTCAACTACGGGGAAGCCCATCTGCCAAGCACCTGATTAGCCTGCAAGGAGAGCAAGAAATAACAATTTTCTTGTGTTAAGCACTGATAATTCCAGGGTATTTGCTACAATAGCTAGCATAAATGGCTTGAAAAATATGCATTGTTTATATTAAATGAGAACAATTTAAAATTTGAGTTCTTTAACCTTCAGCCTGTTATGTCTACCTTTCTGACCTTGTCCCCTCTTGGGTCATTTTTTCAGTTATCTCCTTGTTCATATTTTTCATTGGTATTTTTTTTTCTCCTGAATATATCCCCTGGGAACAAAAATCTTTAGGTTCTACAGCATGTGTGCTTCAATCTGTTTGTTCATTAGCCACTGTTCTGTTTGAATTATGTAGACCTTTCATGCCCTGATGAGTTAGAATTCAGTTCCAAAATCCGATTCTATAAATTGTAGTACACATGATTACAGTTTGGTCTTAAGACCCTTGTAATAATTTCTAGAAATTTGTAAACTCCATAATTATCAAAAGAATTTGGGTCTTAACATATGTTTCTACCTTTTCTTCTACTTATCTCTCTTTCAGTTGCTTTTAATGATACATTATGTGAAAATAGTAGTGAAATACTGAAACAAGAACTGCTTGTCAGAAAAATGTAAGACATAAAACAGACCTCACATGCACTCTTTCATGAGCATACATACATTCAAGGGATTTTTCTGTTAAGATATTCATTTAGAGGAGTGATTAAAAAAAAACAGAAAAATAAAACAAAAAAGGAACCTACAAGAACTCTAGGCCACATGTCCCTAATTTCTATTTGCCTTAACTTTCCCCATAAGAATATGATAACTCAAGCAAAGCTGAATTAGAATCTTCTTAGTGTATACACACTTTACAAATATTAAGATTTCAAAATGCAGTACTGCTGGCATTCTAATTTTAATTACCCTAGGTACAAGACAATTTAACCTTTCAGAGATAATCCCGCCTACTTTGAATAATAGCAAATCTGGAGTTACCAAACACCGAACCTAAAAATCTGAGATGTAGCTGTAATACAAATAAAACTACTATAATAAAGGCATGTACAGAGGATTGTGATAGCTGAAAGGAAAGCACATTAGAGAATAATCTAGTAGGTTGATAGCAGTTTCGCAGGCAGTAAAAGAAGAAAATCTGTCCAGGTCTGAGGCATAAAAATGAATGGTTGTTAAGAAAATAGACAAAGGACTGTGGTCAAAGTTAGGTCCCAAGTGAAGCATCAGAAAATGAGGTTACGAATTCATAGAGGTAAATTGTAGGACCTTGTAGTAGAAGCTATCAGTCCTTGGACAGACAGCATACTCATTCTCCAACTATTGTTAACATTGGCCACCAACAACTCATGGTTGCATCCTTCTCAGGAAAACCACCCCTGGTCTACAAGAGTCATTCTGCCCACAGATGCTTGGGAGGTTACACTTCCCTCTTGGAGGGTGACCCATCACCAATGGCTGCTATGGAGTAGAAAAGAAAGCCTGGCCTCCTTGTCTTGTAGGGACAGTTCTGTGGTGATACAGCTGATCTAGTGGACTGCAGTATTCAGGGTTTGGTCACAGGACTGATCATCATAAGTGATACTGAATAAGTGGTTTTATGTACACAGTAGACTTATGCAATTATGAGTAATGGGTGAAGAAGTCTATGGAAAACTGTTACCACTGCATCTGATGGTAAATCCGAAGTGGCCAAAAGTCAGCGGATGGACAGTAAGAAAGAAAAAGTAGACGTAAAGTAGGAGAGAACAAGAACACACTAAAACTCACGAAGGCAGACTAGAACCAATAAGCACAAATGGAAATCCTTATCTGTCTCCCACTGCCTCCAACCTCCATGATATAGCTGACCTGTAAATGAAGCTGGAGACCTACATCATGGAGCTGCACCTTCATTTCCAGGACTCAGAGAAACTGAAGGAAACCAAATGGGAGCTGGAATGGCTCTGGACCCAGCTGCTGTCTCTGGTCAAGCACGAGAGCCAGCAGATTGGCAACCATGGGAGCAATCTGCAACAGCACCTGGTGCCCTTCGCTAGCCTCCAGAGTAGAAGGGTTGTTGCTTCACTTCTGAAAATTCTTGCAAATTCCATGCATATTTCTCTTGTGGCCAACCTTAAAGCCAAAACCATAGAGGGAAGGGGATTCTAGGAAATGTAATTTTAGCCTAACTACATTGATATGGTACAGAACCATCACAAGTTCCATACTATCAACTGAACATTCATTTTTACCTAGACTTTATGTATACTTCAGCTGAGCACACAGTTATACCTTGATTGTCCTGCCCATTCTGTTTCCCAATCACAGGCTTCGCCTAAAAGCATTGCATCAGCAAACCACTTGCGCAAGGATTCTATTTTGGTCTCTGCCTCTAGGTAACACAAGCTAAAGCAGTCCCCATCATGCTAATGGAGACAGGGAGCTGTTGATGGCTATTTTTTTAATTGGAGGTAAGCCAACTAGAAAGGTGACACAAGGTAATTACTGAATCAAGATGCCAAAGGCTTTAAGGTGCACTAAAAGAAAAAAGAAATACTGCTAATTTAAATTATAAAGCAATGCTTCCTGATCACTTAAAATTATTCTTTTACATTTGTTGAAAAAACTACTTTTAGAATTAAACATTGATTTCTATCAGTTATCATTTTTCTACATACATTAAAAAAGAATTTAATGAAAATAAAAGGGCTAAGGTATTTTCTCAAAACTTCTTCATATGAAGTACCCAAAATTGAGTCATTTCTTAACTTGGAATGGTCAATATCTATGATTTGACATACTAAATCTTTGTCCATGCCCTCAAGAATGTTGGTAATACATTTCTTAAAGAACTGATAAAAGCTCAAAGCCATTAGTGCTCAAAAGCTAGATGTGCAGTCGTGTAAAGCTAGACTACTTATCCACCTTCTCTTTAAGAATGTTGTTCTACCGTTGTTCTTGGGTTATTATTTTTTCTTTTTTATTAAGATTTTATTTATTTATTTGACAGAGAGATAGAGAGAGAGCATAAGTAGACAGAGAGGCAGGCCGAGGGAGAGGGAGAAGCAGGCTCTCCACTGAGCCCAGAACCCAATGCAGGGCTCAATCCCAGGACCCTGGGATCATGACCTGAGCTGAAGGCAGCCATTAACTGACTGAGCCACCCAGGCACCCCGGGTTATTATTTTTTCTAAGTCACTGACATCTGTGCAAGTTATGATACTGAGACACTTGAGATTTGGGCAAAAAAGACACTAATAACCTCATCATGACTGCCACCTGGCTGGCAGTGATTGGAAGAAGCATTCTGATTGCAAACAAGTTAAAATAAGAGAAGTTGAGTGATTAGAATCAATAAACTATGGTACCTGAGGAGGAATTGAAAATAGACAGGTAATAATTAGGAAATGGATTCCATGGCATTTGGGTTAATTTAGACAAAAGATGACAAGGACTGGTACGAGAAGATTAACTATAAATAAGAGGAAGGATTTGAGTTGCATTTAAGATGCAAAACTAGCATGGATATTTAAGGTAAAAAATCCTAAATGAAGATATTCTTGATTCATATATATTAAAGATTCTGGAGATTATTATACCAAATAACACAGCTTTACAAATGGGAATGTATATAAAGACTGAAGCTCATAATCACAAGGTTAAAGAACTTTTTGTGATTTTACAGTTCTTAATGAATTTGTAGATTTATATAGATTTAGTTGAATCTGTTGTCAATATTAGGGTGTTAGAGTAACTCCCACACAAATGATTTCCATTTATTAACTAAGCAATGATGTTGGGCCTCAGCTTCTGAACAGACTCCTATCTACAAATAGCTTAGGAAGTCCTGTTCTAAAACAATATACTTATGAAATATAATAATATTTTGAAATTCAGTGCAAATTTGTTCTTCTATTCAGTTATTATTATGGTTTAGATTTATTCTCTTCCACTTCATGATTAAATAGACAAATTTTACCTTGAAATGTCTCCGTTATTTTTTCTTTTTATGCATTTTAGTTATTTGAAGAAAACATCTTATTTGCATTAATAATACCTCCAGATATGTGTATGTGTCTAAATCAATTACCAAGCAATACTGCTTTGGTTATTTCAATATTTTTACAATAATTAAATTCAACCTTTAAAACTTCAAAGACTTTGATTGCCATAATATATACTTCAAAGCAGACTGTTTGACAAAAACATAATTTTATTGGCAATATCTATTCCTAACACAGTTTTTAAAGTTATTTATAATTTGTTTACTTTGCACCCTGTTTCACCATGCATTTTAATGTAAAACATGATTTTTTTTATTTTTTTTTTTTTAGAGAGGGAGAGAAAGAGGGAGAGAGAGAATCTTAAGCAGGCTCCATGCCTAGTGTGGAGTCTGACTTGGAGCTTGTTGTCTCACAACCCTGAGATCATGACCTGAGCCAAAATCAAGAGTCAGGAGCTTAACCCACTTGCTACCCAGGCACCCCTGTAAAATATGATTCTTTGGAGAAACTGCATGATCAAAATTTGAAACACCAAATTTATTGCTGGTTAACATATTAAGATCGGGTGAAAAATGTAGGTCTCCCATCATCCCCTCACATCATTTATGATTACAACCTGTAGGTGAGCCAAGTAGATAACTCATAATCTTAAACAAAAAACTAAGCTGAATAAAGCCTCGTGTTTGGAAATTGTCAATTCTTGCAGATATCATTCACTTGGTTTCAAAAATAAGCTATAAAGCATCTGTTAAGAATCAAATGATTTCCATCTGTCACCACATGCGTGTGTCATGCATATATTTATGTAAGTGTTTTTTAATTCTCACAATTTCAAATATACGTAAGAGAAAAGAAAGTGGTGTCATAAACCTATATACTCACCTTCCAGCTTCAGTATTATCAACATTTAGTCATTCATAGTTTAATATAACATTTTCTATTACAATTATTATTAACTACCACCACCACCACCATTTGAAGACCGGCGTTATACGCTAGTGTATCAGTGAAAGTTCTTAGTTGTAAGCAGTAGAAGAAAACTCGCTAATTTAAGTGGGAAAGAAGGTTACTTGATAAAAATAAAATATAGAAGGATCAAAAAATTCTTGGAGATAAAACATTCAGGAACACTGCCAAAAATCACAGTAGAGCTTCCTTAATCACCACTGAAAATTAAGTGTAGCTTCCATCTTTACCATAATCTTGCCAAATAAATTTGATATCGGCCTTTATTCTATAAGCCTCTAGCTTCAGTGATGTGATTAGCAACATCTAGCACACATGCCTCTGCATAAACTGGTAACTAGCTTCTGTGGTGGGAGGTATTCTAAGAATCACAATGTGGGACATTTCTTAACTGTAGAAAACTAATGCAGGTGCTGGAAGACAAAAGAGGAGCACTAAGCATTCCATTCAGGCACTGGGCTGCATATTTTACATGCATTCCTAGTCAAATTTGCCTATAAGTCTCTTATCCTCACTTTAGAGAGAAAGTGATTAAAGTTAAATAACTTTCCCAAGGTTATACAGTCACTAAATACTGAAATTTGGATGTCAATAAAGGTCTATCTGCTCCGAAGTCTGGGTTAAGGACTGCACTGATTTTAAATTTTTAAAGAAGCTATTTACAAAAGCCGTCTACTGCAATCAAATTCGGCATCTTGCAGTAAGACAGTGATGGTCAAGGAGAATGTTCAGGTAACTTGTCCAAAGTCCTATCACAAACAACCCCAGAGCAGACTACCTGAAAGGAGTTTGATAAATGATGGTCCCTACAATTATGCATGCAGCCTACTGATTGTGAAGAAACTGGTATCCCCAAATTCAGAGTCCATCTTAACTATTAAGTTTATTCTAGAATTTACTCAGGATACCAGAACTGTAAGACAGATAAACTGTCTAAAACAACCAACCAAAACGCCAGAGAACAAAATGGTAATGGCCCTTAGCCTGAGATTGACAGGAGGCAAGACATCCATCTCTTCCCAAGGAAGGACACTTGATTTGTTGCTGCATTTGCTTGAAATCAATCTCAGACAGTTCAGACTGAAAGGAACAACAACTCCATAAAGAATCAATACAATTTAATGAAGCTTATATAGTTGAAATTATGTCAGGGGTTTTCTACACTCCTGCATTCACATACCTATAGATGTATATTGATAAGTACATCTGACAATGTAGAAGGCTAGAGGTGTACATAAAAATGGGGAAAGATTGGGATGCGTGGGTGGCTCAGTCCTTAAGTGTCTGCCTTCAGCTCAGGCTCAGGTCATGATCCCAGGGTCCTGGGATCGAGCCCCGCATCGGGCTCCCTGCTCCGCGGGAAGCCTGCTTCTCCCTCTCCCACTCCCCCTGCTTCTGTTCTCTCTCCTGCTGTGTATCTCTCTGTCAAATAAATAAATAAAATCTTTAAAAAAATGAGGAAAAATTATCTGAGAAGACTTGTTCGTCCTAAGAAATTTTCACTTCAAAAGTATATGTACATAACACCCAGTGCTCATCACAACACATGCCCTCCTTCATACCCATTGCCCTGCAACTAATGAATCATTGAACACTACATCAAAAACTAATGATGTACTATAAAATGGCTAACTGAACATAATAAAAAAAATTATATGTACAAAGATTTCTTTTCCCATGTTCTGGAAGGACCTACATTTGGATAAGGTAAAATAAAACTAAGAAAAAAATTAAGTATCGTACAAAATTGTCAGTCACGTTGTTACATACCATACTTATATTTTTTGCACTTATTGAGTTACTTACCATGGAGGGAACATTCCTAGAAATGGAATTTTCAAGTATAAAGAAATGCATTAAAGCTTTTGGTTCCATTATGCCCTCTAGAGTTATAGAAAACTACAATGTGACAGTTGTATATGAAAAGAGCTATTCTCCCACATATTATTTCATTAATATTTTCTAATAAAATAAATTTTAGATGAGTTTTAAATAAGTATTTCTTTGATTTCTTTTGAGGTAACATGTTTTATATATGTGTTATGTTATTCATTTGAATTGCCTGTTTATGTCTTTTCCCATTTTTCTGTTAGAGTGCTAGTGCATGTGTGTGTGTGTGTTGTTGTTTAAGAACATTCTGTGTATTAAGAAAAAAATATATTTTGTATATATTGCAACATTTTTCTATTTGTTTATTTGCCCATTACATTTATTTGTTTGTTTATATATTTTAATTTGGTGTAAAGATGTTTTAAACACATGGTCAGTTCTAACACCTTCTCATTAAAGATTTTGGCAGTAATCTTAAAATTTAGAAAAGTTTTCCCTGTCTCTTATGTAAATATCCATTCATTTATATTTTCTTCATAATTTTGTGAGTTCATTTCTCATTGAAAATTTTAATTTTTATAGAAAATTCATTTTTATTGCAGTTATCTATTTGTATGTGCATATACTGCATATAATTTACACTTTCTCAAAATTGGCCATTTGTCAATCCATTATCTAAATATAACATTTATTTTCTGTTTGACCAATCATACTTTTTATTCCCTTTCTCTCCTCTTGTTTATCTTTTGGATTTACTACATATCATTATTATCAAAATTTTCCATTTTTCCATTTTCTGTCTACTAAATTGTGAATTATGCATTTTGGGGAGGGTACCCTAAATATTACAGCAAACATTCTTAACTTCTTGCAGTCTAATTAGTTCTTACAGATAATTACTTCTTCAGTAATATTAGTATCTGTTTTTAAAAAAAAATATGAAGCTAGCTGGCTTTGAAGAATTTGCATAACTTTTGGGCATCCAGCCTGCTGCGTTTTAGGTTTTTAAAAAACAGTGTAATAATATCAGTAAACTATAGAGCAGATTACAAGATAGATTTTTTTCCTCCATGCAGAACACATGTAGCTATTAAAATCTGAAAGTCAAAAAAGCTATTCTATCCAAAAGTCATTAAATAGGCCATAAAGGTGGGAGCTCCTCTAGAAGATGGGTGTATCACCAGTGCCTTTGCTGGGGAGGGAATTAAAACTCCAGGGCAAGAAGGGCATTTATGCTGAAGGAGATATGAAATTAATATGAAGTACGGGAGACTGATCGAGTAAATAAATATATTGTCAGAGAAGAGAGTTACAAATATGATAAAGGGAATGGCTACAGCAATCTCTATGTGGTTGGCTTAGAATTGAAGTTTTTCAGTGTGAATTCATGGAATGAAAGGATGGAATGAAGGGAAGGAGGAAGAGAGGCATTGAAGGAGGGAGGGAAAGAGAATGAAAGAAAGAAAGAGAGAAAGAGAGAGAGAGAGAAAGGAAAAGAAAGAGCCTATATTGTATAATTTAGTACTCACCCCTGAGAAGATCTCAAAGTAGGGACCTATTATAAAATAAGATCATCTAACACCTACATCTTAGTTTCTGAATAACATTCTCTACTAATAGAGTTTCTTGGATAAATGGTTGATTAAAGGGCTGCCACAGGAAAGTACAAGATAACCCTGTAAGTAAGGAAGTACTCAGAGAATGACAGAAATATGTTGATCCAGTTACCTATTGCTGCATGACAAACCACTCCAAACTCAATAGTTTGAAACAATGTATTATTATCTCTCACGGTGGTAGAAGCTCAGCTGGGTGGTTGTTGCTTAGGATCTTTTCAAGTGACAGCAAACAAATGGCAGCTGGCAGTGGAATCATCTGAAGGTCTAACTAGACTAGATGTCCAAGATGGTGCACTCAAATGACTGGTAATTGACGCTGGTTGTTGTTTAGGAGCTCAGCTTGGGCTGAATGCCTACACATGTCTTTTCCATGTAGCTTACCAAGTGGTTTCTGCATTTCAAGAGGAAGTAGTCTAAGAGCAAGCATTTCAAGAATGCAAGGCAAAGCTACAAGACTTGCTATGACTTAGCTTGGAAGTAATGTGGTGTCAATTGTGGTGCATTCTGTTAGTCACCAAACTCAAATTCAATGTGGAAGGGAACTATACAAATGTGTAAATACCGGGAGGCATGGTTCAGAGTCAGGCCATCTAGATATCACAGTCAGTCCTTCAATGACTTATATCCCTCCTATCAGCAAAATACACTGATCCACCCGAATGATCATCCCCCACCCCTTCCTCAAATCTCACTTGAGACAGTATCAGCCTCAGGTTTGGTATTCTGGTGCAAATAGTCCTTGGAGGTGGCTCCTCAGGTGCATTTCCTAAAGTGCGGGTCTCAAGCGTGACAAACACTAGTTTAAGTAAAATGATGCATTAAACTGGTTGACCTTATATTACAACACCAGAATCACATATTATAAGTTGAAAGATAAAGCACTACCAAATACCAGAATTTAATTAGAGATATTTAGGAAAAATAAAATGGTGTCATAGCAAAATAAAAACTAGAAATATAGAATTTAGAAGTAGATCAAAGGTTGGTAAACTTTTCTATAAAAGACCTAGAGATGTTTTAGGCTTTGCAGGCTACATACATTGTCACATATTCTTTTCTTTCCTTTCCTTGTTATAACCCCCCAAAATATGCAAATCATTCTGAGCCTGTGAGCTGCATAAAAAGAGGCCAAGAGCCAGATTTGACCTGTAGACCATTGTTTACCCATCTCTGTGTTAGATCAATAATTAGTAGATACAAGGCTTATGAAAGAAATATATAGCAACTTTGGTTATAGGAAGAGTGTTTTAAAAATAAATACGTAGTGCTTATGAGCAAATTTCTATCTTAAATATTTCTTAGTTGTATATGAGATCCATATCTCAAATATATAGAGGCTGAAAATATATCCAGTTATTATAAAATCCTTAAGTCAAATTACGATTTATAGCAATTATAAAATTAGATGTTATAGTTCCTCGGCAAAGTGCTCCTTCAGTTTTTTAGAGAATTGAAAAGGCAAATGTAAGGGTAATACATTCTAATATCAATCCCAACCATAACATTTTCTGTGATGTATTTCTCCAGTGTATATAATTTGCTTTCATACTACTCCCTGTTTAGTTACTAAATATTTCACTTGAACTGCCGAGGGCTGTTCATCTACCCAGCAGTCTGCTGAGGAAGCAGATGCAAATTGTGCTTGGTCATCATGCTCCTGGACTTTCTAATGGACAAACTCTGAAAGTTATTCATGCAAGGACTGGCATTTTCCTCTTTGTTATTGAACCTGGAGTTAACTGACCGCTTCCTGACTTTAAGAACTAAACCTTTGGAAGGAAAAGCTTTTCAAATTGTCTGTCACGATGGAAATCAGTTCTAAATACAATTACTCATAGGTTTCCACAGAGTTGGACTTCATGTCAGTGTAAAATTCTTTCCTCTGAGGGAAAGGGACAGATGAATGATGGTGAGCACAAAAGACCTTACTTGTTATTATCAAATCAAAAATCAATGTGTTTCTCTCGAAGCAGAGTAGCATTGTGGTTAAGAGCACAGGCTCTGGAAGCTGAAAACCTGCATTCAAAACTTGTCTCTGCAGCTTTGCTACATGGGAGAAATTGGGCAAATTACGTCTTCCATTTCCTTATCTGTAAAACAGGGAAAAGTATCTTACACAGGATTCTTGAGAGGATTCCATGAGTTAATATAGAAAAATCCTGTACAAGAGTGCCTGAACTTTCACAGTTTAAAGTGGGGAGAGAGAAATTGTAAGCTAAAATAGCAATGGAGGGTTCTCCAGATTGCAGTCATTCATAAATGGCTTTTATGATTTCTACTATTCCTATGTTACACCTTCTTGAATTTTCCTGTGAAGGATTATTACATATATTATTACATAGCTGATATTTTTCTGGATATGCTAGTAAAGCAAAGTTTAAATGTAAGCTTAATATCATATTTTAAGGGAAAACCAGTATTCTTGACATAGATACAAGGTAACAAACAAATTTTAAAAATAATGGCTATTATTTCCAACTGCTAGATAATGTTGACTGCCAAATGTACTGAGCTCTCTCCTTGCTTTCTCACTGATTAAAAGAAAGATTATCAAGTGTTAGAGTGATGTTAAAAACAAGTTAGAACCAGGGGTGCCTGGGTGGCTCAGTTGTTAAGCATCGACCTTCGGCTCAGGTCATGATCCCAGGGTCCTGGGATCGAGCCCCGCGACAGGCTCCCTGCTCAGCAGGAAGGCTGCTTCCCCCTCTCCCATCCCCCCTGCTTGTGTTTCCTCTCTCGCTGTGTCTTTCTCTGTCAAATAAATAAAATCTTTAAAAAAACAAAAACAAGTTAGAACAAAATTGAGGCCTTCTGCTTGATAAAATCAGAAAAAGTCAGAGGAAATAGGAAAGGGAATAACTTATTAAACTAAATAATTCATGTTCCTTTAATGTTTTTCTATGTACCACTTAAAATTATATCTCCAGCACTTTGGAAAACATTACTATGCAGGAAGCTTTAAGGAGATCCTTAGATTTTCATTGGACTCTGATATGAAGATAGAGTTCAGATAAATACTGTTTCAACTCAATAATCTGGAAAAAGGAACAATGTATGCGAATGCACCAAATCAGGTATGTTGTATTGTCAATAAATCATTGAGTTTGTGAGGGGGTAAAATAGCTGGAGAGCTCTGTCAGTCATATTGTACAGGGCTTTGAATTCCAAGCTCAGCAAGGCAGACTATAAGCAATAAACACCATGGAAAGATTCTGAGGATAGTGTAGTAGGCACAGTTTATAAGGTTCAATTCAACACAGCATAGAACATGAACTCAAGAAGGCAAGACCAGGATGCGGGAACACCAGTGCCTTGGTAGTTATTGTGGAAATAAAAAGGAATCTACATGTCTTTGTCACAAAAGGAAAAGTTGAGGGGCACCTGGGTGGCTCAGTCGGTTAAGCGTCTGCCTTGGGCTCGGGTCATGATCTCAGGGTCCTGGGATGGAGTCCCGCATTGGGCTCTCTGCTCAGCGGGAAGCCTTCTTCTCCCTCTCCCTCTGCTGCTCCCCCTGCTTGTGCTCTCTCTCTCTTGCTCTGTCAAATAAACAAGTAAAATCTTAAAAAAAAAGGAAAAGTTGAAGAGAAAAACTAAGGAATAGAAGAAAATGATGTGTACCAAGTTTCAAGGTTAGATGACAAGGAGACTACTGGCACAATGACAGTAAAGGAAAATTGGAAGGGAACAAGGGCTAAAGGGAAACATGGTTTTTAGTCTTAACAACATTGAATTTGAGAGGATGATGTGGTAGTCAAGTGCATATCCTCAGTGACAGATTTTACAGATACACGTTAACACGAATAGAGATATTAGTGTAGAAAATACGGTAAAGAATAAACAGTATAGAAAAAGAAGAGAAGAGGGAGCACATAAAGTGTGGGGTGGGAATACTGAGCAATGCTAATGATGGAGGCTGTCTGACCAGCACAGTGGTGGAAGGAGGGAGACATTAGCATCTAGTGCAGTGTCTTGGGACCAAAAAGGGAAAGAGAAGTGAAAGGAAGATTGGATTCTCTAGTGCTTAGTGCTACATAGAGGTCAAGCAGATCAAGAAAATTTAAAACACTGGATTCGACAAATAAGAGGTCATTTAGTGTCCTTAGAAGACACAGAGATGAAGGCAGATAAAGATTAAAATAGGTAATAATGAGAGAAAAGAGGCAGAGAGTATAAACTATGAAACATGACTAATTACTTGTATATCAAAGTTTTAGCTGTCAAACTAAAGTTCAGGTGCCTTGTAGGCAAATATCAAAAATAATTATATACATTTTCATCAGTTGATATGATACCTTGCAAATGAGAAGTATTCAACATTTCATCATGAATTGATTAATTGATTGATTCATTCATTCATTTAACTGATATTTGTTGAGTATTTACTGTATGCCCCTCACTCTGTTAGGTGTAGAGTTACAACAGTTTGATAGGATACAGACCTGCCCCCTCTCCCAGGGTCTCCCAGAGTACTAGTGGAGATAGCATAATAACCAATTAATTGACCAATTAATTACAAAGTGTGAGAGTCCCCAACAAGATTATATCATCTTTAAGGTGAAAGAACCCAACTCTGTGTCTAGAAAGCTAAGTGAAAGTTTTCTGGATAACATTTCTTATTAAAGACATCAGAAAAATCAGTAGTAACTGAAGAATCATCAAGAAAAAAAATGTTTTTAAAAAGTCATGTGTTCTTCAGGGAAACCCTTTCCTCCAAGAATTTCAGAACTGCCTCTGGATTCCACTTCCCTCCTTGACTGTCCTTCCCCAAAGACAGTTTCCAACATCAGGGGATCCTAGGTGGCACAGCTGGTTAAGTGTCTGACTCTTGTTTCAGGTCAGGTCCTGATCAAGGGTAAGATTGAGCCCCTGTGTTGGGCTCTGGTGCTCAGCGTGGAGTCTGCTTGAGTTTCTCTCTCAACCCTCCCCCTGAGGACTCTCTCTCTCTCAAATAAATAAAAAATTTCCAACATCAGCAACACCAAAGATCCAATATTAAATCATATTCACTGACCCCATTACAGCTTATAATCTCACACAGGCTACGTTCTTCCTTTTAAGATTAATGTACCTATTTATTGAATAGCAAAGATAAGTCTTTGTGAGTTCATGCGGCAGATAGTTACTTTCTAAAACTAAGACTACAGATGACAATAGGTTGCCAAAATGACTATGTAGTTTGTGATTCATTCATACAGGGACTAATTTAAAACCAGGGATGTAGGTTTGTATTGGAAATTGATAAAATTTTGTGCAGGGATGAAATATCAAATACTTTGCTCTTGATGATAGTGTTGAATGCAGTTGCAAAGACACATAAATTCTCAATGGTACTGCATAGCCACACACAGGCGCTTTCTCCCTAACCCTTTAAATGCTGAAATGTGGATAAACTGAAATCCCTCACCTTCCCCACATTTACCTTCAGCATCAAAATACTCAGGCCTTGGCTTATTAGTCTACAATAATTGAGGAAATTAAAAGAAGCAGATTTGAACTTCCATTCAAAAAACTCAATTTGGATTATTACTGTGAAATATATCTATCTTTAGAAGTCACAAGCTTAAGATTATTTGAAAAAAGCTATGATTATTTGAACAAAAGCTATGAAGTACTATGACATTAAGACTATAAGCCTGCCTTTGATCACTTCAAACCCTGCTAACAAGTCGTGGACACTCATATAGCTGGTAGGATCAAGGCCAAACTACTTTGACCTGGAAACCACCGCCCCACAGTCGCACTTGAACACATCATTTGAAGTTCACATCCCGGTTCTCCTGTCCTGCCATCTCTTCCACCAATTTTGTGGTTTCTAGCTTCTGAGATTAGTTTAACTTGCTTTTCTATCTGGTCAAATCCCCCCAAAATTCCCCCATACATTTAAACTCAAATTTCTCCATAAAATCTTTTCAGTCTACTCCAATTCAAAATGACCTCTGTCTCTGAACTTCTAAATTTCAATTAGCTCTACCATTTAGTGATGGAAATAACAAAATCATGAAGCCCTTTACAATCGTAAAATGGTGGCTGACTTTTATCGAGTAGGGATTTCTGATGACCCACCTTCTTCCCCAGGCCTTAGCTTTTTGCAGTTCTGTTCACCCTCCTTTACCCTCATTTTTATTGCTCGTATCTTCGAAATCCTGTTCAATTTGTGGACCAGGTTTTTTAAAAAGTTTGCCTCTACAAACCATGCCTAAGAACTCCAGCCTATCCCCAAATACTTTTTAACATATTATTTTAAACCACTGTTTAAGACAAACTCTGGGTATAGCTGCTTAAAAAGATATAAACTATATAATTTTATAATTATATATAATTATAAATAATAAATTATATAGAATTATATATACATAAACTAAATAAATATATGGAATAAATTGTATTTAATTATAAATAATACATTATATAATAATAAATTCATATATAATAGCTAGTTTTATGCACACACAGACACACACACACATATATATATTCATTTCTTAGAACTGATCAAATAATAGCATAAAAGCAAACACTTATTCCCCACACAAAAAAGACAAGCCTAGATTTTGAGACTCTAAATACAACGCTTTTATCACAATTATAGTGCTCAGTCCCCTCCAATTCATGCCCTCTATGAAATGAAGAAAAGAAAGATTTCTTAGGGACCTTTGTCTCCACCTAACAATGGACCTCCCAAACAGAAAACACAATTCAGGAATTAGCTTAGAAACTTTCTAACCACAGGATGACACTTCGTCCCTCAAACCAATGCTGAGATGAATCTGTTTCTCCATTCGATTTAATTACTAAGCATTGTTTAGGATTTTTCCAGAGGCAGGTAGTTTTCTTCTGGAGCAATGGGCTACAGAGGTGACACAAGTAGATTTATATAAGGGGATAAATCTGGACAAAACAGTACACAGCAGTTCAATTAACCTGTTTCAGGGGAGCCTAAAGTAATTGCAGAAATGCAATCACTTCAGCTGAGGTTATAAGGTTTGAAGCTAACTTTATTAACCGAGATTAAATGCATCAGTGCTAGATGTTCCTTCAGCAACTTAACTCAGTACAAAACTAACCAACAAATAGCTAAGTAATAATTGACAATAGAAGACTCTAGTAGCTGTCTAGACTCCCAAAATTAAATGGTAATAATAATATTCAGAAAACTCAAATCAATAAGCATTCTTTCAACCTTTGCTTTTCGATTTTAATATATTAAAGAAAAGATTAGGGAACAAGGAGTAAGAGTTAGGATAAATGTAACTAAGTGTCAGATTTAGGGAAGACACGTTTGATTGGGTATATGTAGAATTAATTATGTGACTGGAGAAATGTTCACCTTTCCCCATGAGTAGAAAGATCTTTTTCTAAAAAGGAAAACCTGAAAAGGGATAGGGCATTTTACAAAATGAATTATCACTCCCTTTGCATGTGGATTGTACTATTTTTCAGCCTAGAGGGCTGTCTTAAACTTTCAGTGTTTCAGACAAGTAGCTTTTTGTATGCAGAATCCTGAAAGAAAGGGATGACCTAGCCGTGCACCTAACCAGCTGCATCAGACTGGGTACCCCTTGAGATTCCCCAGTCAAGAGCTACTCCTACACCACCACCTAGGGGTAGAGATGGGTAGAGACCCCATCTCTTGCCAACTGCATTTTTTTCTAAAGGTCTAAGTTCCCATGTAATCGTTGATTTCTTTATAATAACAAAGAACATTTATGAAGAGCACTCTTCCTACTCATCGTTTCATTTGTGACTCCTGAGCTAAGTTCATTCTCACCTCATTTACAGATATGGAAAATTCAGTGACTTGCCTAAGGTCACATGGCTAGTAAGTGGGATCTGAACTCAATTCTACATTAGTCTGTGTTTCACACAGCTGCACACAATTCCACTAAAATGGCCCAGAAAAGTAAATTCTTTTTTGTTGTAATTTCCAAAAGCATCCAGGGAGTATTTTTTTTTCCTCATCTAAAGGTTATCTAATATCAAATCAGAACTTAAAATGTAGGAGATAGATATTATGGTTATGTGAGACATACGATAAGACACATCATTCATATTTCCTTATGAATGAATGAGATTAATTCACTAAATGCCAGCTGATATAAATCAAAATAAATGCAAGATACAATTTTCACTTGCTTGACTGGCAATTTAAAAGTTTAATAATAATAAGATTTTGAAGGAAATAAGTATCTGTATGCACTGTTTGTTGTAGGATAAATCATATTTTTTGTAGGACAATTTAACAATAGCCATCAAAATGTAAAATGGACATTTTGTAAGTAATGTAAGTAATGGCATTGACTTGTCATTGACTCAGGATTTTCATTTCATTTTTTTTTCATTTTTTAAGGATTTATTTATTTATTTGAGAGGGAGGGAGTGCAAGTGTAGGGGCAAAAGGAGGGGGAGAGAGAGGGAGAGAAGCAGAGCCCAGTGTGGGGCTCGATCTCAGGACCCAGAGATCACAACCTGAGCCAAAATCAAGAACTGGTCACTTAACAGACTGAGCCACTCAGGCATCCTGTGGATTTTCACTTTAATGATTTACTTTACATGTATATACTTGTAAAAGTTTACTTAAATATATAGGTGTGTATATATGTATCTCCACACATTGCATATGCACACATATACACATAAATATATACGTGTACATACACACAAATATATTTGCTCTAACACTGTTTTATTAACAATAACTTTGAGAATAAAAGGAAATATCTATCATTTGAAGAATGATTAAATGAATTACAATATATACATACACTGGTGTATTTCCAAGATAAATAATTGAGGGGGAAGAGGGCGCCAGGGTGGCTCAGTCGTTAAGTGTCTGCCTTTGGCTCAGGTCATGATCCCAGGGTCCTGAGATCGAGCCCCGCATCGGGCTCCCTGCTCCGCGGGAAGCCTGCTTCTCCCTCTCCTACTCCCCCTGCTTGTGTTCCCTCTCTCGCTGTATCTCTCTCTGTCAAATAAATAAATAAAATCTTTAAAAAAAATTAAGGGGAAGAGCCCAATAAAAATGAATGTAAATTTAATAAAACACCTTTTGCTAAAAAAAGGAAGCATAATCATATTTTTTTCATAAAAGTTATGAAAGACAATGAGAATAATGCTTACATTTGAGGATAGGGTTCAGGAGTGTGGGAAAGATGCTTATTTCTCCTACAGTACCCAATCTGTATAGTCATGAGTGGTAACTATATTCGTATATTACTCCCTAGCTAGTGTCATTTACTTACAACAATATTTTTCATAATGGGTCTTTAAGTTTGTCACAGATCCCATGATCTGCCATCCAGCAGAGATGGGATAGTTCATTCTGTGTTAGGCTGTTAATATTTGCATTTTTCAAAGTTTATGGACTATGTAATCTGATGAGACTAATAATTTCACTTCTTTGACTGGGAAGCACATGCCGGCATTTAACAATCCCAAGCATGAAATGGTTAGAAGCAGCTGCCGAGCCCTAAAGTAGAACAGGAGTCTGAGTCGTTCGAAATAGACCTTCAAATATACCTTCACACAAACCCTGTAGATATGATTGCTTCCAGTAATACTCCCAATGACACCTGGCAGTGTTCAGGTCTAGACGTGTTGCAAGATAATTTCTAGAACTACATCTCCACTTGTTTTGGTTTTTGCTTTTGTGTCTTGCCCAGGAGATGCCACATAGACTTTGCTCCATGAAACCCTGAAAATAACATCACCAGAACTGATGGAAAAGACTGTGTATTAAGGTCAGTCCTTCAAATCGTGATCGCTATTGGGTAAACATTTTCTTTTTTTTTTTAATTTTTTTTATAGATTTTATTTATTTATTTGAGAGAGAGAATGAGATAGAGAGAGAGCACGAGAGGGAAGAGGGTCAGAGGGAGAAGCAGACTCCCTGCTGAGCAGGGAGCCCGATGCGGGACTTGATCCCGGGACTCCAGGATCATGACCTGAGCCGAAGGCAGTCGTTTAACCAACTGAGCCACCCAGGCGCCCTGGGTAAACATTTTCTTGCTACCCAGCAGAAAACCAAGTTTCAGTAGGAAATAAAAGCCTCAGAAACACATTTGGATAACCGATGAGGCAAATTCTTATACACAGCAGAGGGAGTACTTGGAACCTAGATCTGCCAGAATTTGCTTCACTTTGTCGTTATCTGCCATAGAACACTCCCGAAGAAGAATCCATCATCTTGATATACTACAAACATGACTTCGGGGATGATAATAAGGGAGAAAATCTGAGAAATGGATTTCTTTCTTATTTCTCCTTTTGAAGAAAAATAAAGAAATTTAAATTGTAAATTACTCTGAGGAAAAAAGAGAGGTTTGTGATAATAATGAACATCAGGATGGATGTCCAGGGTTGTATGATTGAGAAACAGAAGAAATTAATGCTTTTGATAGAAACTTCTATTTAAATAAAACTCGCCATCTTTTATCTATTCATTGGGGGTTTTAATTGAAAGCAATGACAGTGAACTACGGTGCATGAAGTGTAGATGGCAGATCTTAGAAGACACTCCTGGGAGGCAGTAACAGCATGTTCACCGCCATGCTAGTTGAAGTTCCTCCAAGTTACACTAGAATATTTAAGAAAAAAAAATTAAATGGTTAAAAAAATTTTAATTGACTGTTAGTGATTTTTTTTTTTAATCAACAGCTTCATAAGTGGTCAGAATAGAAGCTATCTGAGTCATTGTCAATCTTTAATGATGTTCAATATTTGAAAGATTAGTCAAATGGAACCTAATTCCACAGAGTAAAATACCAGAGGAAAAGGCAGTTGTCCATTCCTTTGTACCTCTTCAAACCAGCAAAATAATGCTGAGACCTCATAGTCCAAATAATTCAATCCAAATATCAACCATCAAGGCTCAAATAAAAGCTCACATTCTCTTTCATGCCTTCCCAATGCCTACAGGCAGGCAGAAAAATGCTCCTCACCTCTGAAGTTCACACAGAGAAATGTATCTGTGCTTCCCCCGTCCCGCATACACATATGTTAATTTCCATACATATGCACATTTGCCCAGCTCAATCTTTATCTTGTAAGATACTTGTGCTCAGTATTGTCTGTCAGCCTCTGCATAACTTCCATCCCTTCTATGCCCTGCAATGTGTGCTGCAATTTCCGTGAACCACGCTTTCCAGACTACTTTACCTCTTGATTCCTTTTCTCGTTCACCAGACTTCCCCCTGGACAGGACACCCGGGAGAGCAGGGAGATGGAAACTTGGCGGACTTCTTCCCCGCCTCCCTCCTTACCTGTCCCCAGGCCTGGGCATTGTTGCCTTCTCTAACATCACATCTCTGGTTGGATGGATCCTTTTCCATGGCCTCAGCTCTTAACCCTCTAGTCCTAGGAGCAGGTCAGATCTTCCCACCGCTGCAACTCCCTGGTCTTCACAAATGCCGGCTTGTTCTCTTAAGCCTGTCCATATTTAATCAATAGTTGGTATATCAAATGTTCTCAATATCTTCTGAGTGTGCCATCCATTTCCTCCTTCAACCCTGGCAGTTTCCTCCCAGAGAGCAGAATTTAGTTCATTAACTTTATGCTTCCAGTGCTTAATACAATGCCCAGAAGACAGTGGGCACTCAGTAAATACTTTTGGAAGGCATGAATGAATAAATGAAAACAGTACTAGGGTGGCTACTGTGTAAAAAATATAAGTACAAACAATGCTTATTGCAATGAAGTTTACAATCTAAGGAGGAAAACAATACACAGGTGCAGAAATTCAAATCACTATTCACGGCTACACATGGTAAGTCATGAATCACAAGCCTCCATGTTCAGATTCCAGAAATGGTGTAATTCTTTACTATTAGTAGGGAAAAGCTACCTAACACTGGGTAAAAAGATATATATATCTACATCTTAACATTCACCACTGTCACAAACTGCCCGTAAGGTAAACCAAGTAAGATAAAAACAACAACAATCCAATACTTCCTTGCCCCAGGGGTATGCTGGCAGCTTTGATTAGTTAATATTTATAAAGCACTTTGAAGATGAAAAGTGCTACACATTATCTAACAGTCCTGTAAATGCAAATGTGTCAGGTCTTATGAAATTTAACAAAAATTAGAGAGTGACAAACTACTCACAAATAAAAAATGCTCAACTAAGGCTTTGCATTTAAAGAGGCCAGATGGGGGAGAAAAGACATTTCCCCTAGGGCAGATAATCAAGCTAATCTATACCCCACCCCCACCCCCACCAAACTCTCTCAACACACACACACACACACACACACACACACACTGCTGAAATGTTTAATTTAAAGCCTGAACGATGATGCACTTTGTAACAGCATGTAAATCAATGTTTTATTAAAGCCTATGAATTACTATGCAGAAAAATGCAAATCACAATAAAACACATCTCAAGCAGATTCAATCCTGCTCTGTTCTCAGTGGAGCAATTACCAAGCCTTGCTTTGGCAGATGGGGGTAGAATTTAACTGGGGTGGGCAGGTTTATCTTCTGCTTGCCGGTGGAAACTGCACAATCTCCCAACAATTTTGCTTCATCCTCAGAAGTACAAATAGTCAAATGGTCGCCCACTGCCATGTTTTAAGTTGCATTTTAAAAATGCTATGCTTTTCCCTTCATTGACTTTAATTACACTTTAGCCTAAGAGGCTTGCCTGGCCAGATGACTTTTTATACAAAAGAGAGGGATTTACACACCATGGCATTTCTCTTTAGCTTGTCCATCAGTCAGAAGACTTGAATTTAATATCTTTAAGCTTGTCTGTTGGCAGACTGATTCTATTTATTAAGAATACACACACACACACACACACACACACACACACACACACACACGACATCCGATTGAAGAACCAGAACTATGGCCTTAATTCCAGAGTGATTTTTCAGTGGTTAGGTCAGGACATGAGCTCAGGTTTACTTTTGTTTTTTTTTTGTTTTTTTTTGCCATAGACAGAAAAAGTCGTCTAGGTGAAGAATCCTTTTTGAAGAGTACTGAAATGGTGATAAATAATATCCACTGAAATTAAATGCAAGCATAAAGGGAAAAGGGTCAAAAAGAAAAGAATGGAGCAAATGCAATGCAAAATGAGTTCTAAAAAATATTATGTCAAAAAATATACTAAAAAAGGAGAATGGTAGACCAATTCTGAAAATCCTTTGAAAGTGCAAGTTTTCAGTTATGAAGGGAGAGAGGAAGCGGCAGAAGCTATTATTGCCAACATAATCCATAATCTGATTTTATACCTGGGACTTGTGAAACTCACATTTCAAAGGAGGCCTTCAAAGGGTTCACTGCTATGCATTTTGTTAAGTAAATATGGCAGAATAAATAAGCCACAGACAATAATATATTGTACAAACTCTAAAGAGTTAGATAAGTTTTTAAGGCTCGGTGTGTTTTAATATATTAAGTAATCCAGCGTCTGTGACAAAATAAACTCGGATTGCTGCAATTTCATATAGCTGATACTTTGAACACTTAGTAGCTAAGTGAATTTCCTGTGGATATATTTATGCTGTTTATGAGTAATAGAATGCATATGATAATCAACTTTTCCATTTCTCAACCATTGGGCTTTGAAGATCAAATGAGACAATGTATGTGAAACTGACTTAACTGTAACAAATGTAACAAATATTAAGTTTTATTAGCTATTCTAAATAATGTAATCCTTTTGAAAAAAAGAACAAAATATTGAGCTATCCACACGTGAATTTACAAGCCAGCATTAATAATAATAAAAATAATCCCCCTAATTTCTCATGGGTCAATTAAATATCTTTTTCCAATCCATCTTTTCAGATTAGAACAATTTATAAGCAAACCCCACTTAACAAAATAGAGGACACAAGAGTAAGGGAAAACTTCTTGCCTGGAATTTTGACTTCTGTTGTTTTATCATTCAGAGAGTAGGTAACGAGAAAGGGCATTTTATCTTATGCAAATGCAGGTCTCTTTAGAATATGCAGCCACTTAATGAGTGAGTAATTCCCCCAAAGTGGCCTCTCATGGAATGCTCCTTCTAACCCAAGAACGGCAGGGGTCCTTAATACTCTAATAGCCTTATGGAGGATAAAATCAGAGTATCCTTTTTTTACCGAAGTTCATTTTACCATATAAATGGCATTAGCAATGGTGACGACATGTACTTACATGTATATATTCATTTAATTAGCTTTCTGAGGTCAATATTGAAGAAATTATTATTTAAAATAATTGTTTAGTAAAAATTGTTTTCTAATCTGAAAAATGACTCATTAAGAGTTAACGTGTGTGTGTGTGTGTGTGTGTGTGTATGTGTGTGTTTAGCCCATTTATAAATTAGAACTATGTACTCAGTAAAATCTATTATAAAGACCATTTTAGCACAATAATTTTAGTTACTCTTGGGTCAGACTATAATTTCAGAAGCTGAAAGCTTACACAAAGCTTCCTGCTCACTAACATCTCTCCCCACCCAGAGTGCCCTCCCTAGTCACCTGATGGCACCTTTTTATTTAGTTGGTGTCCAGATCCTGCAGAGACTGCACATAGTCAATGGTGACTATTTCTCAAATGCAAATTAACACCTGTTTTCCTCACTGAAATATGACCAGGCAATAAGTAGTAGTTACATCTATTCCTGCAAGATCATTTTATACCAGTCTTCTTTATTTATGCCTCTGTGCATTAAAAACAATACTAAAACAGAGTAACATCAATATTGTTTTAATAAACTAAAAGAAGAGCCCAGATGACATATCTGATTATGATATTCTTTACATTGGATTACACTGTTCATTTTTACAAAAACAAGAAAGCCCTATATACAAATTTTATTATTTTAACTAAAATGCAATATAAGAGAATGAGGTCATGCTTATAGACTCTACAAATATTTTGAGTTATTTTTATTTTTATTTTTTTAATTTTTTTTTTATTCATGTGACACACAGAGAGAGAGAGAGAGAGAGGGAATATGAGCAGGGGAGAGAGGCAGAGGGAGAAGGAGAAGCAGACTCCTCGCTGAGCCAGGAGCCTGATATGGGGCTCGATCCCAGGACCTGAGATCATGCCCTGAGCTGAAGGCAGATGCTTAACCATCTGAGCCACCCAAGCGCCCCTTTAAGTGTTATTTTTAATAGATTCTTGTCATTCCTTTAACATTAACTAATAAAGTTGCTCCAGTATTTAATGTTTAACTGTTGATGACCAGTGTTTCTTTACATACAGCCTTGTGCTGAAGTTAGCTGTAACTTGTACTGTGATAGATGACAGATAATTGATAGACAGATAGATAGCATTTCTCCAGATACCTATAGAGAAGTGATTGTTCTCTCACATACATCAGAATAAAATCATCTCAATGAAAAAAAATTGATGCTGCAAATTGTAAAAATAATGAAAATAGATACAATTGAGTTTCACTATGAAATATCACTATTAAAAAATCAGAAATTTGGGCACCTGGGTGGCTCAGTTAAACATCTGCCTTCAGCTCAGGTCATGATCCCAGAGTCCTGGGATCTAGCCCCGCATCAGGCTTCCTGCTCAGCAGGGTGTCTGCTTCTCCCTCTGCCTCTTTCCCTGGCTTGTGTGCTCTCTCTCACTCACTCACTCTCTCTCTCAAATAATAAGTACATTCTAAAAAAAATTCAGAAATTCCACATGAGAATTTCTACTTTGGCCAAGATCGAGTAACCCCTCCACCTGAAACAATAAAAAGACACATATAATATTTATGAAACAATGGTTCTCAAGATATAGGCCATCAGGCAATATGGAACAGTGATCTCTCAGAGATGAGCAACAACCACTGTCCCACCTTACTGTATTTAGAGAGTTTCCAGGATGCGGCACTGGGAAAGAAACTAAGGCAGAGCCCAGCATTTGACGTGAGCTGAGGAGTCAGAGCTGAAAGTCTCGGGTGACCAAGGGGGCCTGAATTCACCTGACAAAGACAAGAAAAGGGAAGAACTACACAGAGAACTCCAGAGACATGTAGACGGTCCCCCCAACCCAAGTGTTCAGGAGAGGTCTGCTCGGTGCCTGTGTGTCAGGAAAATTTTCCAAATTTGAAGAAAACTGCCAGTTCACAGATCCAAGAAGCTCAATAAACTCCAAGTAAAAGTTAAACGTCAAGAAATTACACCAAGGCTCGTCATAATCAATTTCTCAAAACAAATCATAGAAAAATCTTAGGAAAATCATAGAAAAATCTTAAAAGCACTTAGAAGAAAAAGAAACATTATATATAGAGGAAAAAAAATAAGGATAACTGTTCATTTCTCATCAGAAACAAAATAAACAAGAAGACAGCAGAACATTTTTAAGGCATGGAAAGCAAAACCTGTCAAGCTAGAATTCTACATTGAGTAAGTATTTTTCCAAATTAAAGAAGAACTAAAGTCGTTTTCACATGTAAAAAAATGGAGAGTATTCATCACACGCAGAGGAACAGAACAAGAAATGTTAAAGAAGTCCCTTAGGCCATGGGAAAATAATAGATGAAAACCTGCATCCACATAAAGGAATCAAGAGTACAGGGATACTTAAATGAGCAAATATGAAGAATTTTTCCTTTTTATTTAAACCACTTTAAAAGATAGCTGATTGTGAAAAACAAAAATACAACGTATTGTAGCATTGATCATATATGCAAGAGTGAAAGAGATGACAGCAATAGAACAAAGTCTAAAAGGGGCCACGTGCAAGTGGGCTGCTGAATGGTTCTTCGTCCAGGTGTGAAGCGGTAAGATACCCCCTGAAGCAGACTGATAAACTAGTGATATATACCATACACCCTAAAGCAACCGCTAAACTCGTGAAACAAAAAGTTATAGCTATGAGCCTACAAAGGAGAAAAATGAAATTATAAAAAATACTAAACATGAAAGAAAGCAGAAAAAGAGAATAATGGGACAAACAGCAGATGGGACAGACAAAAAACAAACAGCAAGTTGATAGATATAAACCTAACCATATCAATAAGCACATTAAAGATAGATGGTCAAAATTCCTCAAATAAATTTGCCAACTGCTATGCCCAAGTTCTTTAATGGATTATGTCATTTAAGTCTCAGAGCAAACCTATGAGGAGATTGACGCTCTTATCCCATTTTACCAATGTTCAGTAAAATTACTGAATAATCCTCCTTTCTGTTTTGTTAGAGGTAACCAGCAAACCAAGACACTGAGAATCAAAAAAATAAATAAATAAATACATAAATAATAAAAATAAATAAAGGACACTGAGAACCAGAATAACCCTCCCTCCTCCAAGAAATAATGTTTTACAAAGGTTGAAGACTATAATTATCATTTTCAATGATTCTTTCAGAATTTTTACCACCTCCACAGTATATATTTCTCCATGCTGATAAATGCACACCCCGTGGGAAACCAAAAATCTTATTGGTTTATTTATTTTTGATAATTGTAAAATTATCAAATTTTAATTAATTCTCATATCTCTAATTCTAAATTTGTTTTCTACACAGTCCATTATTTTCTGGAATGAAGCTTCCCACACTGAATGAACTTCCCAAATAATTGTGGTCTCACTGATCAGGATGATCACAGACAATAAATTCAGAACCATCTTCCACCTAATCTAGTAAGAATAATTAGTGCCCATATTATCCTCACCACATCCTGCTCATGCATAAATGCATTTATTTAATCTTCTTTGACTTGACAATTGAGGATGAGCTGGCAAATGGAATTGAGTTAAAAATCATGTGGGCTTAGGAATGGAACAATAAGCAGATCCTTAGTGGAGATGTAAAGTATGCGGTCAAAGACATTAGGCAGGATGTAGTCAAAAGGTTTGATACTAGAACAGACTCTGCAAAACATCATTTTTTAGAGTAGGAAATTGACGTTACAATGAGACTTGCTATGTGGTAAGCACTTGACCAAACATTTTACATCCGCTGCCTCCTGTAATCCTCACGAAGTAGGATGCTTTTGAAATATTAGTTGATGAGATTTCTGTTGTCAGTAGTTCTTTCTGCCTTCTGGCCACTTTCTCATTGAGTCCATCATTTGATGTCCCCTACTTAGGGAAAGGAAAGGATGACATGTGAGATCACAGAAACAAATAACAAAGGATTACTCTTGTCTTTTAGATTTCAAACACCTAGGTCTCAAAGGAATGCGAGGAACTCACACAATATGAATAGATTAGGTAAAACTTTCACATCTAGCTTACCTACCCTCCATGGAGGATTGGTTTCCAGACTTTTAGAGGATGGTGGAAAGCAAGGAAGGGGAAGACTCTTACTTTTGTACTTGGATTGACTTAATGAATCAGTTTCATATTTCTCCTGAGCCAAGTTAGAGGTAAGACACCCCATGGGATAGTTAAAATAGTCCCAGTGGCTAACTGTTGTAATTCTTCTAAGACAGAGGAGAAATCTAAGGTTCGGAAGTGTTAAATTAATGTGTTTAAGGTCACGCTGCAAATTAAATGGCTTATTAGAAATTCAAGTTCCGGTCTGTCCATATACCCTTTTTTAAACTATGCCACTTAGCTGTGATCATAGTGACAGAAAATATCAAAATAACTGATCTTTTATGGGAAGAAAATTGTACTCTTGCCAGGTTTTAGATACTCCCAAAGCTTCAAATTCTAAGCAATTCATGGGTAAAAGAATATGCAAAAATATCATACAAAATACTTGAGATGATATGAGGGATTCACAGGGAGACACTATAAATAATATAAAAATAATATGAACATTATGCTACTGAATTTAAAATTCCAATCAGTTGGACAATTTTACAGAATAAAATAATTTTGAAAATCATTCAAGAATTGATTAAGTCAAAGACTAGAAAACTTTTCCTACAAAGGGCTAGACAATAAATATTTTAGCCTTGTAGGCCATATAGTTTCTTTCCTAGTTACTCAACTTCCCCATTGTAGTGTGCAAGCCACAATGGACAATATGTAAAATAAGTAAATACATAAATACATAAATAAATACTTGACTACATGAATACATACATACGTAAATACGGCTTTACCCAATAAACTTTACTTACAAAAATGAGCAGCGGCTGGATCTGACTTCCAGGCCCTAATCTGCTGATTTCTTGATTAAGCAATAGCTGTTATAATATAAAACAGTAGTCAAGAATATACCTACAAAATAAACTATATTTCCAGATCATTCTATAAATGAGCTTACTGAACTCTGAAAGTAAATACCTTAGATGCAGCTGAGAGTAAGATACAAAACTCTTTTATGTCAGTATAACCTTCACACCAAAACTAGATACAATAATGTGAGATTGGATGATTTTAGGCCAATTTCACATAGAAATGAATGTCATAAATAATTGGTAGACCATAGCCAGCCATATATTTCAAAAAGAACATAACACAGCCAAATCAAGTTTCATCCCAAGGTTGCCTAGATTAAAATAGGAAAATAATGTTAATGTATTAAAAAGGCAGAGAAAGAATGAGATAAAATGCAACACTTGCTCATGCTCAAAACTCTTAGCAAAATAAGGATAGAAGGCAAAGTGTTTAACCTGATAAAGAATATAGACCAAGACCCCACAAAATTTGTATACTGATCAAACTATAAAAGCATTACCATGAAAATAAACGACCAGAGAAACAATCAGTACACTTCTGTGTTTCACTTGAAGGGCTAACTAACACAATGTGGCAAGAAGAGATAAGAGAGATAAAGACTGGAAGGAAAGAAACCAAATTTCCATTATACTTCAAATATATGCCTGCATACGAGGAAAATCTAATAGAATTTAAAGATAAATACTGAAAATAATAAGAGAATTCAGCATTACATGACATAATCTCCATATACAAAAGTGATTAACATTCTGTTCTATGAGACAAACTAATTTGAAAATGTAATATTTTTTAAAGATTTTATTTCTTTTTATTAGAGAGAGAATGAGTGGTGGGGAGGGCAGAAGGAAAGAGAGAGAGAGAGAAGCAGACTCCCTGCTGGGAACAGAAAGCCGAATGCGGGGCTCCATCCCAGGACCCTGGGATTATGATCTGAGCTGAAGATGGATGCTTAACCAACTGAGCCACCCAGGCGTCCCTAAGCTAGACCTCTTAATATTTGATGGATTCATAAAATATATGGGCACATGTGTCACACATACCAACATAAGCTTTTATCATCTTCTTCTAGTTATAAAGCAATAACTTGTTATTGTAAAATGCAAAAAGTACAAACAAGTACAGCATTTTGAAAACACAGAAAACTGCAAGCAAGAGGGGAAGAAATCACTCATAGTTTTACCAGCCCTATGAGCAGTATTGCCATTTGGTGCATATATTCCTAGTTATTTTTCTAGATACATTTATTTTGTTGACTTTCACATTTTTTAGGTAAATATCTGCAGATGCTCTCCCACTGTAATTTAGGTACCTTAGACATGTTAAAACATGGGTCTGTGTGTTTCTTCCACTGAGCAAAAGTCCATTGAACTAGCTCAGCCTTTTGTTTGTCAAGCGTGAATTTGTGCATCTGTGGGGCAAAAGTCAGTGGTGAGGCTCTCTTTGGGGATAATTACACAGCAAACTCAGGAAAAGATAAGCATTTTTCTATATTTTGTTTTAATTTGGTCCTTATTAGCAGCTCTCTGTTGGCAAATGGCTTTATTAGAGAGGTTTGAAATGTGCATTACATGAAAATACTGCTGTTTTAAAATTCATTCTTTTTTTAAAATTTTTGCAAATTACACAAATCATTTCCTGTTGTCATCTTATTTAAGCAGAAAAGGCCTAATCCTGTTCCTTTTTTCTTGGAGACAAGAGACTTACACTTATGGACTTACGACTTTCAGTCCTCACTTTCCTGGGTCAATTTATTGTGCCTTATGAAGCATCAGATATGACCTCACTGATATGAGGAATTCTTAATCTCAGGAAACAAACTGAGGGTTGCTGGAGTGGTCGGGGGTGGGAGGGATGGGGTGGCTGGGTGATGGACATTGGGGAGGGTATGTGCTATGGTGAGCGCTGTGAATTGTGTGGGACTGTTGAATCACAGACCTGTACCTCTGAAACAAATAATACATTATATGTTTAAAAAAAAGAAATAATTTATGTTTCTATATTTGACAAATTGTGATAGAGACCATTGGTATTCACCAAATATCTACATGTTCCTTACATTTCCCATGCCCCGAAGCTTCTCGGTGTGCTCACGGAATAAGTTCTTGCAATGGAACATCACAAGAAGGGATGCAGCGATGTGTCATTTCCACTGAGGCAGTTAAGAATGACTGTTTCTCCATAGACATTGGGGAGGGTATGTGCTATGGTGAGCGCTAATGAAGGGGGGGAAATCGGAGGGGGAGACGAACCATGAGAGACTATGGACTCTGAGAAACAAACTGAGGGTTCTACAGGGGAAGGGGGTGGGGGGTTGGGTTAGCCTGGTATTGGGTATTAAAGAGGGTACGTACTGAATGGAGCACTGGGTGTTATACGCAAACAATGAATCATGGTACACTACATTAAAAATAATTAATTAATTAATTAATTAAAAAAAAAAGGAATGATTGTTTCTCCCCCCACCTCTTATTTTGTTTCTCCACAGTTAGAAATAACAAACACACAGGTCCTAGAGTTCTAGGAGAAAGCAGCCTGAGCCCCTGACACACATCTTGAAGGAGAGCCATGCTGTAGAGACTCCTTTCTGCTTAAAGACATAAATCTTATTTTCGACAAACCACTGAAAGAGTGGGATTTATTTCTTATTGCAGTAGGGTCTGGTTGTATCATTTCCCACTGGCTCACTGTTTTACAGGAGTTCGAGTGTGCATGGGAGAGTGCACACAGAAACTGAGTAACTACAGGGGTAGACCTGGCCAGTTCTCAGTTCATTGCCTCTCTGCTCCAGAGACACTCCCTAGCACCTGCCCCACTGAGCATCTCTCTTTTACAGGGAGCATGTTCAGTTTTGTCCACAGAGTAATGGAGGGACGTTGCAGGACAAAGGGGCCTCCTCCTGGTTCTGGAAGCTGCCTTTTTGTGGCTGCTTGCTCCTGCTGAACAATGGTACATGTGCGTGTGTGTGTGTATGTATATCGTGTGTGTGTGTGTATTCTGCCCCAGTTGTGCACCCCGAGTGTATAGTCAGTCCCTCAGCCACCTTGCAGCCCAGACTGGGGCCCAGTGACCATTGCCAGTGACAGTCTCGCAGCCTGCAGCCACAATCTCTGTCTCCCTCTGAGCCCCCTGCCCATCAGCTTCGGTTCACCTGTGCTGGAAGAATTAGCTTCTGCAGCCCTCCCACAGCACCACATTGCACGCCAGACACATACCGTTGCCAGCAACTGGGCTTCTAACAGCTGACTCCTTCCCCCCCGTTCCGTTCCTGCCTACCAGTATCTGCCCACCTGCACCTAGAGAACAGTTGCCTGCTTTCCTGGCCACTTTACACCAGCTGTGGTCTGGGCAACACAGCAAACTTGCCTGCCATCAGTAAATTATAACCACGGCTTTTCCAATGAGCTCTGAACCCCAGCTGTTGGGAGGAGACCCTTCTAAACCGTCCTTACTTATGTAATCTCATCCAGCTCTAGAGCATGCTTTAGAGTTCTCTTTACATCTTTAATGTGATTCCCCTATTATAGTTAAATAATTGTTATATTAAACTTTCCCTTGTCAAATTACAATGTGGTTTCTGTTTATCTCCTAATTGGCCCTAGATGGATATGTTAGCATAGCCTAGCTAATGAACAAATAGTGGCAGGGCGATTTCAAATCAGAGGTTTAAACTCTAGATTCAATGTAGGAAGGATTTGGATAACATGCTATAGAATACTTGAAGCTGATATAAGTTATTACACTTAAGCTCAAATAATTCTCATAAATTTCAGACTGAAAAGAATTGTGTATTATACAAAAACACACCTGGAAGTCAAAAAGGGCCACTATATTTGTGGCAAGGTAAATGGATAACCATGAAATTGTGAGCTATTTAGAGACTGTCTCAACATGTGGAATTCTTGTAACAAATGATAAAATATAAATTCTCTTCATTTTGATTGTTAAATTAATGCATGTTATTTTTTTAATGTTTATCCCCTGAAGGTATAGTTGTCATGATCTCCTAGAGTATTACTTCACAAACATTTATTTTCTTCACAATTATGGCTCATCTTCCCATACTTTTAATGATGTGTTTTGAGGAAATATATAGTTCTTTCATGTAGTATGTATACTTTGAGTATCTTTTATGTTCCAGGAGCTCAGTATTGGCGATGGGGCAGTTAACATTACAGTCAGCGTTTCTATCTTCATGAGCTTACATTCTAGAGAGGAAGACAGAAAAGGAAAATAGTAATTACAATGCAGCATGTAACTGCTAGTAAACGAAAGTGCCAAGTTCTCTGGGAGTTTAGGGACTGAACACTTGCCCCAGAGAGTTAAGAGAAGTGTTAGGGGAGGTATCAAAGGGAGGTAATAGCAAGCTGAGATCTGAAAGTAAGTAGGAGCTAGGTGAAACCAGGTGGTGACAGGGCAGGTGAAAAGATGAAGAATGTTCCAGGCAAACTGCCTAGTATGGGCCAAGTGCAATAGAGTATTGCCCAGCGGGCAGTAGGTTGTATAAGAAATCTGAAGAATTAAACTTTCTGTGACCTACAACATTTAAAAAATATCATTTGTAAGTTTGTAAGAGATCTCATTTTTTAGACCAATATTAATGAAAGTTGTGACATACTCCCACCAAAAACAGCGATTTATTATAGCGATGAGACATTAGACTATTTTAGAGTATTAGAAGCATGAATTGTAAAGGACATGCCACAGTTTGAAAGGACCCTTGAGTAGTTCTAAGAAGACCTCTAAATACGTAGGTGTATGACAGTATTGGAAGTCATTGGTTTTAATCATAATTATAATCACAGTCAGTAACAATTAGTGGCCATAGTAGTCTATATATAATACACTATTCAAAGACTTTATATATACATATATATGATTATATGTAATCTTCAGAACTAACTTAGGTAGTAGTTTTATTATTTTTTTGAAGATTTTCTTTATTTGAGAGAAAGAGAGAGAGAGAGCACGAGCAGGGGGGAGGGCAGAAAGAGAGGAGAAGCAGGCTCCCTTTTGGGCAGGGAGCCCGATCCGGGACTCGATCCCAGGGCCCTGAGATCATGACCTGAGCCGAAGGCAGACGCTTAACTGACCGAGCCACCCAGGCGCCCAGTAGTTTTATTATTATTGTTATTGTTATTCATTTTCTTGGTGAAACTGAAACTCAAAGAGTTTAATTATAAGCCTGAAGTCACAGTTTTACTCTCCTCACAAAGAAACAGAGGCACTGGTGTGTTAAACTTTCCTACATTCACACCACTACTGACGGCAGAGCCAGAGGTTCTAATTCCAGGGCATTGACCCTTAGCCTTTAAGTCACACTGCCTCCTTTAGTGGTCCCAAAAGAACTGTTAATCACATGGCATAGTCTTATCATGTGCAATGTATAGAAAAAGCATTTAATGGAAACATTTGGTTTCTTAAAGCACAGAATATAAACTACTATGCTGGGGTTTTGTTTTACATAAAACCTTCACAGAAGACGTGCAAAAGAGGAGGTGAGGTGCACAGCTAAACCCAGCTTTCTCCCTATAGCTTGAACACTGAGACTTACTACCGTGTGGTCTAACTGACTGTTGATGTCAAGGGTCTCTCCCCTGTCTTGTCTACAGTTTAATTACTCCTTTGGGGTAGGTAAGGAATATAAGGTTTCTGACTTCAGGAGACATCTGCTAAAATGCACATCACCATAATGGAAACAGTTCCAGCAAACACAGTGGTCTTGTCTATTTGATTTCACCAGTCACATTAGCTGTTTGAAACATGAAAAAGCAGAAAGAAAGTCCCTAAATGAAAGGAATCTGTGATGGTTAGTTCTACGTGTCAGCTTGACTGGGCCATAGGTTGCCCAGATATTTGATCAAACATGATTCTTGGTGTTTCTGTGAAGGTGATTTTGGAGATGTACATATAAATCGAGAGACTGAGTAAAGCAATTTGCCCTCCCTAACACTCCCTAACATGTGTGGGCCCCATCCTATCAGCTGAAGGCCTGAATAAAACAAAATGGTGGCCATCCCCCAACTAAGAGAATTCTCTGCCTGAAGGCCTGCTAACTGGTATATCAGCTCTTCTGGGATTTGGAGCAACTTCTAGCTTTCAGATTCAAACTGGGACATTGACTCTGTAGATTTTGGACTTGTTAGTCACCTCCATAATTGCACGAGCCAGTTCCTTATAATAACTCTCTTTCTCTCTTTTTCTTTCTTTCTATCTCTCTCTCTCCCTCCCTCCCTCTCTGAAAAAACTAAACTAGGTGTAGTTGAGAAGAGTTAACCTAGCATAAAGGGTCACCAGGAAGGACTGGGAGCAGCAAGTGCCTAGCAGGAGGAGATGCAAATTTAACACTTCCTTTATGTATTTTTTGTCTGGAGTTTGTTCATGAAAGGTTAAAACAGCAAACCCTCTTTCTTACTAAAACTAAGACAGAAACTGTTAGAATAGGAAATGCAACCAGTGTGTAAGGATTCTCTGGACCTTTGCACTGTCTTAAATATACATATCATGTCTAGAGTTGTGAGCATTATTCAATTTTCAGCATTAGATTTGATTTATATACACCAGAAAATATACCTGGAATGTATTCAATAGCTTTGCAAACCCCCTTCTTCAATGAATCTACCCCTATGAATCTCTAAGAAGCATTAATTTCCTATTGGAGGCAGAGTTTCTTGTTCACTTAGGAAATGCCAACGTGTCTGGTATCAAAAATAAGCTATTTACAGGGAAACTAGGCTCAGAGAATCAGCTAAATCAACAATAAAGAAGGATACTTCCTTTTGCTAAATTTTAATTTCACTCTCAGGCAATCACTACGTTTGCTGTGCTGTCATTTAGAAATTTTCCAATTCCAAATAAAAGATTAAAATGTTTTAATTTAAAAGCACTTATCATAATGTAAAATGAATATTAGTTAACCTCTCATATCTTCGCTATGATGCATTTGTCTAATTAGGAAAAGTGTAAGCTTTACAGGAATCATGTTTGTAAAAATATTTGGGTTTTCTATATTCTACTAAATTGGGAAGAGATTTTCTTTGTTTGTAAATTTTACCCATATGTATGCAGAGGACTGCATTTCTGCTGAGTCAGGTTAGAAGAATTATTGACTGCTTAATCTTCCTTCTCAATAAGACATTGGGGAAGTATAGATTAGATGTAGCCATTTTTAATTTCTAATTCTTTTATTCCAGATTTTTATTCTCATATTTTCCAAATACCAAGTCATTATTTTTCTTACGATCAAGGCCAGTGAGTTTTCTTATTGTTCCACATGAATAATTTTTATTTTCCTGATGTTAAAATTCAAGGTTTAGCAATTTTAGAAAAATTATATATATTCATTCTGATATATTGATTATAAAAATGGTCTCAAAGCTTCCCTGTCCCTGTATCTGTATCCTCTGCAGTGCAACTTTGCAGATGTCCCATTAACAGGTAGAGTTTATGTCTCTGCTCTCGAGCCTGGATTGGAACTTTGATTTGCTTTGGACAGTAGCATGTCATTAGGCTTGTTCTGAGCCAAAGCCTCATGACACATTTTTATTCATTCTCAACTGCCATTTCAATAAGCCCAGGCTTGGCTGTTGAGCAATGGAAGACAAAGTAGAATAAAGATGAACTGTCTCAGCTGAAGCCATCAGAGACCAGCAGTTATAGCTAACTGCAGTGACAGGTGTGAGCCCAGCCGAGACCAGAAGAACCATGAGGCTGAGCCTAGCTCAAACTGCTGGTGTGCAGAATATGAACAAGTGACTAGCTTTTCTTTTAAGCCACTAAGTTTTGGGCTGGTTTGTTATGCGGCAAAAGCTAGCTGCTCTACATATCGTATACTTCCATCAGTTATCTGTTAGAATTCAGATGCTCCCTCACAATTATATTTATTCTCATTAGAACCTACATTCCAATTTGGTTGGCTAAGAGATATTAGGAAACCAGAATACCTCAATATTTTGGAAAAAATGTGGGCAAGTCTATACATAAATACCCAGGTGGCATCATAAATATCTATGCTGTTGGCTTGCTTTTTCACAGAGACACATAGATCAAATAAGCCTAAGAGGATGTTCTGGTCTTAACAGTAATAATAAAATGTAACTCCTTCTAGAGACTATGCTAAATACTTTGTAAACCTTGTCTCAATTTTTACCTTATAGCAACCCATAAAGTAAAATTAATATCACAACTTTTGCAGATAAGAGAATTGAGTCTTAAAGAATTTGAGTACTTTTCCCAAAGTCTATCCAAGAAGTAGAAATGAGATTAAATAATCTCTTACTCTAGAGCCTAAGTGCTTAACCATAAAGTATGTTGTCTACATTGTTCCAGAAATATAAGAAAGGATGGCCTTTATATGACTTCAAAGTTTTCCCCATCCATCCAAATTCAGCTGGAAAAATTTAATGTGAAAATGCAGGTAAACTTAATGTCTCTATATTTCAACCTAAAGAAATTTACTAGCTTTTGATCAACTCACGAGGCTAATGACCCACAGTTTAACCTATTATAGTTATATTATCATAATATAAATAAATTCAAACAATTACAAAACATTGGACATAACAGTATTACTCATCATGTGAGTAACCCAATCTTACAAAACTAATGGGCTTACGATGGTTTTGCGTGAAGGTGCAAAGTGCAAAAATATGTAAGAGTAAAGGCAAGTAGAAATCAAACTGAATGCAGGTTACTTTTACAAATGGATACACTGTCATGTCTATTGTTCCATAATCCTGTATCTACATTTTCAACAACCAAAATATTCTGAAAACTGAAAAAAAAATGGTAAGCTGGGTGTATACTTGCTAGGTAAGAAAATCTAGACAGAACAAATGTGAAACTAATGATAGTCTTTGTTTATACCACTTAGTGTGATTATTCATACATTTTATTGAAGAAATATTTTTGATTATATGGTTCTGCCACAAGCCCTGCTGGACATAGTAGGTAATAGAAAATATATGCTCTGTACAAACTTTCACGTTAAAAAAAAAAGTCTTAACTTTAAAACAGTCTGACTACAGGAACTTTAGATACGTGATTGGAAACCTAAAGTATGATTTGAGCCCGAAATTCAGCCAATACATCTTTGTTCCTCATGTTTATAATAGATTTAATCAGTCACTGTCATTTTAGTCTCAATGAGTAACAAAATACTTTTTTGAAATCATATCTTGATAAGAAGAGGGGAAAAGAAAAGAAGAATCTCAGTATCTTTTTCTCCCGCCATACCTGGTTTTTAAAACACAAATATGTCAACATAGAAAAAATGAAATAGGGCTTCAGAATAGAATACTAATGTTATAAATCCTGGTAACCTGAAAAGTGTTCAGATAGCAGAACTTGGGAGGTGGTTTATAGCTGTGGAGAGAAGGGTAGGGATAGAAATATCCTCCTTTTTCATGGTGGGGACTCAAGGGACATTGTCTGAGGTCAATGGGAGAAAGTATTGAAAATTTTGTATATTATTCAAAGTTTAAATGCGAAGAGTGGAAGAAGTAAACGATAATACAGTGATCAACTTTGTGAGTTAGGTGATAAGGGAAAGTGAAGAATGATACAAGTAACTAAAGCCTTATCTTTCAAAGAGGAAAATAAACAGGTATGACTAAAGTTGATAAATAAAGAAATATTTTTCGTTCAGAGTTAAAAGGCTAACTATGAAAAGAAAGAAAAGCAGAAACGATTCCAGATGTTTGCTTCTGGGGAATAGGACGAGACAGAAAGGGTGGGTCAGAGACTGATTTTAATGACTTTGACAGCCATTTTTTTAAATCAAAAGTAAAGAAAGCAAAAATATGATAGCGTTTGTTGATTAAAACAGTCACTGGCTAGAAAGTGAGTGAGCGGTGGTCGCTTGAAATAGGGTGGTTTGAAAGTGATCTGACTCATGAGAGGGGGCAACCAAGAGGAAACCTGGAGTAACGTGCTCCAGACAGAGAGCTCCCCGTGCAGAGACGCCCGGTGAAGCCGGCTCGGCGGGCTGGACGGAGAGACGCGAGGTCTCGGCGAGCCAAGAGAAGCACCGCACGAGAGAACAGGCGCCAGATGGTGCAGACTCCTCTAGGTCGTGGCATGAAGTTTGAATCATATCCTAGTTAACATGGAAAGACATTGGGGGGTTTGAAGTAGTGGAGAGATCTGCTCTGCTTTTGATTTAAAGAGACAGCACTGGCTGCGCTGCGGAGGGTTGAGTGCAGGGCAAGAACAGAGGCAGGCAGGAAGCTAGGGTGCTCCCGCCACCCAGCAGGAAGAGAAAGCCCTGACCTGAGAAACAGTGTTTAAAGCCTGAGATATATTTTTGGAAGGAAATCAAACAAGATGTGAAGGGTGAATGAGGAAAAGGGGGGAAACACTGAAGACTACGAAATGGGGTGAATGGTGGTGATTTTAACTGTCCTCGGAAAGAGAGAACAGAAACCCAGAGTCTCTTTTGTGCATGTCCAGTCTGAAATGTCCATCAGGAACCCCAGTGGAGATGTTACACGGGCAATTTGATCCAGGAATCCTGAGCTGGGAAAGGGGTTAATCTGCTGATAGATATTTGATAATCATCAGCATACAGGTGATACTTAAAGCGAGGTGGGGCTCACCTTGGGAAAGAGAGTGTATAATAAAAATCGCTAGTGTTTAGTACATGTTTACTACATGCCTAAAACTCCCCTAAATGCTTTGTACGTGCTGTATTGGGAAGGTTCAATGATTCGGGAGGAGGACTCAGCAGGGTCATAATCACAGCCATGATTTATTACGTCCAAAGGCTAGAAAGCAAAATCAGCAAAGGGAAAAGGCACAGGGGGTGACATCCAAGGGAAAGCTGGTAGAGCTCTCATCCAGGTGGAGTCACACAGCACATGCTTCATTCCTCAGCCAAGAGCTGTGGTTACACATGTGAAATATTGCCAACCAGGGAAGGTTATGAGAGACCCAGTGCTCAGGGTTTTTACTGAGGGCTAATCACATAGGCAGCCACTGCCTGGTATGTACCAAAATTCCAGATTCCCAGAAGGAAAGCAGATCTTCAGCATAAAGCATATGCTTCATAAACAGCTTAGGCACATTGAGCCACTCTTATCTTAGGTAGGTAGGAACCCTCCCCAACACAAGTTCTTAGATGCCAGCCCAGGGCCAGCCTTGCCAGTAGGCCTTTCTAAAGATCGGAAGTCAGACCTGCTCTGTTGACTCTTTTCTGCACACATATCTTCAATTATTTAAGACTCCAAAAACCCTCTGAGTAGGTCCTATTCCTCTCTTTATCTCACAGGCAAGGGAACAGGAGAAAGCTCATGCAGCTAATAAGAGAAAAGTTGGGAACTGAAACTCAGAAGTTTGACACTCGTGTGGGAGCTCTTGCAAACTTCACAAAGGAACCTCTTGTAATCGAGAACAGAAAGTGGCAGGGGAGTAGGGTCAAAGGATTGAGCCTTGGGCACTCCAATATCTAGAAGTCCGACAGATGACCAGGGAAGACCAACCAGTGACGTGGGCAGAAAACCAGGAGACCATTCCATCTATCCCAGGAGAGAAAGTTTCAGAAAATGGGTTATATGCAATTGTCACACTAGAAGGGATGCCATGGTTATTGCTGACAAGGTTAAGTACATGATCCAACTTTAATTTTCCAATGCCAATGCCAAATTTAGGTCGCATGCTTTCCCCCAACATAACCTTTGTTATTGAAGCTTATATTCCTCTATACACACTTCCCCTTTTATGTGAAATCCTATTTTCCCACTTTCTAAATAGCAATTTCTAGTCATCCTTCAAGAACTTCACCTAATAGCACCTTCTTTGTAGACTTTTGCTACATCTCCCCAACACAGCTATCTACCTTCTCCGTGGAGCTTTTCTCTTCATATTTCTATCACAATCCTCTTCTTACTAGTTTCTTTTATTTGCTTACTTTTCTGCATCCTCCTCTAGGCTGGCAGCTGCTGAAGGGCAGGACCTGCACCTTCTTCAGACCTATATTCTCAGCATCAGTGCAGTGGTTAGAACATTGCAAATGCTCAAGAAATGTGAGAGGAATGAAGGAAGGAAGAAAGGAAAGGAAAAAGGAAGGATGGATGGAGGGACTGAGGGAGCAGTACTGAGGAGCAGACAAGTGAAACAGAATAAGGTCCTTGGTGCAAACGTAGATAAACATGTCCTATAACCCAAGGCACCCAGAGCTCTCTCAGATTGAAAATATTTATGTTCTAGTAATGGGTAGGTTGAACTTGCATTTGCCTGACTGGTGTTGCACAAACAAATCTACCAATTATACTTTCCATGTATGCATGAATACCTAAAAGCTGTAGATCGAAGTTTCCTGTTTTGGTTTTGTTTTCTTGAACTAGCTAAGAGGCAAAATCTCATGAGAGAGCCAGAGGAACATTTCAAGAGAATAGTACTTTATTCCCGAGTGTACATAAGTTTATCAGGTCTTTCGCCAGGGACACTTTTTGGGGGGAGGGGAGGGAGGGAGGGGAAAACATATGAGAATACTGGCACTCTAAGAGTAGGTAGCCAATAAAGGGGAAAAATTATGCAGAAGTAGGGGGCTAAGAGACCAGGGAAATCAAATTTTTCACTTCATGCAGCATCCCATCTTCTGAAATACAACCAGAAAAATCTCCATGTGGAGAATACTAAGGTGACACGGATCCTATTTCCAAAGGGATTTAGAGATTGGTAGCAAAATGCTTATGATGTATGCTAGCTAATTACACTGGAGAGGGAATATTGGGTGGAGGCTCACTATAAACATGGCTGAGCTGTTAGGGCTGGCTACAGGCCAGGGAGGGGAGGCACCCTTCTACTCCACCACTTTGCTGTGGTTTGGGTTGAAGAATCTTCCTCGGACTGGGGTAAATGAGACAACAGGGAAAGTTGGCAGGGCCACCTGACCGCAGCTCCACAGTTCTCCTGTCTCACAGATGTTTCCTGCCTTCCCCACCAAGCACAGCCTCCTCTGAGGCCTCTGGGATTTCTAGTAAACGCATCTGCAGTAGGCAGATCCTGTTTCAGGGTCGGTTTCAGGCTAACCATCATTAAAAGGAGAGTCATGAAGAATTTATTAGAGGAAACACTGAACACAGTGAACTGATTCTGTCTTTATTTCTCTTTTTCAAGTCACTCCATGTTTGTCATGGATACACTGATTTTCGCATAACTGACTTTTTATTAAAGAAAAAGAAAACAGTTTGTATCCTTTACAATTTTTGTCTTAAATGAGTAGAGATTTAATAGAACTAGCTGATGGAGCAATTTTCCCCCAAGACTTGTGTTTGTTCTATCCGGTGGTGACCCTTCAGGTATTTTAAATTTCAAGGGTGCCTGGGTGGCTCAGTGGGTTAAGCATCCCACCCTTGATTTCAGCTTAGGTCATGATCTCAGGGTCGTGAGATCGAGCCCCCTCGTTGGGCTCCAAGCTCAGCACAGAGCCTGCTTCAGGTGTGCTCTCTCTCTCCCTCTCTCTCTGCCCCTCCCCTCTCTCACACTTGCTCTCTCTCTCTCAAAACAAAAACAAACAAATATTAAATTTCAGCTATTTGATGGCCTTTTAAAAACAGGTATCTTGCAGATGAAATTTAACACTTTAAGTTTCTCTTGAAAATCTAAGAATCTGGGGAAGAAATAGTCTTATGTTCCATTTTAATAATCTGCTTAGGCTAGAAGCAACTTCCTTCTCTGGGTGGATCTTGAAGCCTCTTGCTGCCCAAATTTTCAGTCCTCTGTGCTGCTCTTCTCAAAGTGAACCCAGAATTTGTTTCTTTTCTTATCAGACATCTGTATTCTCTCAGTTATTTAGACTGTTTGAACATTGAAGAATCTAAATGTCTCTTCAGGTCCTAAAAACCTCAGTGAAGTGAATATATTTTTATATTTTCCTTAAGAAGAGGCAACCACAACTCAACATTAAATTTTAGTAATATATTCATTGTAGTCTTCATGAACAAGCAATTTAGGAAAAAAAATATGTGAAATAGATTGGTCTCTGAAGACTACCCCTGAAGAGGAAAATATTCTCATACTAGGCACTGGACTAGTTTTGCTGAAGTAAAAAAATCAAGGTTATATTGAATAAAGGCATAACTTCATCCCTAGGAGTTGAAAGAGTAACATGTTTTCTCTTAACAGATACAAAGCTGGGTTCTGTTGAAGGAGACAGAACTTAATTTGAATCCTAACTTTCCCTTTACCCTCTAGGAAATCTTGGCAAGTCAATCAAGCTCTATGAGTATCAGATATCTTATCTGTGGGACAATAAAACTTGTATGCACCGCCATGAGGGGCAATAAGGAAGAAATGTAACATGCGTAAAGTCCTTAGTCTGTGTCCAGCAGAACCAGTCAGCTCAGTGTATTGCCATCTTCACTGTATCATCATTTCTTAAACCTCATACTCTTTAGAAGGTATCAAAGCTGATGCAACACAAAGATGAAATGCAAGAAAGCCAACATTATGCATTTAATCTTTTTTTTTTTGTCTAAAGACAGAGGATAACATAAATATGAAAATATAAATACTTACAGACATTTATACAAAATATGTACCAAATATATAGAAAGGTGAGTAATTGCTTATGGTTCTCAGATTTCTGGATTCCATGAAGCAGAAAATAAAAATAAAAAAGAGATCAAACACAGAACTTTTTCCCCCCCTGGTTAAGAACATTAACACAGAGCAAAACCAAAAGTTGCTGTTTATTATCACCAATATTTTATATAAGAAAGAACATTTAAACATAAACATAAAAGGGCAAGGACACAATTTCAGAATGGACAGCTCTTTAAATTGAGCCAGTTTAACCCAATGAAAAACTCACCAGATTACTCTTATTATTCTTATTTTTCCACGGACTATAAAAATGTTGCTCAACCTAAGACCAGAGAGTGGATCAGTGTTTGAGAATCATTTGCATAGGCTATCATTCAAGGTCTTGATTTAGTGCCTTCTTGTCACATATTTAATTTATATTTAGGAAAATAGACCTGACCTAATTAGATGAGTCTGGTCCTCAAACTATCACATAATCCACTACTGGGATTAAGTGAGTGGTTGTACGTTTTTGTGTCTGATGGGTTAAAGTGGGGGAAGGAAAGAGACAAGTGCCTTCTCCCATCCTCCCATCCTCCAGTAACAATTTTGTGGAGGGAGTGAGGACCAGGACAGCTAGTTGCTTACCAATACGTCTTTTTCCAGTCTTCCTTAGGAACAGACTCTTAATTCTGTTGAGGTTGGCAGTGTGTACAAAACTCCTTCATTTATCAACTTACCCTGCAGAAAGTGGTGGCCAGGTGTTATCGTTCTGGCCAATGGGCTGCTACAGAAATTATTGGTGAGGCTGGAGGAAAGCATGTTTTAAAAGAGGGGCATGCTCAGCTGCCTTTTTCCCCCATGCCTGGCTCTTTCATCCTGCCTGGAATAAAATTATGGATGTACAGTATATATTTTAAGATGCTGAGTCAAAGCCCTCCCCCCAAATCATAAGCCTGTGCCACTATACACTTGAGAGACTGAACCAACACTATTAATTGCCTACCCCAGGATTTCTCATAATGTGAGGAAAATATAGCCTTTTATGTTGATGCCACTACAGTCAGATCTCCCACTGGCAACCAAATTCAATCCTAATTCATACAAAAAAAATAAATAGAAAAAGGAAGAAATACCCTTTCCTCAGTAGCAGAATAGGAAAAAAAAATGGTAATAGGAAGAACGTACTACTTTACATCGTAAAGCCTGCTAAATAATTACATTTATGTCATAATATGTCAGTATGTTTTGTTAGGAATTTAAAAGCAGAACCTGAATAACTTCATTATTTGTCATTACATATACGATAGTAGACCAAAAAATTAGCATACATAACATGTGTTATGAGTTGTATTGTGCCCCCCCCAAAGATATGTTGAAGTCCTAACTCCCAACATCTCAGAATGAGACCTTATGTAGAATCACGATAATTTCAGAGACGATTAAATTAAAATGAGGTCATTCTGGATTAGGACGGTCCATAATCCCAATGACCAGTGTCTTTATAAGAAGTGGCACGAGAGACACATGAAGAGGAAAGAGGATGTATTTACCATTACTCAGTTGAGGTGTTTAAAACAATTTAGTTCTGGCAAAAGAATTGGTAGATCATTGGAAATTATTGTGAATCTAGACAAAAATACCTAAATATATGTGAGATTGTAGTCTATGATAAAAGCCAACATTTGAAAATGATGGTAGAGAAGATGGGTTATTTAGTAAATGGTGTTGGGTCAAGGACTGGTTGTATGGGAAGATATTTATAGGAAATGATTTTTTCTTCTTTCTTTAGACTAGCAAAATTTCCAAGTGCACCAGACATGTAAATAATTACAAAATAAAGTCATAAAAGTAACATAAAGTGTTGTAAGTGCTGCAGTGATACAGTGTTGGGATGGGGAAAGTCATTCTAAGCTGACATGAAAGCCAGAAACCATAAAGAATGGATACAAATACATACAAACTTAAAACTTTTGTGTAGAGGGGCGCCTGGGTGGCTCAGTCCGTTAAGTGGCTGCTTTTGGCTCAGGTCATGATCTCGGTCTCCTAGGATTGAGCCCTGCATCCGGCTCCCTGCTCAGGAGGGAGTCTGCTTCTCCCTCTTCTTCTGTGCTCTCTCTCCCACTCTCTCTTTCTCTCTTTCTCTCTCTCAAATAAATAAAATATTAAAAAAATTTTCTATAGAAAAAATATAAAATGGAGATAAGCAAAATGTGGGGAAAACTTGCAATATATATGGAAAAAGCTACTGTTTCTCCATGAGACAAGGCTCTAAATCCAAAAAAGGAATAGGTAAATAGGTTAAACATGTAGAAATGTGATTAGGCTGCCCACAAAGGATAAAATTTAAAGGATAATGAATATACCAAAAGTATGAAGAATCTTTGGTAATAAGGGAAATATGAATAAATGCAACAATAAAGTAGCATTTATTGCCTGTCAGGCTGAAAAGGATTCAAGTAGATTGTCAAAATCTAGTGCTGGGGTGTAAATGGGTACAAATGTCCTTCCTTTTCTCAAGGGGCAGTATGGCAAACGGGCTTGGAGGCAAGTTGCCTGAGTTTGGATGCCGCTTTATCGTTTTCTACCTATGTGACACCAACTTACTTAACCTCTTAATGTCTCAGTTTCTTCATCCGTTATAGGGGGTAATCATCACCATCATCATCATCATCATCTACGTTGTAGGTGTGGGAGGAAAACATGCATTAATATGTGTCAAGCACCCAGTGCTTGGCAGAAACTAAGAGCTAGTATTAGTAGTGCTTGGTGCTCTCATTTCTTTCATTTTTTCTTTTTTTCCTTCTAAGCTTGAATTCTCTTGCCATCATTTTAACATGTGTCTCACATTCAGGAATATCTTCAATGTTTCTGCTCCATTGTCCTTCCATCCCACATTCTTGGATTTTTGATAAATTTAATTGTCGATATTTCAAAAGCATTTTATACAAAAAAATTTATAGACAAATTTTTAAAGGACTAGAAACTAAATTTTATTTTCTTAATTTTTTAAAGATTTATTTATTTTAAAGAGAGAGAGCAGGGGGTGGGGGGACGAGCAGAAGGAGAGAGAATTTAAGCAGACTGAATGCTCAGCACAGGGCCCCACACGGGGCTCAATCTCACCACCCTGAGATCTTGACCTGAGCTGAAAGCAAGATTCTGACACGTAACTGACTATAACACCCAGGAGTCCTAGAAACTAAATTTTAATATTCAGCCTGTATAATTCAAACCATGCTTGAGTTTGAGGTGGTGTTTTGTTTTTTTTTTTTACTTTGAATTCCATAATAAGATAAATATAGGGTTTTCTAGCATGCTTCATTTTTATAGACACCAAGTTTTGTTTATTTGAGTTCTTCTTACATAGGAATCATTCCTCAGGAGTAACTTTAGGAATTTAGAATGAATGCAACCTCTTTCTGAAAGATTTTCTCAAACATCCCCACTATGTTCTCATATGCAACAGGAATCTGGCATCATTGATAATACTTACTTGTTTTTAAAAATCTCTTCACAATGGAACAAATGTAATTCATGAAACCATTTTAAACCAATATTTATTTAGTGATTTCTAGTTTATTGAGCCCTTAAAATATCCCACTGTTGGAGTCTCACAACAATCTCGTAAATAATCGGAACAGAATTGCTTAGTATCTCCATTTTACAATTGAGGAAGGTAAGGTTAAGGGAGATGACATATGCCTAAGGTCATACAGCAAGAAAAGAGGCTAGCCTGGTGCTGGAGTCTACGTTCCATTATTTTTATTTTACTTTATTCTATTTCTAGTTCTTGTTAATGCATTTCTTTGTTCCCATGGTTGTGTTTACCTTGGTCTTTAGAGGGGAGAGCAGGAGGGGTACAGGGAGATGAGACAGAGCAAGATGGTGCAGTACCATAGCCTGGATGATACTGTTCCTTTTCTACCTTATTCAACTACTGATCACAAGATAGCGTATCTCAGACAGTATCGAACATCATTGCTTTCTGGTCATAAAATGCAAATAACATAGAATCTCCAACTTACAAACATTTTTCGTATTTATTAAGATCATGTTTGTTTTTAGCAGATATTACTAATCCAAAAGTAAGGGCATTTTGAAGAAATCATTCACAGTGCTCAGAGGTAAACTGAAAAGATCTGGTTCCTAGCTAAGTCACCCATCATCTTGGGGCGCCTGGGTGGCTCAGTTGTTAAGCGTCTGCCTTCGGCTCAGGTCATGATCTCAGGGTCCTGGGATCGAGTTCCTCATCGGGCTCCCTGCTCAGCGGGGAGTCTGCTTCTCCCTCTGCCCCCCACCCCTTGCTTGTGATCTCTCTCTCTCTCTCTCTCTCTCTCTCTCTCGCTGTCTCTCTCTCAACTAAATAAATACAAAATCTAAAAAAAATTAAAATTAAAAAAATAAAGTTTATTCTATTTTTTCTGCCATGCACTTGCATATTAGGCTGCTAAGTAGGTAACTGGTTAAATCAAAATGTAGCTTTTTCTCAATACAAGCAATTTGGGGGCAAATCCAAATCAACGCAACAATAGATTAAAAAAAGTCACAACAAACGACTGTATTTACACACAATAGAAGGTCATTCTCTACCTTCCAAAGAATGTATGTTGTAATCACTTAGTGATAAGAAAAACTAATACGTTTTCTGTGACTGCTAAGCCTAGAAACTGTCAATGGGATCCACAAAAACACTGTGTTGGTGGCTTTTTGACTGAGAGAAATGTTTTCAACACCCCTGATGATCACTCGGACTAAGTGTCACTTACTAAGTGATTTGTGGTTTAAATTCCAAAAGCATGGGAGCATAATACTATTCCTTAAACATTTCTCACACTCCTTTTTACCTTACCGTGGTCATCTACCTATTCTTGAAAATATCCTTTCTTGCCTCCTAAGATAACCTTTTTAGCTTCACTTGAAAGAAAAGTTGAGGAGCATGATACTCATGATCTCGGGGTTGTAAATTCAAGCCCCACCTTGGGAGTAGAGACTACTGGAAAATAATAATAATGATAATACTAGTAATAATAAACTTAATAAAGAAATAAAAGTTGGACCGTAATGAATTAGTCAGAGCTGTTCACTAACCTTCACCGGTCACTGAAGGATGTTGGTAGGAGAGGTATCAGTAAATTTAAGTAGAGGAAGGGTGAGTGTGTGTGTGTGTTTGTTTTCTAGCTACTTTTCCACTGGTGCAGAGCAACTACAACACGTAAGAAAGAAAGAAGGAAGGAGGGAAGGAAGGAGGGAGAAAGGGGAGTAAAGAAAGAAAAGAAAAAAGAAAAAAAAGAAAAGAAATCAGGGAGCTACCCAGACAATACAATACTATGGCTAATGAGGCATGAAAACTGGACCTGTCTAGCCACTGACAACCTATCCTTTCTCCTCTGATGTTTGCTGTGCAAAATTTCAGGGCAGTGACTTAATTCCTCCCTGCCTTAGCCTTAGTTTTACCTTCCTTAAATTTAACCATTTGTCTTCCAAACTACTTTATCACCCCTTCCCTCTGCTGAATGCCACATACCTGTATCCACATAATGCTTCAAAATCCTTTTCCTTGCCTCGGGCCGAGGTTTGCCTTGATGAAAATGTTCAAGTATGCCAAAAATTTCAGAGTGTTTTACTCTGAAAAATAAAAAACAAATAAAGCAAATGTCAAGACACATCCAATATAGGATGCAATGAATGAACAATGCAATTCACACATTAGATTGTCAAACTATATGTCTGTGTGTGTGTGTATATGTATGTATATATATATTAATATATCTTATGATCATATATTTTATACAAAACATTATATCTGTATTCTGAAAGAACATACACAAAAATGGCTAACGAATATCAGTGAAGAATTTTCGTTTTGGTAGTATAATTGATTTTATACTACACTTCATTTTTCATATTATGTATAAGTAGTGTTCTTTAAACAAGCACAGATTACTTCAGTAATTTTTTTTGTAAAGAAAAGCAACAGAGAAATTCAAAAATACAGAACTAGATAACCAAAAATGAAATTAATCATCACAGAGGAAGGTGCATAAAATCAGTCCTGGTTCATCTGATAAGAATTCTTAACCCTCAGGCTTGCTACAGGCAAAATTTCCAAATAGAAACAATACTTCAATAAGAAGAACAAGGAATGTTTAAAATAAAGATATTTTTATCAGTTCTGATAACACATAAAGTAGCTCATGGGGATTGTTTCTCCCAGTCTTACAAAGCAAACCTGTACGTGCAAGGAAACAAGACCACCAAATATAAAAAGAACGGGAGTAAGAAGTCCAGGTCCTCGGAATCATGAGTCGCTCTATAGAGATCTGAAGCCTCTGTTTAGCATGCCTTTTCTCCTTTTACTGCCCAAACTGCACTAGCAGCAAACTTTGGTGCAGGACTCTTAGCATGGGGCCCATGGTCCTCCAAGGGATCACTGAATAGAGAGAACTCAGGAAGTTCATGAACTTGGATGACCAAAAAGTTACTTCTCTATTTTCATCAAAATCTAATTGAAATTTAGCATTCCTTCAATTATGAATGTTGGCAACAACTGTCGCATCAGCGCTACCTGTAACTTTCCCACCAAAGAAATCACAGATGGCTTTATATCATATTACAGTTGTGGCATATATCTCAAAATATTATTTATGCACCTTACCACTTTAAAATTATAGTAGTTGTTATGTCTGTTACTAGACCTTGTTATTTCATGCTTTAATGAAGCAGCACAATGTGTTTTTAAAAATATTTTGACAACTGTGTTTTATTATTCTTGACTCCCTCAAATTCCCATACATTTTATTATATAAATCTAAATATATTCTCCTATGAAAGGGCCCACAGATTTGTCAATTCACCAGATTGCCAAAGAAGTCCACGGCACAAAGTTCATCTTGCTGCCCTGTACTCCTAAGGGACCAGTTCCCTTCAGATGCTTCTCTTCTCTTCCCACACTGCCCGTGGAAACCCCTATCCAAGGCCTTACCACCAAATCACTATCATGAGTTTTTTTCTCCCCCTACTACCCAGCACAGTGATTGACAGAGAATATATGTGCGAGAAAAGTACTCACGGTTTGTTCGAATGAATTAATAGTTTATTGTCTGAACTCATTTGTCATCACCAGTGGAATAAAACAGGATCACAAGAGGGGCACCTGGGTGGCTCAGATGGTTAAGCGTCTGCCTTCGGCTCAGGTCATGGTCCCAGGATCACAAGAGATAAATCTCAGTTTTTCTATTTGAGATTAGACCTCTGAGAGTCATCCTTAGCATGTGCAGATTCCTTCTACTACTCTGGCAAGACTTCTGGACAAGAAGGCCAACACATCATCAAAAATGATTTGGGAATGTCAAACTCCATATGACTGCATTCTTCAGCCACACATGCAGATTATTAACTGCTTTGCAAGAATCGTCACAACTTTTTGTTTTGATAAATATGGCAGAAGATGAAGGTCTTAGAGCCTCCTGTCCCTGGAAATCATATTGTTAGCTCCATATTATCCTAGACCTTTGAACCTGAAGTCTGCAATAACACTGATACCTACAAAACCCATTGTCCTCAAATGCACTGAAACAAAACAAAACAAATGCACTGAAACAAAACAGAAAACAAAAACAAAAACAAAATAAAATCAATAACCTGCACAATTGGGTTCTAGCCCTAATTAATCAGGTCATAGTATTTCTATGTGCTACATGGACCCTTATGTCCCATTGAAGTTTTCAAACTCTCTGCACCTGTGAGGTCAGACCTGGATGATCAAGTCTGCCGTAGATGCCTGTCACATAAGACGTCACTGCCCCGCATTGGGCTCCCTGCTCAGTGGGGAGTCTGCTTCTCTCTCTGCCTCTCACCCCGGTCTCGTGTTCTCTCTCTCTCTCTCCCAAATAAATAAATACATAATCCTAAAAAAAAAAAAACAACTTAACATGTGTGTTTCTAAAAGAAGTGTGTACTAAAATGCAAATGGTCTGCTTTGGTTAAGCTTTAGACTGGGGAGCAAAGAAGCATGATAATAGGCTAAACATGTTTTTTGATGCTGCTAGAAACCAAACCAAAGATTGTGCTGTGTAGGTCATGCAGGAACGTGAGTCAGGCAAGCACCAGCCCTCACCCTGCCTGCACATACTAAAGCAACAGTGCTCTAGGGCAACATCTTTTTTTCCCCTTCAAGGATTACTGCTGCATCACTTGGTGTTTCTCCTAATTAGCATCCGCTAATTATAGTAAGTAACAAGTTCAGTAATATATCATGAAAAAAAAATGCACAATAGTGAAGCTAAAATGTAATTGGGAGAAATAAGTTCCTTTGGCTCCTGTGGTTTTACAGCAACAAGTCAAACGATACTGCCAAGATTGCATATCACCAGTTACCGATCAGTTGTAGATTAATGTGTGGACTGACACTGGCGTTCATAATGAGCCAGTCATCATAGAGAAGCACTTGCTATGAAACGCACATAGCCAGAGTTTTCGTTATGGAGCCATAAACTCTAACCTACAGACCTTTTGCTCTTTGCTGTTTGAAAAACCTAATGAAGCACAGAGCTTATTACTGATATTACTGCTACACTAAGAAGTATTCTAAGAACACATGTTGAGAAGTTATGAGAAATTATACAAAAAACTAAAATAGAAGTGGACAGTGAGTTACCTCCAATAATTTTTACTTGAGATTCTCAGTGTTTTTCCTAATTCAGCACAGGGAACAGATTGTTCATTAATGTGATTTATTGCATGGACGTATCCAGACTTTTATATACCCCCCAACGTGTTGTGATGAGCACTGGGTGTTATATGCAACTAATGAATCATTGAACACTACATCAGAAACTAATGATGTACTATACAGTGGCTAGCTGAACATAATAAAAAAAAAGAATTTAAAAATCAAGAAAAAAAATGAAAAGGACTAGAATATAGTGTGAACTAAGGGGAAAAGCAAACAGAAACTGACATTGTAGCTTGGTCGCTTGTTTCTTTTGTTTTGTTTTAATGGTCATACTAATTAACCATTTACCAGGAATGACTGCCTGGTCTAGACAATGGTGTGGATGAGACAGGCTGCTTCTGCACAACTTCTGGCCTGCTAGCTGAAGTTCCTATTCCAAAGAAAAAGCTTACTAGGATGTAAATAACGGGAGTGACATTACTATAGGAATAACTTTAGATCCACTTTCATTTATAAAACTAGACTTTGCAAACTTGAGTTCTTTTACCAAGACACCACATTCTCCCTGGTTTTCCTTTGTCTCACTGTCTGCTTTCTCTGTGGATTTTTCTCATCTCCCTTTGTCTCTTACTATTGATGTGTCTCAGGACACCATCCTTGGGCAGCTTTTCTCATCTGTCCACACTGTTTCACTCATGCTTCTTTCATTCTCCTGTAGTCCCGTGGCTTTAAATACTGTCTACATGCCAACGACTCTCAAGTTTCAATCCAGCTCAGACCTCTCCCTTGAACTGTAGATTTAAATATTCAATTGTCTAACCACTATCTCTTCCTGATGTCTAATAGCCATCTCAAACTTAACATGTCTAAAACTGGGCTTCTGATCTTCCATGGCCCCACCCTGTCAAACATGCTTCTCTGGTCCTCCAGTTGCTCAGGTCCAAACTGCTGCAATTGTTTTCATTCCTTTTTCAGATCCCATTCTCTTTTGCATCCTATGTTTGATTGTAAATCCTGTCATCTGTACCATCAGAATATATACTGAATCTAACCCCATTCAGTGCTACTACTTTTGTCCAAGACATCATCATTCTTGTCCAAGATTATTACAATGGCCTCCTAATCATTCTCCCTCCTTTTGCCCTTGCTCCCTTCCAGTATATTGTCAACAGAGCGGCAGAGCCGTCCCTTCAAAATGGAAGTCAGATCATGACACACCTTTGTTCAAAAATCTCCAGGGTCTTCCCATGTGTTCAGAGCAAATGTCAAAGCCTCTCAGCGGCTTGTGGGACTCTATCTGCTCTGGTCGTCGGTTACGACTCTGACCAAGGATACTACTGGATCCAGTTAAACTATCCTACCCTTTTCTTCTAACACCCCAAGTCTCTTCTTCCTAAGAGGTTTTGCACTCTCCCTGCCTGGGATGCTCTTCTTTCAGGTACTTAAATAATCAAGTCCTTGTCTGTTCATTGGGGTCTTTGACCGAAATGTCACCTTCTCAGTTGGAGCCTTCACTAACACCCTAGGGAAAAATGCAACACCCCATACGCTCTCACCCTCTGTTCTTGCTTCATTTTATCCCTACTACTTACTTCCATCCAATGAATTGTGCATAGTATTTGTCTTGTTTATACTGTTTATCTCTTCACAATAGAAAATGGGCTCCAGGGGGGACGTTGTATCTTTCTGTTTTGATCACTGTTACCTAAAGTATTTAAAAAGTACTTGGCACATGATAAGAGCTCCAGATTTGTAAAAAAAAAAAAAAAAAAAAAAAAATGGAACTAATGATTTAGGGCTTATCTCATAACTGTTGATAGAAATCATTGTTCTAGAGTGATGGTCCAGATAAGAGTAAAGTAGATTAATACTGTAAGGACTGGACTAGGTTCAAAATGGTACAATGTATCTCAGGATCTCCTTCATTGCCAAGACATTGCTAATGAGACAAGCTATAACTAAAGATTGAGTTTTTGGTTTTTTGTTTTTATATTTATCTAGTTGGAGCAAGATATAAAGGTATATATCTAAAAAATACGTATGCCTCTTTGTAGTAAATCCTCTGCCCTCAGTCTTAGTTCGTAGAAAGTTTTGGTCTGATTTCCATTTTGCCTTTTCTGGAATGTTGTATAAATGGAATCATGCAGTGTATACCCTCTTTGTTTATGGCTTCTTTCACTTAGCAAGAGGGCTTTTTATATTCATATTGTTGTGTAGAAGTTCTACAGTTGTCTGGTTTGACTTTTGTTTGCATGTGGAAGTCCCACACCATTTTTAAAAGGGTCTCTATCTCTATTTAATTATCCTGATACTGTTGTAAGACATTAATTGATCACCTATCTGTGGTATATTTATTGGCTTTCTATTCTGTTAGAATGATCTGTATCTCCTTATGCCATTAGCACACTTTCTTGATTATTATCACTTTGCTTTAAGTCGTATAATCAGGTAGTGTGAGGATGCCAACTTTGTTTTACTTTGCATTATTTGGGCTATTTTAAGTTCTTTGCAATTCCATATAAATTTTAGACTCCACTTTTCCATTTCTACAACACGCACACTCACACACTGCTGAGAATTTGATTTGGATGGTGTTAAAATCACAGATCAATTTGGGAAAAAGTTGCCATCTTAGCAATACAGAGCCTTTCAACCCATAATAATAATAAATATCATATAATAAAACTATTTCTTTTACTCTTCCACAATTTCTATCAGCAATATTTTGTAGTTTTTAGTCCTGTACCTATTTTGTGACCTTGGTTGCCAAGCACTTCATGTTTATTAAGGATACTAGAGTGATATCTTAAAATTTCTTTTCTAATTGTTTATTGCCAGTGCATATATATATAAAATTGAGTTTTGCATATTTACTTTGTATCTCACCACCTTTAATACTCATTTATTGTAGTAGCTGTTTGACAATCAGATCCTCTGCAAATAAAGCCAGGTTTTCTTTCAAATATATATATACTTATTTTTAATTTTAATTTTTTAAAGAGCAATGGTGAAAGAGGACATACATCATTTTCTTGTTCCAAATCTTGAGGGGATGGGAACTCAGTCCCTCATGATTAAGAATGACATCAGCCATAGATTGTCCTTTATCACACTGAGGAAATTTCATTCCATTCTTAGTTTTCTGGGACTCTTTATCAGGAATGGATGTAGAATTTTTTTTTAATGCTTTTTTGACCTCTATTTATTTGTTCTGTTAATATAAACTCCTCTGATTGATTTTGAACGTTGACCCAGCCTTGCATTCCTGGGATGAATTTCACTTGGTTGTGATTTGTTATCTTTTTTATAGATTGCTGGATTTGATTTGCTGATATTTCATTAATGATTGTTACATCACTATTAATGAAAGGTATTGGTGTGAAGTTTTCTTTTCTTCCAATGTCTCTCTCTGATTTTGGTGTTAGGTTAATGCTGACCTCATAAAATGAGTAAGTGGGTATTTTCTCCTCTCCAGTTTTCTGGGAAAGTGTGTATAGAATTGGTATAATTTATTCTTTAAATGTTTCATAGTACCCATTTCTGAAGCTACCTGGGCATATGTGTGTGGGAGTGGGGGAAGGGACAAGGCTTTTAACTACAAACTCAATATCTTTAACAGCTATAGCTTTACCAAAGCTTACCAAAGTACCAGGTGTACTTTGGTAATTTTTGTCATTTAAGGATTTATACCAGTTTATCTAAGTTAGTGAATTTTTTTTGTCATAAATTGGTCAGAATACTTTATTATTATCTTAATAGCTGTAGAATTTATTGTTATATACTCTTTTTTTCATTACTGATATTAGTAACTTTTTTGTTCTCTTTTTATTTCTGATCTTGCTGGCTATTGATCTCTACAAAGAACCACGTTTTAGCTTATTGATTTTTTTCCTATTTTTTTATTTCTAATTTATTGATTTCTGCTCTTATCTTTATTATTTTTTTTTCCTCTGCTTCCTCGGTATTTAATTTGCACTTCTTTTCTGATTTTACAAGGTGGAAGACAGATCATTGAGTTGACACTTCCTTTTCTAACATAAGAACTTAACACTACACTACTTTAAATGTATCTTACAAATTTTTAAATGTTTTAATTTTCATTCAATTTAAAATATTTTAAAATTTCCATTGTGATTGCTTTGTTGACTCATACATTATTTAGTATCATGTTAATTTAAAAATATTTTAGGATTTTGTAGTAGACATATTTTGCTTAATGTATTGTGAATCTCTGATAGTAAGTGCATACTCAGTTAGGTTTGCTTTGTCATCTAGATAAGCTGACCACTTTATAAGTATGTAATATCCATTTTTATCCCTAGTAGGTTCCTATTCTTAAGTTTGCTTTGCCTAATACTAAAATACAGTGTGTACTTGCTCTTGTTCTCTTTCTTTCTCCTTTCACATCTTTATCTCTTTTTCAAAATTAGTATTTCATGGTAGAAAAAAGAAGCTATGTCTCCTTTAAAACCTTGCTTAGGGCTAACTGTGCCTCCATAAATTATAGCTTCTTTCACTTTAAGCCTTAGTAATATACTTATTGGAAATGTTTTATGTGCTTTAAAAATTATGAGTTATCCTCTTGGTTGAGGTTCAGTTGTACCTCACAATTAGTAGTAATAATGGGTGCTTATCACATACCAATAAGTTGCAATGTCTAGTACATCATAATAAGCAAATAATTTGTTCAATTAATGAACATTTTCAACAGAGACATATTTTTTTTGTTGGAGAAAGTATGAAGACAGGCAAAATAAAAAAACAAAGCTGTACATAAAAATGTAATTTGTAAAACTTCTGTTACTCAGTTCCTCATAAATAGGAAAGTTGAAGGGGTTAAGGCAATGGCTAAGAGAACCATATTTTCAGCAGAGCTGAGGTCCTTTGCAAAAGTACGTTTGGGGCTGTATGGGTTCTATAAGTCTCAGACCACCTAGTAATCCATGTGAGTGATCTTGGGAATGATGGGCAAACAACTTGACCTGAAAAACATAATGTGTGGCTGATATACTTTATCATTCATGGCACTTACCAGAGGTAAGTATAAACTGAATCTTTGTTGAAGTTGGGAATGAATGAATGAGGAAGAGGAGTGTGATATGATGGCAGAGTGGGCCCTATACATTTAAAATTATTAAATATCAATTTGCATGAATTCTGTGTCATAGGCTAAAAATTCTTGTACACAACAAAAATTAAATTACTATAAAGTAATTCAAATCAATCTGAAAAATAAAAGTTAATAATAGGTTTATTTCACCTAGACTGCACAAATTGGTAAGGCAGGAAATCATGTTTTGTGTTTTTTTTAAGTGTCTTCTTTGCAACATAAATTGATTAAAATGCCAGTGGTTCTATGAAGAAGTGAGATTAAAAGTGTTTAACCAATGGTAGGCAATATTTTGGAGGATGCAACAAGAGGCTATGTGAGGACATTTCTGGGAAATATCTACCTGTGGTGGGAAGACCAATCTCAGGGGGCCAGATGGCATTGAACATTTGTCAATTTCCCCTGACAAAGGTGGAGGTTGCTCTAGACAGAAGGCTACTTCTGGTGATTCTGCCGTCTCACAGGAGTCATTGTGGGCTCTTTGCCTAGCTCATTGGCTGGAGGGTACCAGAATAGCCCACCAAAGGTATCTCCCTAGATTACCTCAGAGAGGGGCCAGTGGGAGCAGGGACATTTGGAGGGCTTGAGCAATGGTTATTTACCAACAAAAATGAAAATATCAATATTTGCACAACCAGTATAATTGTATAATTGTGAATGCTGGTCCTGATTACGTATTTATGGAGTCATATACACAAAATCTAGTTGCTAGGTTGTGAAGACCAGGCTGGCTTCATGGGTGTGTGACTTGTGCAATCTCATAAGCCCTACACTTAGGAGGACTTCACACTTGGTTTAATGGTGAGTAGTTGTCATATTACAATTATTAATAATTTTTTAACAAAGAGCCCCACATTTTCATGCTACACTGAGCCCTACAAATTATGTAGCCAGGTCTGTGTGAGGATACTCAAGCAGCTTTAAGGGAGAGGGTCATGTGATAATGAACTATGCCATCCTATCAACAAAGAGGGAGGAGCTGAAGATCCTTCCAGCAGCAATGTGAGTGGTTTATCTTGAAGCTGGATCCTCCAGCCCCAGTCAAACCTTCAGACAGCTACAGTCCCGCTGACATCTTGATTGTGACTTCATGAGAAGCCTTGAGCAAGCACCACCCAGCTAAGCTACTTCAGATCCTTACCCACAAAGAATGTGAGATGATATATGTTCTTTTTAAAACCACTGAGTTTTGGAGTAATGTTGATACAGCAACAGATAACAAAATAGAGGGATTTTAGAGACTGATCCTGAAAGCATTGCCCTAATCCATATTCCATTAACCAAAATCCAATGACATGGATTCAACCATCTGCAAAGTTGAAAAATCAAGACTTTTTGTAGCCTGAAGAAGAGATTGATGAGTATAGAATCATCCTCAGATGTAGCCTGTTAGAAATTGTCATTCCCATGTGGTAGAAATGCCAGAGTCTCAAGGATGACCCAGGGCTGAATACAAACACTATGGAGTTTAGTTAGTCCATCTTTGCTGGAGATGAAAAAGATTCCATTTTTTAAAAAATATTCTTTTTTTTTTAATTTTTAAAAAACATTCATCAAAACTTAAACACACTTTTGGAGGTCCCATTAATATAATCAGGGGCTTATAGTCTGAACAATTTTAGTTTGTGTCTTCAGTGTTCCATGTTAGTCCTTGATCTTGGGCAGGTTACTTAATCATCTGGATCCTTCAACTCTAAAATGGGGAAAAACATGGGCCCATCTCAAGAGATTATTGGGAGGTTACGTGAAATTATAGCTATAGCATTTGTCACAATGACACTTAATAAGCACTGAGCAAATATTAAGTATGATTCATTAAAGCCAGAAAGACAATAGTATTGGTGAAGATAATAGGTAGTGATAGAAACAGGGAGTCAAAGGAATTAAACTTTTCCTGAGAAACACTAAAATCATTTTATTAGATGCCCAAAATCATATATCCTTCATCGAACATGTATTTCTTCAGTAGTAGCTACTATAAACTAGACATATATGGTGGAAAGTGTTGGGATTATGCAGATCCATCGGTTGGGATGCTTAGAGACAACCCTAGGGAAGATAAGACAATGAACATGTGGCTACCAATGTGAGTAGTGGTCACGGGGAAAAAAAAGGTGATGGAGGACTGATGAGATGAAGCTAATAAAGCGGCTTCGGAGAAAACTCTGAAGAAGTCATATCTCAGCCCTAGGTTGTAGCTGGAGTACATGTTCTCTACCTTAGAACGTGCCAGAGAGGGACTGTGGTCAGGTTGGACATCTCTTAGGCAGAGGGAACAGCAGAGATAATGGACTGAAATGGGCTTCCAAAGGACAAAGAAACAAAGGAATGTAGAATATTAACAACGAAAGTCCCTTAACTGATGGTTTATGAAACCCAAACGACTGACCCTGGCAGCTATTGGGCTACTCTTCCCAAAGCATGTTGAGTTGAGATCACGCAATGCCTTCCCCCTCACTGTTCTCTCCACGCCTCTGGTCAGAATTGACATATTTGGGCAAGAGGAGAATCTGAAAGGAAAATCGGCTTCCCTCCCCAGATTCTCTCTAAGCTTCAGGGAAAGATAAGATGAATTTTTAAAAATCTATGATGAAAAAATAATTATGGACCAAGCAGATTACACAGTGGCCCCTGCTTGTTGCTTTGATTATCCTAGTCACACCTAACTGAATTCACTGCCGCTGCTTTTAATTGGTAGCTTTCTTTCCTTCCAGGCCTCAGTCAAATACTGGTATCTCTTTACATTTTTTTCCAGTTGTTTTTGCTGCTGGTGTTTATTTTTCCCCTGTGCCTCCAAGCATCGGGAGCAGGGATCATACAGATAACTATGGTTTCTGCTGTTGTATTTTCAACTCCATTTGTGAAGGTGTCCTATACTCTCACTGCCCTTGTTTTATTTTAATCCTTTTTGTCTCGCCTCATTATGTCCAAATGAACATATTCCATTAATCAGTGCTTGTGGCCCAGGATGTCTTTCTGACATAGTTACACACAGAGTCACAGGCCTGTTTCATCATGTAACAGCAAAAGTAAGAGTCAAAAGGAAAACGGTGTGTTCCAGTATAGGACTGGAAGCAGCCATCCCCTGTTTTACAAACTTGGTTTCTGGCGCTCACTGTAACAAGTGAGGAAGTTTGAGCCTGGGCCGACTTCTGCATGAGGACAGTGAACGGGCATGGGACCGAGATTAGCCACTATTCCTCTCTCTCCTTCTAGCTTCTAAAGAGAATATTTTTAACCTCTCTCTTTCTCAAAACACAGACTTTTGAACAGTTATTTTCCACTCCATTCCTGCCCATTGAAAGTTGAAAAGTTGCTGGCAACACACTGAATTTTTAAAAAGCCCAGGGAGCGAGAAGAGGTGGGTAAATCACCAGTGCCCTCTAGTGTTCAGAATGCGCAACACCCGGGAAACCACAGTCGGCGGCCGTGGTTTTGCTAATACAGCTGCAAGTCTTTTTTGTGAGGGAGAAATGTGGTTTGTTTCCATTATATTTGGTAGCTGAAGAGTTTCAGTTTTTCCCATAAATTCTCTGGAAACAGAAATGCTGCATTTTTCAGGTCAAGCGATATTTATTTCATAGTTATCTCTAAAAGCCCAATGAAATGTAATTATATCATTCTTGAAGGGACTAAGAATAGAACTCTTTTTTTTTTAAAGAAGAAACAATTTCAGCAAGTTTTTTTCTATATTTAAGGAAGGGCAATACCAATAAATTGATATAGAGCCACTATTTAATGTCTGGAATTTAGTGTGTGTGTATTTGTGTATGTGTGTGTATAGTTTAAATTTGTTTCTAAGTAAATGTGAATGTGACCTGCTTTTACTAATAGGATAATTAATTCAATCTCTAAAAACCTACAGAAGAAACGAGGAGTTACCCTTCTTGTCCTGGAGGGCAAGTAAGACATTTTCAAGAGATGCCACAGGCAAAAGCCATCTGTTTGAAATCACTCTGATTATGGAAGCTGGTAATTCTTGGTCCCAAGGGAGGTGGTTAAAGGGTGGAATCTCTTTAAAGGTGATACATCTTCCGGAGATCCCTGAAAAGTGGGAGCCTGCAGCGGCCCTCCTGCCTCTCAAGCAGCCAAGTCTGTCTCCCACACTCCCACCCCCACCTCCCCAGCTCTGAGCCTGGGTGTGTGAGGCTAACCCCCACCCAGACCACCGTGCAGAGAGCAGGGTATGGTGGACCACGGACAGCAATAAGAATGACTAAATGTCAGGAGGACGATGACTCATAAACTCATATGAAAATGCTGAAATTTGTTTAGTTTGGCCAGAGAGGGGATGATAATAGTTAGCAAATATGTGGCTCACAGAGAGGTTGTTTTAAATGGGGTAGATAAAGGATGAAGGGGATATTAAACTGATAAGGGGAGAATGACTTTCTGGAAATATTCCCCAACCTGAAATGTAGGCAAGTATGAAAGTATGTTGGAGGGAAAAAGGGAAGTTTAAATTCCAGGATCTAAATTCCAAGTCAGATAGAAGCAAGAATGATCATATGCAAAGGTGGTTTGGAGATCCTGGAGTATTCGACATTCGACATGATTGTCTGGAACGGGCTGACCTTTCCTAACAGCTAAATTAAGCAAGCAATCCCCATTCCTTTCTTTCTTTTTTTTTTTAACCATAAATCTTTCCAACTGCACTGAAATTCCTCCCTACTAGTTTTTCTTTCCATCACCTCTTTCTCCATACATGTTTACCTGTGCCTGGAATAACCTGTCTTTGTCCATATGATTCATTCACTACATTCATTTTTTCCACAGAAATGTTCCTTCCTGACCTGCGCCAATTGTCACCCAGAACAATGTTTTCAATCTCCTCAGCGAACAGTACATGTAGCTTACAGGTTATGACAGTGGCCTGGTGCAATGGACCGATGTTTTTGTCCCCTCCAACTTCACACGTCAAAAACTTAATCCCCGGGTGCTGGGATTTGGAGGTGGAGCCTTGGAAGGTCATTAGGTCATGAGGATGGAGCCTCTGTAAGTGGGATTAGTGCCCTTATAAGAAGAGGCCCAAGAGCAGCTAGCTCTTTTTCTGCTGTGTGAGGACACAGCAAGATGACCTCCGTAAACCAGAAACAGGATGTTTCATCAAGAACTCAACTATGCCGCCACCCTGGTCTCAGACCCCCCAGCCTCCAGAACGGTGAGAAATAAACATTTGTTTTTTAAGCCCTGCAGTCTATGGTAATTTGTTCCGGTAGCCCCAAACTGACTAAGATATGGAGCAAAACTGCTGGGGTTTCAACAGTTCTATAAAGTCAGGCAAATCACTCAACCTCCTTGTGCTTCAGTTTGTCAAGCAGGGAAAGTTATAAGACTAAGAATGAGGATTGAATGAGTTAACATATAGTCATTTAGAATAAAGTCTGGCATATAAAAATCACTGCTAAAATGTAAATTATTTTGGGGCACCTGAGTGGCTCAGTCAGTTAAGTGTCTGCCTTTGGCTCAGGTCATGATCCCAGGGTCCTGGAGTCGAGCTCTGCATCGGGCTCCCTGCTCAGCAGGGAGTCTACTTCTCCCTCTGCCCCTGCTTGTGTTCTCTCTTGCTCACTCTCTCTCTCAAATAAATAAATAAAATGTAAATGATTTTTTTTAGATTTTTTAAATTTTATTTTATCATGTTATGTTAATCACCATACATTACATCATTAGTTTTTGATGTAGTGTTCCATGATTCATTGTTGGCGTGTAACACCCAGAGCTCCATTCAATACGTTCCTAATACCATGCTAACCCATCCCCCCACCCCTCCCCTCTAGAACCCTCAGTTTGTTTCTCAGAGTCCATTGTCTCTCATGGTTCATCCATTTTTTTAAACTCTGATTTTTTAAACTACTTTTACCACAATAGTAAGAATAGTAATAAGAACACACTTTACATATCTATACACACGCACATGTATATACATACATATATCATTAAACAAGAGTTTTATTATATAATAATTACCTGATGATGTGCAATGCATTCTAGTTTATTCTTCTATAGTTACTGGAAAAAATTGTGATCATGAGCCATTAAATAATTTATGTCTCATTATTGTTTCTTGACTCACAGTTGGAAAAATACCTCTTTGGATACAAAGCTTAGGCTATGAAGCTTTCCGGGATGTAGGAGGGAAATAGAGTATGCGGATATGGAATTTCTGGACAATTCCCACAGCTCTGGGACTTCTTGTCACATTCCAAGTTCACGATGTAGCACTACCTCTTCTTGTGGTACCAATTTACTTCTTGAATTTTTTTTTTTTTTTACTAAAGATGGTACCAACAACAACTACACAGCAGCAACAATAAAACTGTCACCTTGCTAAGGTGTGCTAAGAAAATCAAATGATAAGAGTTGCTAGTATTCTCTACAAGATGATGTTAGAAGGAGGAGTAAGCATGTAGCTCAAGGACTTCAGCAGTGCTAAGCAGATCAATATAATTTAATCGATGCTGAGTAGGTAGGTCATAACTGTTTCTCCTCTTCCCTCCGAAAAAGTGCAACCAACCAGACAAGATCCCCATGACTGTGCACGTGCGTATGTGTGTGTTTGACATTAGAGTCTATAACATACAATAAGGATAACAATTGCTTAATCAAACTGACATTTTTGTTATAAGTATATGTTTATATTTGTATAGGTGATATAATAAAACTTATTTCTTACATGGAACATTGTCAGGTAAGTTTTTGAAATTATACTTTTGAAAAATACTGTTTCAGACGATCTGACAACTCTATACGTGGATCCCGTGAATTCAAACAGTAATTAAACTATGTTTTCCCTCTCCCATTGATTTCTGTTGTTCTTTCCAAATTCATAAAAGGACAAAGATCAAGCAATAATATTCTAAAACAGGGGAGGTGTACCTGCAACCAAACAAGGAAGAGTAAGTATAACAAAGGACAGAAATTCATCATGGTGCATGTGGCCAGCAGGTGCCAAGCAGAAGTTTGTGGGGCAGATGTGGGTGTCCTGGAGCTCAGAGGGGGTTCTGGTCTTCTGAAAAGGCCAAGCTACAATCCACAGCCCCAGAAGCATGTTCTGCTCCCACAGACTCAGCCAGGCCCACAAAGCTCTAGACAAGAAGGGAACAAGCTGAGTAAGAGACAACTTATGTACGAACAGGAGTTAACCACAGCAACACACTCTTCCAGAGCTTTCTGTAAGTGCATTGCCCCCTACACTGCAGACACAAAAGATAATTTAATTCTACGGATGCAACTCTGTGCTGAATGCACATACCTCAATGACTATCACTTTCCAATCAGCATGAGCACTTTTCTGCCCTCTCCTGGAAAGGGTTACTTATCTCCTTTGTCCAATATTGAAGACTCCTAGGCATGTGATTTTAAGATGTGAATCCCGATGCCCTTAAAGGTCTGGCTGGCATACTGATGACTACCTTGTTCTTCAAAGGGCCTCTGGTCAGCGGCTATCACTGCTATATTCTATTTTAAAATTGCACACAAAGGGGCCTTGGTCTCCTACCAAGGTCATCTCACCGTGACCCCAATAAGCAGCTAAACCACAAGGCTTGATGTGTAGAACTTGTTCAAAATTCAAATCTAGGCATGCAATCGGGTCTAAATAGTGAATTTCTGTGTTTGCTCAGGTCAGACAGGTTCTGGTGAATTAATAGTGTTCCCTGGAATGTTGGAGAGTATGTTTTCTGGTCAGAGTAGATTGTGCCAGTAACAAACAACAGTTACCAAATCTCAGTGGCTTCACCACCAAAAGTTTATTTCTTGCTCACACATGTTCAACATGAGTTGGCAGGGGTTTCTGCTCATCACAGTTGTTGGAAGATCTGAACTAACAGGGATCTATCCCAACACACATTTCCATGATTACCACAGCCAAGGGAAGACAGCAAGCATGTCAAATTGTTTAACGAGCATCCACCTAGAAGCAGCATATAGTACTTCTGCTCACATGCAGTGGCCAAAGCAAGTCCCAGTGCCACACCTCACTTCTGGGGGATGAGAAACACAACACTAACAGTGTTGAGAAGGAAAATGGGAAACATTTGGTAAACAACCCTAATGACTACCATTTTCCTCATCATTCATATTTATTTGGTGACCAAGACCAGTTCCCTGACAAGTCATTTCGGTTTCTACTTTCCATTTCCTTGTTGGTTTAGTCTATAATCTCATTGTTCTTCAGCTGGGTTGTACAAGCCCTTTAAACTTTGTCCAACAACCCACATTTTATATTGCAGTCATATTGGATTTTTTGCAGACCAGCATATTTTATTCCACACCCTCATGCTTCTTGTCACATTTTCTCCCTGTTATCCTCCTCTCATCCTTCCATCTCAAATTCTACATCCCTGATAAAGGCTTCCCAGAAAGCCCCACGTACTGTCCAGTCCATGTTATGGTTAGTAACACTGTGCTGCTTTTCTCTATTTGTTTTTTTATTACAAGAACTTATGTTTCCATTAATGTGATTATTCATATACAATAATTTTATGTTTACAAGGACATAGACTCCCTGAAGGTAACAGTCATTCTTCCAGAAGAGCCATGGTAATGTCAGTCCACATTTCCATGTCTCTACTTTCATCTTTTTTGTCTTTGTGTCCCTGGTGTCTAGAATACTGCCAGAACTCAGTAAAAGTCAAATTTATCTATTAAATGGTACCAAGAAATATAACTGACAGGCATTCCTGATATTTAGTCCATAATAGAAGGAAAAACTATTTTTAAAACATTCCAAATTAAAAATTGTTACTAAAAATAGACTCAGAGAAAAAAGAGACCTGAAGAGTGTTCTGGAACATCACCATTAAGCCATGGTGGTTGTTCATTATTATTATTATTTTTTTTTTTGCGGGAGCTCACTAGAATATATGTATTAATCTATGACTTTTTGGATAGTGTAGGATGGAGCCTGAGATTTTTGCTCATTTCTAAAGCTCTTCCGGAATGTGATACTTTTGATACATGTCATCATTACCTTCCTATCACTCAGTAACCTGATACATTTCCCAAGGTTGCAGCCCTTATTTATTTTCTATTAAGTGAGGCCACTTGCTTCCTGACGGTTCCCGGACAGCATCTCAGTCTCACCCCCACCCCTAGAGTAGTCACTGTAGGAATTTATTGTGAGGGATCAGAACCAGAAATCTTGCTCTCATTGCTTATGAGTGGGTTCATTTTGCAGCAGGAAGGTAGCTAGAGTTAGCAAGGGTGTGTCTATTTGCCTTCTGTATTCTGTGCTTTTAACTGCCTCTTATTTGCTTTAGCAGCATTAGGCCACTAAGGCAGTCTGTGTTTTGTACAGAGTACACTTGTCTGGGAGTCCTGCACACCTGTAATAAGGAATTTCGATATTAAGCTAAAGCCATAAAGAAAAACACAATGGTTCGTTCATATGTCAAACTAATTATAGTTACTTTGCTTATTCCAAATCCCAAAAATTATTCACTCAGCCCAACTAAATTAGGAATTTCCACTGTATAAGAACATAATTTTCCCAATCTACACTTTCAAGTTTCAATTTATAGTCTTATTTATGATTCAAGATAACTGTTAATGATATAATAATTAGGAGAAGGAGGAGGAGCAGCGGGGGAGGAGAAGATGATGTGTTTGTCTTTGGTTATTTTTTAATCTCAAAACAGATTCTCAACAAATACCAACTAAAATCTCACTAGAATTGACTCGTTTTCATGCTGCCACTGAGATCAATTGAGCTCACGGTAGCTCTGTGTGGGTGTCTTCGAAATAAGATCTGAAACAATAAGGTCAACTCCACTCTAGAGGAACATGAAAATGCCCTTAAGACTTTGAATCGGAGGAAAGTTTCAGTCTCCTTCTTCCTCCTTCACTAAACCATATCCTTTCCGTACAATCATTGTTCAGTGATGAGCTCAGAAATCTAGTATAGCTCCCTCCCTCTTCAGAATGGGAGATACTCCCATGCAATTGGAAACATCTGAAGTTTCCCTATAAGGCTGGCCATTCTATGTGTTAGCAAATTTAATTTTGTAGGCACTCTGCAGGTTCCCCTATACCAATGAGATTGTATGAATCTAGCATACTAGAACTAACAGAACGTAGTGGCTGTCTTTTTTTTTTTTTTTAACCATCGTCTTCCTCTCGCATAGAGCCTAATTTGTGCAGGTCTTCTTTTCCTCCGTGTGCCTCATGGGAAACTGACCTCTTGCCTGCCTTTGCAGGTGTATCAGGACTAGATTAAAACTCATGATTTCATGATGCCTGTAGATGACTAGTTTGCAGGAGAGGGAAGCATGTGGTCTTGAGGCCAGGCCTTCACGGGGCTTCTGGGAAAGGCTTGCTCCTAAGAAAACAACACAGAAATAAGTAGCTTATTTTTTGCCTCTGGACATTGTCTTTCCTGATGTGATCCAAAAAACTGCCGTAGCAACTTTCACACAGGAAGGGAGGCCTGAGGGCCGCCCAGGAGAGACATGGATGGAATCAGTGAATCAGGTCCTTGTGGACATGACTGAATTGTTGATCATATTGCACCTGGGCCTCCTTTCTTCTTCTTCTGACATTCAGCTATGTGGGAAAAAAATAATCCCTCACTCATTAAGGTAATTTGAATCAGATTCAATCAGGACAATTTATTCCTGTCTCCGTGACTCGGCCCTTAACTTCTGGCTGTTGCTATCACACATGGAACCAATGACAAAACTATTTTAATTTCCCATTGGTTCTATTTAGAGTTGCCAGATAAAATACAGGAAGCCCAGTTAAATTTGAATTTCAGATGAACAATGAATAATTATTTTAGGATAATTACGTCCCATGCAATGTTAGGGACATACTGATATAAAAAATTATTCATCATCTATCTGAAATTCAAATGTCACTTGGTACCCTATATTTTTATTTGTTAAATCTAGCAACCCTGATTTTATTAGAACAATATTAAGAAGAAGCATTTTAAAAGTTATTTCTCAATAAGCAGTGGGAGGTAGCACAAAATAGAGTATGTGTGATTTGGTTAACAGGCATTTGAGCATGAGAACAACCTAACTCAAATTTTCATTCATAAATTTAGATAATATAGTCATAAATGCATATGTACAAAATATCAAATACATTATTACCAGATGTATTATCATGGAAATAGCTAAAAGAAGGGAAATTTCTTTCAACACCAGTCTTACATTAATTACAACCTTTAAAAGCATACTTATGAAAGGCATTACTTTTAAACAAAACCCTACTTTTTTATTTTCAACCTAGGCTCATGTTTGTTGAGATAGATCCTTGGATTCAAGATCTCTAAATATGGCATTTAGTCTCTGCATTCATTGGAAGGGATTTGTAAATTCCTAATGAAGAGAGATTGGGGGAGGAGTTAACTAGTTTCCTCTAGAGTAAAACACACTGGAATGTGATCATTGAAGTTCTGGGTTTAAGGCTCAGGAAATAAAAATAAGAAACTAAGAAAATGGGCATGTATTCTCATCTTTGTAAAAGTTTTGTAAGATTTTAAACAATGTCCTTAACCTCTAATTCTTCATGTCTAAAATGGAGAAATGACTTACCATACAGGACTTTTTGTAAGTTTTAAAAGCACTTTGCAAGAGATGGGTCCCAGTAAAATTACAAAATAGCATTATGAGTACTACAATTAAGATAGTTTCCATAAAAATTATCAACTAGAGAAATCTAGTCTGTAAATATTCTCACTACTGCAATCCACAAGTATTAAATTTCAACTTCTGTTATATGTCTCATTAAGAACCCATTTTACGTCATGACTTCCCCCTAAAAGAATCTATCTCTTTTGTGCAGAATCTCATTATCCAACTGTCCTGCGATGAAGATGTTCTGAATGGCAGGTAATACCTCTGCGGTTATCTTCCCAAAAAGCAAATATAGGTCTGTTTCCTCTATATTAATGACATGATTTGAAAACTTCTCAAGTCTGGCGAGTGAGGATCATTCCATTTATGTCACTTTTCAAGCTTGGGTCTTCTAATTTGACTATTTTGACTCTTCGCATTTCTCTGTAGAACTATAGATAGATTGAATTCTTTATTTAAAGCAATTCTCTTGCCACGGGGGAAATAAATGGAATGAGTTATTAAGTTCATTGTAAGCCTTTGACTCTTTTAGAATCAAAAATACACGTCACCTAAAGGCCCATATGGAAGCTAAAATGTTCTGAGACTTTGTTAGAGAAGGTTGATAGAGAGAAATGTTTGTAAATTGCTAATCAGGATAAACACATTCCAATCAAACACACAGAAATTTTAATTGTTCTTTAAAACTCATACTTCCAAGATGTTGCCAGAGTAAATGATTGTCTCCTAATTATACAATTGTTCTTGTTGCAATACTTCAGTTTCCAATCAAGACTGTTATGGTGTGAAGATACAGAACAGAATGAAAAAACTTGATGAACATAAAGAAGTCTTTGGTACTATAACTATGCCTACATTATTTCTAGGACTTTTGCCTCTTTTTCTGCAAAGGAGACAAATTGATAAATTTTAAAAGTATTCACACTGAAGCTTGATTGTTCAAATAGTACAATTTTATGTGTCCTTTGGTGAGAAAAGCTAATGCAAAACTGTGCTTTAAAATATATTTTTGGGGGCGCCTCGGTGGCTCAGTCATTAAGCGTCTGCCTTCAGCTCAGGTCATGATCCCAGGGTCCTGGGATCAGCCCCACATCAGGCTCCCCGCAACACAGGAAGCCTGCTTCTCCCTCTCCTACTCTCCCTGCTTGTGTTCCCTCTCTCGCTGTGTCTCTCTCTGTCAAATAAATAAAATCTAAAAAAATAAATAAATAAAATACTTTTTTTTAAAGATTTTATTTATTTATTTGAGAGAGAATGAGATAGAGAGAGAGAGCATGAGAGGGGGGAGGGTCAGAGGGAGAAGCAGACTCCCCACTGAGCAGGGAGCCTGACGCGGGACTCGATCCCGGGACTCCAGGATCATGACCTGAGCTGAAGGCAGTCGCTTAACCAACTGAGCGACCCAAGTGCCCCAAAATACATTTTTGAACACAGAAAAATTCCATAGCAATTTATTTTGTTCTCCTTAAATTTCCTAAATATTATCTCCAAACATATTTTGAACTTCAGCTATATGCCAGAAACAACATTAGCAGTTGAAGCTAGGGAAAAAACAACAACATTGGATATTGTCTCTTCCTTTCAGGGCCTTCATTTAAGGGGATGATAATAAATCCCCTATAATCTAGGAATCGTGTCACTAGTTATTGATTATTTTTTTATTTTGTTTAATGAAAAGATCTGCAATCCACTCAATTCTGATTTTATGGCTACATTTATGGATATATGAATCATTTTGAATTTTATGTAATTTCCTGTGCCCCAGTCAGCTGTTGGCACCTAGACCAATTCTAAATATTACATACATTTGATAAGATTACACCAAGGATTAGAAATAATGTAGATGCTTAGCACAGAGTATGTCACATGAAAGGTACCCCATAAATGGCTGAGTGAGTGGATTTATTTCACAAATTTGTAGCTGAAGAAAGAAAAGATAAGTTCAAAGGTGATATTTTCTGATATTAATACAAACAGAAAAATTAAAAATTTCCTCATTCATGTTAAAACAAATTGTGAGAGTGAAAATAAAGAATTAAAAGATGTATGTGCCAATGTCAGCTAGGAAATATTTAGTCAAAGGCATAGATATAAGTTACAAAGCTTTTTTTATATTTATAGATTATTGTTTAGAAGAGAAATAGAGAAAAGGTCCATAGGAAATAAAATTGTTTTAGGTTTTGTGAGTAGAGTTCTAAATAGATTACTAAAAAATGTCCTTCCTGTAGAAAATAAATCTTTACTTGGGAGGGATATATTTATATATATTCGTCCTCAATATGCTGACAGGAAGGGAGAGAGAGAGAGAGAGAGAGAGAAAGACCCATGTAGCTGTTCAGAACGAGGTGCAGAATAAGCATTTCAATTACTGACCACAGTGATGACATTCCAAGAACACAATCAAGGAATCCTATTATATCCTTTCTTACTCATGTTATTTCTATTAAGCAATCACTATACAGAAAATGATGACAGAGAAGGAAAAGGAAAAATAGGGCAACCCACAGATCCTTTTCCATTTAGTCCTTACTTACTCAGCAAGCTGAAGGTAGAACGTGTTGGTAGAGAGAGTGCCTATCAAGAAGTAAAATAGAAACAGTTGAGTTAGGTTTGTGCAGCATTGCCATTGTTCTCATAAAAACAAAATGCATATGCACATGTGAGCTACTAAATACAAGTTGCACGACTTTGGTGGCTCTAGAGATGAGTTAAATGCTCTTACTTATTGCATTTAAGACTAGCATTACACAATATAAACAGTAAAAGTTATGCTAAAATTAAAAATACTGTTCTTAACTCCGACCATTAAATAGCAAATAAAACACTGACACATCAAGAGAGAAACTGCAAGGGAAAAGCAAAAGCTTTATATTTTAATACTATTTCTAGCGATTTATCCTTGCTTTTTTAAAAAACATATTTTCATTTTGCACCAGACCTGGAAGTCTGCATAATCAAACCATCCACAGCAGGAATGATACATGTAGCATTATATTAGAATCTCATTCTTGCCTATCACAGACCACGTTTTCTTTATGGTTTTCTTTTTTATTTTATTATGTTATGTTAATCACCATACATTACATCATTAGCTTTTGATGTAGTGTTCCATGATTCATTGTTTGCGTATAACACCCAGTGCTCCATGCAGTACGTGCCCTCTTTAATACCCATCACCAGGCTAACCCATTCCCCCACAACCCTCCCCTCTAGAACCCTCAGTTTGTTTCTCAGAGTCCATCATCTCTCATGGTTCGTCTCCCCCTCCCCCTCCGATTCCCTCCCTTCAGTTTTCTCTTCCTGCTATCTTCTTTTTTTTTTTAACATATAATCTTTATGTTTTTCTATATAAACCTACATGGTTCTCGCCACTCTGATGGCAGGATTGATCTTATTCTCCTAGTTTAGCTTCAAACATGGCACAGACGCATGTCTTTGCTATAAGCAGAGAATTTACGAGCACTCATGGGATACGTTCAGAGCTCAGAGTTTGTGGAGCCACACTTAAAACCTGAGAAAGAGAGAAATCCCAGAGACATGGAAGGCTTCGCCATTTGTTGCGATGGAAACCACTAAAAGACCACAGAAGAATCAAAGCTCTCTAAAAGCTACCAGGAAATAGAATGCATTGTCTCTCAAGGTTATGGGCTCACTGTCACTAATAATAGTAGAAACAGGCTTAATTACACTTAGCAAGAGCGGTTGTTAGTAATATAGTTTACAGGTTAAAATCAAGTGCAATTGTGGACAAGGAACTTGAGCTTGATTTCTGTTTCAGCACTAAATAATTATGCGACTTCAGGAAATTACTTAACTTCTCCAAGAATAGGTTTTCTCATCTGTAAAATGGGAATCATAGTAGCACCACATGGGGTCTTTGTCAAGATTGAATGAGACCATGTATGAGGCAGTTACCTTAGTGCCTTTCATAGAGAGTAAATGCTCAATAAAGGTGGCAACCACTATTTGGGGGGCATGTGTGTGACAAAGGTAGAGAAGGAGGGATTTCTACTTTGATTAGACTAAATGATGTTAGAACTTCTTACAATTACGAATTTATATAGGAAATGACTCAATATCTAAAACTGCCTGTTTGGCAGGAAGCCAGAGGCAGATGTAAACTATAGATATAAAGATAGTAAGAGGGATTTAAACTGAATCCCAAGCACAGGTGGACAATACAGGGAGAATATAAACACCAGACAGAGTATTTCAGTATATGGGAGATGATTCTGCAGCTCAGGACCATGAAGATGGACTGGGAGTTACATATATTGCTCTCAATGGTACCCGCTTGAGGCATCTGGCAATTTAAATGTAAATTTAAATTGTTTAAAAATAAATAAAAGTTAAAATCCAGTATTTATTAGCCACATTTCAAATTCTCAACAGCCATAGCACCTCACGTTTACTGTATTGGACAGAGAGGATACAGAATATTTGCATTGTTGCAGAAAGTTCTATTGGACAGTTCTGTCTCCGGAGAAAGGTAGGATGTTACGTATATTTGGATCTATGGTTTCAGTCTCAGGGGAAGTCTCTGCTTTCTTATTACAGCTATTCATTTATTCATTTATTGCCTCCTTCCATATTTTTACTCTCTCAATGAATCTTTAGAAGAAAAGCAAGAAAAGCTCTGTGGTAAGAAGAATTCTAAGAAATTCTCCAAAATTTTCACCACTGGTATGTGCATCCTGTATAATCCCCTCCTCCTGAGTGTGGGTGGGCCTGACCTAATCAGATGAGCCCTTTTAAGAGAGGGTTTACAAATAAGAGAAAGAAGTCAGAGAGATTCAAAGCAACAGAGACATTCTCCTGCTGGCCTTGAAGGAGGAAATGGCAATGCTGTAGAGAAAACGAGGGGGAAGGGAATGTCCAGGTAAATTCTAAGAACTAAGAGTAGCCCTGGTCAATAGCCAGCAAAAAACCAGGGACCTATAATCAAAAGGAACTGAAGTCTGTTAACAATTTGAATGGCCTTGGAAGAGGTCCCCGACCCTAAGATAAAAACCCAGCCATGGCCAACACCTTGATATTAGCTTGATAGGACCCTAAGCAGAGAACCTGATTTCAGCTGAGCCATGCCTGGACTTGTGACATATAGAAATGTGAGATAATCACCAGGTGCTCTTTTCAGCTACAAAGTGCACAATACAGTTGTTATGCAATGATAGAAAGCTAATACAAGCCCCTATTAAACACACCCCCCCACACACAAACACATGCACACACACAAACTTGCCCACACTTACACACGCTCACTTTTTTAAAGCACAAAAGTATACTTTTTAAAAATGCAATATGGTAGGGTTTTTTTGTTTTTTGGTTTTTTTTTTGCTTTATGGATAAAAGTTTAAAAGATGGTATGTTCAAAATTTTGCTGCTGGCTTTGGCCAAGAAATAGAAAGGAGGTGAAGCAATTAGCTGGGATTCCAGCATTTATCAAATGTACTTGACTCTCAACAGCTCCAAGAAAGGAAAGAATACATTTTCACTGTAACAAAAAGAAGGCTCCGAAAGTATTTGATGACAGCTTCAAGGTACCAAATTATCACATATCATGGTTGAAATTGTTCTCTTAGGTTAAATCACTGTACCCTAAGCCCCCTATTAAAATGTAATGTGTTATATGGTGGGTGGGTAAAGAGTGAAGAGTTCTCATTAAAACCTACTTCTACAAGCCGAATTATCACTCTCTAATAGAAAACAGACCCAAAGCAAACGGACCGAAGGTTAGATAAGCTTGGACGGGGAGGAGGGGGGAAGGAAAGGTCAAGAACTGTTCCCTGGCAGGCAGATCCGGACGGCCCCTCTTGGGGGACAAGCTCTCACTGAGAGAGGATGGTTGGAACACCTGCTGGGGAACCCCCGTGCAGCGATGAGCCTTCAGAAAGGGGAGGGGAGGAAGACTAAGACAAACTGTACCTGCTTTCTAATTTTGCTCACTGCCCCCTGATGTGTAAATACCACCTTTCAGTTACATATGAATTATCTCCCCTGAGGAAGGAAATGTCTGAGGAAGACTTGCTGCCCTTAAGTAGCTCTAGACAGGAACCTGAGGAATCCTGAGGAGAGAAGGCATCTGTAAGAGATCAAGGGAACCCAATTAACTTTTTCATTGATGACCTTTGCCACAGTTCTTTATCAGAGGGGGGAAGGAAGAGTGGGATTCAGAATCTAGACGTGAAATAAGGTTGACGAGTGAATGTGTTTCTAATGATTTCCTGCCTCTTACTCCCTTTGCAAAAAATAAATAAATAAAAATTAAATATATATATAGTTCCTTGAAGGGGAATAATTTCTCAACAATAATATTATTGCCATGTAAGAATTACACCAGATATGACAGATCACGTATGAAATATGACCAGTTAATTGAAATAAGTTTTTGAAAATTCCAAGATGTGCACACTAGATAATGCTGTGCTCAAATGGAGCATTAGAAATGGGTGGGAAAAATGAAGAGGAGGGGAATCAGAGGCGTAGACGAACCACGAGAGACTGTGGACTGCGGGAAACAAACTGAGGGTTTCAGAGGGGAGGGGGTGGGGTAGCCTGGTGATGGGTATTAAAGAGGGCACGTACTGCATGGAGCACTGGGTGTTATACGCTAACAACGAATCATGGAACGCTACATCAAAAACTAATGATGTAATGTATGGTGACTAACATGACATAATAAAATAAAATAAAATTTAATAAATAAATAAATAGTTTTTAAAAAATAAATGGGTTGTCTTATTTTCTTCAGGTAAGTTAGTCTTGCATCTCCAGTGTGTGTGCATCTTGAAGTCAGGGGCTCCACCTTATCTTTCTTTTGACTCTATCTCAAAATCAGTATCATGAGGATACTGATCAGAGGACAGATGGTTAGCGAATACCTGGTGATAACTTAACCATAACCACTGATCAAGATAAATGACTATTGCAGGTACATGTAGTATAACAGTATCTTTAAATATACATACATAGGTACTAGGACACACAAGCACCTCTCAAACACAGAACTAATCCATGGGAAAATATGACAAACATCTTGTGATCCTCCCTATTTGTGGGGGAAAAAAGAGAGAAGAGGTAGCATTTTTCTTCTTCCCCAAGCCTCATCTTGATCCTACCTTCAAACAATGTCATGTTCAATCATTCTAGTTTTGACTTAGCAGAAGAGCATTTCCACAGGCATGTGTTATATTATAAGCCATATTGTTCTAGTCTAGAACTAGAACACACTAGAACAATATTTGCTTTGTAAATCAAGGGTTCCTTGTTCAACCTTGTATACCCATGGCTTGTTGGTGACTCTGTCTCAAGCTTCAAACAAAAGTGGCTGCAGCATATACTTTAAAGGACATATATCATCATCCATCAGCATATAACAGTTAGCTTTGCTAGGACAACTTACAATTTTCAGATTAAATATAAGATTACTAGGAACATGCCAATCAGGATGAAGAAGCAGGATAAAGATGTGTTGGCAAAAATAAGGTAAGGGAAGGAATTTGGGGCAGCAATACCATCCATAAATCATGAGAGACTTCAGGATACCATTTCAAATGGGCTATCTTGCTTTCCCCAGAATACACTTTCCCAAGTGCTTTTACACAGCATAGGTTTAAATGTTTCTGCCACAGTTGAACCCAACTTGGGAATTAGATTTCTATAAAGCTATTTGGTTCAACCATTAGCCATAACTTAAATATGGTTATTCCTTCTAAGCACCCATAAATAAGTGATTAAAGATGTCCTTGCAGGATACCTTTAGTTCTCCAAAAATATCAATATAGGAAAAATTATTAAAGCCTGATGTTTGGGGAATTATTGGTTCTTATTGCCTTCAGTAGAAGTCCAAAAAACATAGCATAATCTTGTCCTGCTCTTCTATTCAGCTTCTTTTTTTTTTTTTTTTTTTACTGTTATGAATTTGCTTTTGCTGTATTTCTATCCTCTCTATTGCTCAGTTTGGTGACTGGGGCTGGGTTTAGCTGGGCTACTGGTCTCTGCTGGGTTCACCCGTGCATCTGTATGAGCTGCCAAGTTGGCTTGCAACAGGTTTGTTTTAGGATGGCTTTAGCCAGAATGGTTGACTTTGCCTTACATAGTCTCTAACCCTCTATCAGCTCAACTCATGCCTGTTCACACAGTGGCTTGGACAAGCTTCCAGGAAGGTGAGGAAAAGTGTCAAGATCTCTTGAGTCTGTGCTCAGCACTGGTACCTTTCTTCTGTTGCATTCTATTGGCCAAAGTAAGTCACAAAGCCACTCCTGATTCAAGGGATGAGTCAAGAGACTCAGTTTCTCTATGGGGAGGACTAAAATGTTATACTGTTAATGTCATGGGTCCAGAAAGGGGAACAATTAGAGCCATTTTACAATCTACTCTATACCTGAGTCTCTACATTACATACTTGGCTGTACTCTGAGTGACCCACATTCCCCCTCAGACCTCTGTGCCTTTACATATGCAGGGCTCTCCTCTGCATCTTCACTAATCCTTTTGTCTAATTACTTTCACTTATAAGATTAGGTCCACTTTCACTATCAAGAGTAGGTCGACATTCCTTCTAGGAGGAAGACTGCCCTGAACTTTAGATGAGGTAGGGTCCCCTCTTCTGTACTCTCACAATCCCCGGCCTATGCATCCTTACCAAAATTTAATCATTATTTTTCCAGCATTCAACTGCCTCCCACGCTTGAGGATAATGAAAGCATTTTCATCTATTTAATACTAAAATACAGGGAAGTTCCTATACATAGAAAATATTCGACAAATATTTATTAAACAATATTTCCAACAATTAGAAATTCAAACATAATCCACAAGAGTGACGAAGGGGTATACATTTTCTAGGTAGGAACTTGACATTCTCTCTCTCAGCCAAGCCTAAGAAATGCAAGAGTTCATAAAATTAGTCTAAATAGTCATAGCTTTAAAAAAATTTTCAAAGCAACTGAAGTGTTCTATTCAGTAACTTCTCCAGAAAATAAAATTGGATTCTTAAGGTTACCAACTCATTCAGACACCATAACTTATCCAGAGTGTTAAAAAGTAATGGGCCTGGCAATCAGTCCTGAAGGACTCCATTTGTCACCTCACCACGAGGACTTCTACAATTTACTTCCATCCTATATTATTTTAGGCTACAATCAGTCTTAGCTAGGTTCACACTTAGACTGAAGTCTAGCATTTTGCTTATTAATTTTTTCTATGATAGACTGCAAAAGTCCCATCTGAACTCCGTTAAATTACATCTCCTTCTGCACCCTAATCTAATCACTTGGGGTCAGTGCCACAGCAAGCTACAAATTGTCTGGTGAGACCCGATTTTCCTGTTAGTCACCTAAGATACAATTCCCTGTGTTGTTCCCCAAATGAGCCAAATTGTCTGTTTCTTATAAAGGACTTCAAAATGTTCATGTTTTAATCCAAATGCTTATCCTCTTACCTTTTGTCTGTAGCACATACAGATAATACTCTGCCATGATTATTCTAACTCCTTGCCAACTCCCTGCTACCCATGTACTAGTGAGTTAATAGCTCTAATTAGAGAAAAACAAAAAGTTTAATAAAGCCATTTTTCCTTTAAGTCTCAAAACAAGTAAAATATATCATGACATCTGATATGTGGAATCTAGACCAATTTTTACTATGATTTGATAAGCTTCCTCACTTTGAATTTCTCATAAAAGTATACTCCCTTTGAATGCACAATGGAAGATCTGACATCCCATGTGCATATTTTTTCATTGCTTCTGTTTTTGCTAAATGAAATATCCTTGTCTTGAAAGTGTTTCAGGGTCAGAGGGGTATGCTAGGCTGATTTTAAGATTTATTATGACTTTTTGACGTACTCTCATGTTGTCCCTTTATTTACTTTGGGTTAAAATGATTTATTAATATACTATTTATGGGAACTTGATAACTACAAAACATACAGATAAAAATCACCTGGTCACACTGTCTACTTCACAGGTTTGTCCTGAGAGTTTAACAATATGACACAGGTAATGCACTAGACTAGCACCTGGGGCATCATAGGAACTCGATAAACATTATTATTAAAATCAGGTCCTGCTTTATATGAAGTTTATAGTTTCTCATAATATATTTTCAGCATCCTCCCTTTTATTTAATTTGAAATGACATGACCATCTTCATAAAAGCCTTGTAAAAGACTATTCTTTTTACAATAATTCTTCATGACCTTGAAGTCCAGGCATATTTTTCTTTGGATAAAATATTCCTCATTTCTAAATCTTTTCTGTTGTATATTCCAATACACTTGCATTCTTTTTTCAAGGCTCATGTGGGTGGCAAGGGAGCTAAACTGGACATTCCACGGATGGCATCGAATGCCCCCTGCACTCACACAATCAGGACTTCCCACATATTCACAATGGAGACAGGCCAGGCGTTGAGTTGTCTCCTGCCTCTCAGCCCTGCATTAATCCCACGTCCCTATCACAATGCCTACCCTTGCTTCCTGCAAGTGGCTTTGAGCTGAAGCTTCCTCAAAGCATGACCTTCATCATGCATTAAAATGATGTTTTAATGATGTTTTTAAAAGCTTTGGAGGTAGACTAGGTTTGAAACCTAGCATGGTTATTTCTAGCTGTGTGACCCTGGGCAAGTGGGACAACTTTTCAAAGTCTCCCTTTCCTCATTGGTAGAATGGACAGCTGGTCATCTTGGAAGGGGCAATGGTGGAGCTATAGTGGGGAAAGCATAATCCAGACCAAGTTAGGTTGAAAATCAAATGGAATATTAAGAAGTAAATGGAAAAATTGCAAGCTACTGTTTCCATAAGTTGATTGAAGTCTCAAACCTGATACGATAGAGGGAAATGTGCAGCCAAATATGTTTTGTTGTGGTAGCGGTTGTTTCATCTTCTCTCAGATGGCAGGGACCATGAGTATATGTATAACCTGAGTGCGTGTATGTACATACACACCAACATATGTATAATTAGAAGGGGGAAAATCAGGAGAAAATGTAAATCAGAAAACACAGAAGAGAAAGATGAAACCCGGAGGAAGGAACAGATGGGATCTGGAGCACTAGTGGGGGGATTTGTTCGGAGAGGAGAAAGTCTGCCAGTGTGAGTGTGTATCAGTCTGCTAGTGCTGCCATAACAAACAGCACAGACTGTGCAGCTCACACACTAGACACACAGTTCTTGAGGCTGCAATTCTGAAATCAAGGTGTCAGCAGGGCTGGTTTCTTCTGAGGCCCCTCTCCTTGACTTGTAGAAGTCAGTCTTCTCTGTCTTCACATAATTTTCCCTCAGTGCATGTCTGTGTCCTATTTATTCTCTTGGAAGGATACCAGTCATAGTGGACTACAACCTCATTTTACCTGAATTACCTTTTTAAAGACCCTATCTCCAAATAAGATTATGTACTGAGGTAGTTGGGATTGGGACTTCAACATGGAATTCCTGCCCCTCTTCCCCAGGGAGTGCAGGGCACAATTTGCCCATAACCTAGTAGAATGGCTGAAAAGATGGCAGTAATACAGTTGGTAGTAGAGAATTAAAAATACTAATAAAAGAGGAATTAAAAATAAAAAGTTTATAGCAGAGAAGTAGGAAAGTAGACATTTCTGCTTACTAGTCTCTTTTTTAGTATTAAAACCAGAGGCCATCTGTGGACGGTGAAGAGAAAGGTGGAGAATTGGGGGGCTGGGGAAAGGGTGGAAGGTTTTAGATTGTTCCTGAAAGGACTGGAGAAATAATTGTATGACTATTGCCTGGCAGGGCTGAAGGCCAAATAAGTTGGGGGATGCACATTTGGTTGATTAATAGAAATCATGTAGACTTAAAAAGAGATAGTCTCATTCTGGGAATAACTCAAGTCAGATTGATGAGTTTATATGACTTGCCAAATGGACTAATCAGTATACATAAAAATTTAATTTTAATTAGATAAGGAATACATGACTACATACTCAAAGAAAATTTATAACATTACAAACTATAGAGAGCAAAAACTAAAATTACTTTTTCACTCTTACCCCAAATCCATTTCCTTTCCTAGAAGTAATCAGAGTTAACAATTTTATGTACATATGTGTAGACTTTTGTGCATTCACATAAACACAATTACAAAAGATATTACTATCAAATATATATACACATAATTTGTATGGGGTTTTTTTTGTTTCTGTTTCTGGGTGTGTGTGTGTGTGTGTGTGTGTGTGTGTGTGTATGTTTTGTTTTGTGTTTACCTAAACAGGACCAGGCTTCATGAATTGTTTTACAACTTGTTTTATTTTGGGTTTGGTTTTTTTTTTTTTTCCCTGACAATGGTTTGTGGATCTTTTTAGGCGCATGCAGACATATCTGATTCCCACATAGCTTTAGGTAGCATGTGCCATAGTTCAGTTAATTGTCTCTTCTGATGGATGTTCAGACTTCCAGTTTTTCACTGCTATTATGATGCTGAAATGAATATCCTTGTACATGCTTCTGCATACCTATGGCAGATACCTAGGAATCAAAGGAAATAGCAGTTTGATTGGCATTGCCCAAGTTGCCTTTCCAATAATGTGTGCTAATTTATACTCTCATCCACAATTTATGAACATCCACAAGGTATGAAAGCATTTCTTTGCCTACGTTCTCACTAACACCTGATATTAGCCATCTTTCAAACATCTATTAACATAATGACTTACAAATCTTCATTTGAATTTGTGTTTCATTGATTTGAGATGAAGCTGTGAATTGTTTTCATTGACTACATTTGTTTCTTCTCTGAAATTCTTGTTTCTATGTTTTGTCCCCTCTTTTATTGTGTTTTTAATTGACTTGTAAGTAATCTTTATAAATTCAGAATATTTTCTTTTGTTTTATTTTATATAATCTCAAATACTTTCTTTTGCCTTTTTGGATTCTTTCTGGATTCTGACCTTTTGTCTTAATCACATGTTTCTATATTTTTCTTCTGATATGTTTATAGATGTTTCTTAAACATCTCTTTCATTCACTTGACATTTATTTTTGTCAATGAGAAAGGTATACAGTTTTCCTCACATCATAGTCTTCCTTTTACCACTTACCAGAAATGTTATTTTAATCAGAGCAAGTCCTCAATAAGTCTATCTTTTTTTTTCAATAAGTCTATCTTAATAACACATCCAAAGTCCAACCACTTCGTACCAACTCCACTGTTCTCTCCAAACTAAACTATATCGTTGTCTGAACAACTATACTGGCCTATAGTCTCCTTTTGTCTATCTTATTTGGAACACATAGAAAAATCTCTTTAAAATGTAAGTCAGATATGTGATTTCCATGCTCAAAATAATCCACTGAATTTGACATACTCGGAATAAGTCAGATATGTGACTTCCATGCTTAAAATAATCCACTGATTTTGACCACACTCAGAATAAAATCCAAACTCCTCACTTATAAACTCTCTGTAAGGCCCTGTGTGCTCTGGCTTCTCCCTGCTGTTTGATCTTATTTTGGCCTGTTCTAAACAAAGGCAGCTTAGGCCTTTACACCAGCTATTCTAGAACCTTCTTTCTGGAATATCCATTCCCAGATCTACCATGACTTTTTCCTTCAAATAACTAAAATTTCTGCTTAAATGTCACCTTTTCAAGGAGGCCTTCCAAAACATTCTACCTAAAATTGCCTCATCCTTCCCCAAACCTGTAATTTGGCATAGCAATTAACGGCAGAATTGATACAATCTGTTTTCAACAGAAAAACACAAAACAAAACAAAAAACCAGTATGTTGGGATATACTATATTAGGCCTTAATGCTCTTGTTAATACAAGTTTCATAATAGGAGACATGTTTCTTATTTATTGCTATATCATATGGTACTTAGAATATATTAAAAATGCTATACTTCGTATAGTAAGATAATCAGCAAATCCATTGAGCTAAAAGATGCTGAAACTCACAAAGTTATCAGATTTGGGGAATGAATCAATATTTCTTACCTATATAACTTTAATTGGAAAAAAATCTATAATTTTATCCTAATGAAGTGCGTTCCTCCTCTCATTCTTTCAAACTTTAGAAGCAACTGTAACATTTCTATTGTCGCATTAAGATTCTGATTATATGAGGAGGATATGGGCAATTTAGGTGTCTTTCATACATACCCACTCATTAGCAAAAAAATATATATTTATACGGATATGAGAAAAAATACCTTTGAAAGGTAAAGCTTAGCCCTAAAGGAATACATTTCTAAATCAAGCATATGTAAACACCCACACACATTCACACACATATACGTAGTGATTATAAAGAACACTGAAGACAAGATTTCTTTATATTGAAATCAAAACTTAACCCTCAATATAGGCTTTCATAGGAATTACAACTCTTCTGAGATAATGGTTGGAGCAAATATGAAGGAAGGAAGGAAGGAAAGAAGGGCAAATCTTGGTTGTGGGTCCATGAAAATTTTTATATTACCTGCACACTTTGTTATATGCTTAAAATATTTTATTAGAAATTTTTTTTAAATTTAGGACAATTTTAGGAGTATTAATAAAGTATGTATAACTCTTATGTCCCAGCTTCCCAGGGGATGAAAGGCTTGGGTTATGTGTTAGAAATGTATCAGTTTCTGAAGGCCAATACCTGGAAATTCAAGCTAGGCAGCCCAGGTGTGCCTGAAATTAGTATGGCCATGATAATCCAAAGAAAAAAATAAAGGTCTTAAGAAATATTAAGGATAAGAATGATGGCAACTCTGCTCATTCAGTCCCATGACAGCTAACTCCCCATAGCTCCTCTAAACCCTGATAGTCTGAAGGTCCCTCATTCCTTTCCATAAGACCCATGTTACATAAGTAGACCAATAACATAGCAGCTTCTGGAAGCATCCAATAAGAGCATGAGATTTTTGAGTTAGGAAGCTCAGCTTTCCCTGGCTAAGTATGTGGCATTATAGGCACTTTATTTAGTCTTTCTGTACCTCAATTCTCTCTTTAATAAATTGGGATAATTTGCAAAAATATATTCTTTGTGACCCAGTAAGCTTTTTCCATGACCCACTGTGGATTAGGGCTCACACTGTGAAAAGCACTCCTCTATTCTTTTTTAACATTTAGCAATTTTAATGTTTTTCTGTTATAAAAATTTTGAGAAACCTGAATACTCCCAATTAAACACACAATTATAAATTAACATGATTATATGTAAGTGTGGATCTCTGGTTTCCTTACTATACAGAACTCTTAACGAGATTGAAGCAGTGATCAAAAACCTACCAAAAAACAACAGTCCAGGCCCTGATGGATTGCCTGGGGAATTCTACCAAACATTCAAAGAAGAAATAATACCTATTCTCCTGAAGCTGTTTCAAAAAATAGAAACAGAAGGAAAGCTTCCAGACTCATTCTATGAGACCAGTATTACCTTAATCCCCAAACCAGGCAAAGGCCCCATCAAAAAGGAGAATTTCAGACCAATATCCCCAATGAATATGGATTCCAAAATTCTCAACAAAATCCTAGTTAATAGAATCCAACAATACATTAAAAGGATCATCCACCAAGACCAAGTGGGATTTATCCCCAGGATGCAAGTATGATTCAACATTCACAAATCAATCAATGTGATAGAACACATTAATAAGAGGAGAGAGAAGAACCATATTGTCCTCTCAATTGATGCACAAAAAGCATTTGACAAAATACAGCATTTTTTCCTGATTAAAACTCTTCAGAGTATAGGGGTAGAGGGAACATTCCTCAACTTCATAAAATCCATCTATAAAAAACCCACAGTGAATATCATCCTCAATGGGGAAAAGATGAGAGCCTTTCCCTTAAGATCAGGAACATGACAAGGATGCCCACTCTCACCGCTATTGTTCAACATAGTACTAGAATTCCTAGCAACAGCAATCAGACAACAAAAAGAAATAAAATGTATTCAAATTGACAAAGAAGAAGTCAAACTCTCTCTCTTCATAGAACACAGGATACTTTATGTGGAAAACCCAAAAGACTCCACCCCAAATTACTAGAACTCATACAGCAATTCAGTAATGTGGCAGGATACAAAATCAATGCACAGAAATCAGTTGCTTTCTTATACACTAACAGTGCAACTGTAGAAAGAGAAATTAGAGAAATGCCTCCATTTACAATAGCACCAAAAACCGTAAGATACCTCGGAATAAACCTAACCAAAGAGGTAAAGGATCTGTACTCTAGGAACTACAGAACACTCATGAAAGAAATTGAAGAAGACACAAAAAGATGGAAAAACATTCCATGCTCATGGATCGGAAGAATAAACATTGTTAAAATGTCTATGCTACCCAGAAAAATCTACACCTTCAACGCCATCCCGATCAAAATTCCAATGACATTTTTCAAAGTGCTGGAACAAACAGTCCTAAAATTTGTATGGAATCAGAAAAGACCCCAAATCGCCAAGGAAATGTTGAAAAAGAAAAACAAAGCTGGGGGCATCATGTTGCCTGATTTCAAGCTATATTACAAAGCAGTAATCACCAAGACAGCATGGTACTGGCACAAAAACAGACATATATACCAATGGAACAGAATAGAGAGCCCAGATATAGACCCTCAATTCTATGGTCAAATAATCTTTGACAAAGCAGGAAAAAATATGCAATGGAAAAAAGACAGTCTCTTCAATAAATGGTGCTGGGAAAATTGGACAGCTATATACAGAAGAATGAAACTCGACCAGTCTCTAACACCATACACAAAGATAAATTAAAAATGGATGAAAGACCTCAATGTGAGATAGGAATCTATCAAAATCCTAGAGGAGAACATAGGCAGTAACCTCTTTGACATAGGCCACAACAACTTCTTTCAAGATACCTCTCCAAAGGCTAGTTTTGAAACAAAAGCAAAAATGAACTTCCGGGACTTCATCAAGATAAAAAGCTTCTGTACAGCAAAGGAAACAGTCAACAAAACAAAGAGGCAACCCAGAGAATGGGAGAAGATATGTGCAAATGACACTACAGATAAAGGGTTGGTATCCAAGATCTATAAAGAACTCAAACTCAACACCCAAAAACAAATAATCAAGTCAAAAAATGGGCAGAAGTCATGAACAGACACTTCTCCAAAGAAGACATACAAATGGCTAACAGACACATGAAAACGCGTTCATCATCATTAGCCATCAGGAAAATTCAAATAGAAACCACATTGAGATACCACTTTCCACTAGTTAGAATGGCAAAAACTGACAAGGCAAGAAAAACAAATGTTGGAGAGGTTGTGGAGAAAGGGGAACCCTCTTACACTGTTGGTGGGAATGCAAGTTGGTATAGCCACTTTGGAAAACAGTGTGGAGTGCCTCAGAAAATTACAAATAGAGCTACCCTATGACCCAGCAATTGCACTACCGGGTATTTACCCCAAAGACACAGATGTAGTGAAAAGAAGGGCCATATGCACCCCAATGTTCATAGCAGCAATGTCTGCAATAGCCAAACTGTGGAAAGAGCTGAGATGCCCTTCAACAGAGGAATGGATAAAGAAGGTGTGGTCCATATATACAATGGAATATTACTTAGACATCAGAAAGGATGAATACCCAACTTTTACATCAACATGGATGGGACTGGAGGAGATTATGCTAAGTGAAATAAGTCAAGCAGAGAAAGTCAATTATCATATGGTTTCATATGATTGGATCTGTGGTATGACTAAACTTGTGAAAAATTAAGATACTTGTGTGTGTGTGTGTGTGTGTGTGTGAGAGAGAGAGAGAGAAACACAGAGAGAGAGAGAGAGACAGTTTTGCTATATTCCTTATCTATCACAGATATTGGTAAGATTAATGAGAAGCCATCCATAAACTATTTCAAGTTGCATGGGAAAAGATAAGGTGAAAAATATCAATAAATAATGCCTTTTGCTTTTCATTAGTCATTTTGTTTTGTTTTGTTCTGTTTTTGTTGTTGTTGTTGTTGTTATTCCTGATCAGATTGCACACAGCTTAAAAAGCCAAGTACAGGAAAGAGAACTTCACATTACTGAAAATTCCTGTATCAAGCCCCATTTATATAATTTCTCAATTTTATTCTAACAGCAAGTTAAAATAACCTGGGTAGTTGGCATTACCACATTCTTTTTACAGATGAGGAAGCTAGGACACAAATGGGTTAATTTATTTTCCTGGGATCACATAACTTAACAGTGATGATGATATTCAAATCCAATTTGTTGAACTGAAAAGTCCACATTCTCTTTATTAAACAAGTGTGCAAACTGACATAAGAGAATCCAAATTCAGTATATAATATAGAGAATTGTTCTCTTATACAGGCTCCCATGATAAGATCAAGAATTAGGTTGAAATAAATGTTATTTCTGAATTCCGTTTGTTTCTATTTTGACTCCTGAGTGGAAAACATTATCTATCTTATTGTATAATTTCCAGTCTAGATAATTTAGGGTTACGTTAAATGCTCTACTGAATAAAAAATCATTTCATACATAAAGTTTACTTTCTCTACAACTCAATTGTAATTGGTGACAATAATTTATATTTAATTCATGTATTTTTCTTTAGTGCCTGGTCAATTATTATGCTGCCATTGGATTAATAATATTTTTATAACAATTTCTCCAATCTAGCATTTGGCAGTGTAGTGGGTTGAATAGCAGTCCCCAAAAAGATATGTCAAGCCCTAACCCTGGTACCTATGAATATGACTTTTTTTGGAAATAGTGTCTTTGCAGATGTAATTAAGTTAAACATCTTGAAATGAGATCATCCTAGATTTACAGTCAGCCCTATCTGACTGGCATCCTTATTAAAGAAAGAAGAAGATAGGTTACAGAAAGAAGATGATATGAAGGTGGAAACAAATAGTACATTGAAGATCTGTAAGCCAAGAAATTCTGAGGATTGCTAGCCTTTACCAGCAGCAAGGAGAAAGACATGGAGTAGACTCTCAGAGCCTCCAGAAGAAACCAAACCTGGTGATGTCTTGATTTCAGGCTTCTGGGCTCCTAAACGGTGAGAAAATAAATTTCTGTTGCTGTAAGCCACTGAGTTTGCGGTTATATGTCATAGCAGCTCTAGGGAATGAATACAGGCAGGTTAGCATTTCCTTTTAATACAGAAAAAAACATTTATCTGAGCTATCTGCCCCAGTTTATTTCAAAGATGGGTCTAAAATGACCTCTCTCTATTCAAATTGGTTATTTCAAATTAGTAGAAGTTTCATAAATGACTCTTCTGTTGAAAAAACTAAATTTCAAACATAATAAATCTTATGACATAATTATAGGCTCTTATGGATCTGAAACCAAAAACTTTCAACAAGGTCAGTGAAAATGCAAGATAATTATGAATAGATTTATAATAAATTCAGGATCTCTAAGTAAATTTCAGAGAAAATTCCCAACATTTGTAATGGTAATATTAGGATATTTACAGTGTTTGAAGTTCTTTGCATTTATTATCTCATTCAATCCTTACAAGGACCTTGTAAAATAGCACTCATGATCTATGACATTTTGACAAACTGAAGAAGACAGGTTAAGAAAAATTAGTGCAAAACCATACAACTGAGACATGATGAATCAAAAATTCAAACCTAGGTAGTCTGTTCTTAACCTCAGTTATTTTATTCATTTTATGATATGTGGAATACCTCATTTTTCAAAAAGTGTAAAGTGCAAACACCAGTTACTCGGAAAAATTTCTAAAAAGAATAATTCAAAGATGGAACTTACTAAATGAATTAATACCCAAAACATAAAATGCCACATGCATTTTACAGGTATTTGAACTGAAGTAGGGACACAATTGATCTTATAAGTAGACTCAAACTAGGTTTATGACTTAAAACATTATTTTTGAAATGTTTTATTTGGCTTTTTGAATTCTATTCCTACTGTGCAAAAGACTGGGAGTCTATGTCTAGAAATAGAATCATGAAATCTTTACACCAAACCCCTTCATTGGTGGTGACTGGCATTTAGCCTGCTTCTAATTGTATCCTTTATGTATGATCACTAAAGATGATGAAGGAAGCAGTTATCAGACCAAACTCTAATCTGATACTGGCTAAGAATGCAGAAACTATCATTGATCACTGAGGTTAATCAGAATGTTCCCTATTATATAACAGGTGGTTTACAAAATGGTATGGGGAAGAGAGGGAAGGATAATGGCAATCACAGTTATAAGACTCTAAATGATTGTGTGATGCTGTTAGATTTAAGAACATATGAATTGTCTGGCCTAATCTGCCACCTTCTTCATTCCTTTGTCTCTTTATAAACGATAAACCCATAAAACCCCCTACTGCAGAGGGTTGTAGTTATAATCAATTGAGAAAACATGCTAACTGCTTATCCTAAATACTTGCATAATCAATTCTCAGTAGTAGTAGTAGTTTTTAATAGTTATTAGTATTACACATTATTCACAAACTGGCCTCATCACACCTTTCCAACTAAACTTACTACTCATATTCATCTGCCTTTTTCAAAATAAACCATCTAGTTTTGTACTTCTTTGGTTTGTGTGTTAGCTTTGTCTAAAATTTCCTTCCTCATAACTTTCAGATCATTCTTGATCTGGTAAGCCTCTGATGCATTTTTCAAGATCCAATCCAACCATTATTTCCCCTGGGAAAACTTGACCAGGTAGAATTCCTTGCTCCCTGAATTGTGCTAGCAGAGCACTTGGAACTATTTCTCTCTGAGCACTTCTCACGCTCTATCACAGACATTTGAGGGAGTCTATCCTTCCTGCTAGACTAAAATCAGGGCTTGGTCATATTCATCCTTTCCAATACCTGGAACATTTGCTAGCGCATTGTGTAGTAGGTAAACATGTCGTTAATGAAAGTAAATTAACCAGTTTGTGCTATTCCAAAGTCCATTTTGATACTAGGTTTGGCTCCAATAATGGAGAAGTAGTTTGTTATCAGACTAATCCTCCCACTAAGAACAACTATAAACCCTGAACCAAACATTTGAAAAACACCAACTACTGAAGGCACTAGGAAATGCCCAAAGGCAAGCTAGAAGTGGAAGCGATATAATCTAGAAAGAAAAGAATTACATAGAATGAAGATCTATGTTTACATGTTCTTCCCTGCTTGGGCACTTCCCTGTTGTGTGGCTGGGGCAGTCTGAACTCAAACACAGAGCCAAAGTCTTATTGGTTTGAAATCACAGAGGATAGCCTTTAGGACTGCTGGTACAGTTGGAAATTGAAGGGAAAGTGCCAGAAATGAGGTAGGCTTAGAGGGGAAATTCCTGAAATTTTAAATGTTCACTTAACCTTTAAATTGCACAGGCATAGGCTAGATACCAAGGGCCCAGCAACAGGGAACATTTGTAAAGCTGAAAAAATTTAGCAGCTATTTTAGCTGATATCCACAGCAAAGGAGACAGAGTTTAAAGTTTTAATCTTGTTATGTTAGAAGAGCTTCATAAGCAGTTGGGGCATTCCATTAAAGCCTCAGGACAGTTAAGCCTTAAGGGAAAAGTTATCAGCCCAGGATGAAGAATATCCTTAAGACTAACAGCAAAATCAAAACAAGCCATCTTTCTATATGAAACCATCCATATGAAACTAATCTTTACTCATATAAAACCAATCTTTCATATGTGCAGGATGATCTATTTTTAATTTAATTGTCTGCTAGAGTAAAATCAACGCTCTTCAAAGGAAGATAATAGAACTTACAGTCTACAACATATTATCCACAATGCCCAATATGTAATTAAATATTACTAAACATACAAGGAAATAGGAAAATGTGACCCAGAGTCAAGAGAAAAATAAGTCAATCAAAATAGACCAACCGATGAATGCAAGCTGCTATGGATTTAACCTATGACTAAATGCCTATTTTATTTATTTTAAGGAATATTACTAGAAATAAAGAGAGGCACTTTCTAATAATAAAAGGGTCAATCCCATCATGATGATATAATAATCTGAAACTGATTTGCACCTAATCAAAGAGCTTTGAAATACCTATACAAAAATCTGGTAGAACTAAAGAGAGAAATAAACACACCTACAATCTAATTAGAGATTTTATTTTAACACTGTTTCTTATTAATTGATAAAATTACTGTTCAAAAATATCAGTAAAAATACAGAAGATTTTAATAATATCATCAACTATATTAGTCTAATTGACATTTAGAGAATATTACACCCAACATCTGTGGAATATGTATTCTTTTCATGTGTAGATGAAACATTTATCAAGGTAGACCATATGCTAAACTATACTGCCTAATACAGTTCAAAAGAATAAGCTTTCTAGAGCATGTTATGTGATGGTAAGGAAATTCAATCTGAAGTCAATAACCATAAGTTATCTGGAAAAGCTCCAAATATTTAGAAATTAAACAACATAATTCTGAATAACCATAGGTTAAAGAAGGAATCCCAAGATAAACTGGAAAGTATTTTGAATAAAATAAAATTAAAATAGAACACATTAAATATGTAGGATGTAATTAAAGCAGTACAGAGATGGAAAATTATAGTTTTAAATGCTAATATTAGAAAGGAAGAAAAGTTGAAACCAAAGTCCATTTTTATAATCACTATCTTGTAAACATGTTCAACAAACTTTTCTCCTTCTGCTTCAGCAGTACTCTCCAGGATAAATCCTATCTCTAACTGAAACCAGAGTCCTAAGATTCCTAGCTTCTTCCTGGAGAAATCTCAGTTTTAAGCATAACACTCATAGCAGCCATACTCAAAAAATCCTGGAAAAGGGAAGTCACACAGAAATTAATCAAAGAAGTTATAAGAACACTCATCTGTACCCCCAACTTCCTCCATACCACCCATATACAATCTTATATATGTGTACATATACACATATATAAATATGTCATACAAGGTAAAAAAGAATAAAACCATGTTTGCCATAGTGGTTAATAATCAAAATCCTATCATGGTTGATATTTCTTGTCTTACATTAGAATATTTCTGTATCACTTGAAATTTGAAAGCTCTACCTTCTTCTACTTCTTCTGTAATTGGTACAAGGAAATAAATTTTAGCATGTGGTTCTCCTTTTAGTTAGGCAATTGTTATTACTTCCTTATAAAAAGTGTGCCAGATAGTAAAAATGTAATCATATATTTAGTCTCAGTTTTTAGGCGTATCTTATGTAGGCTCTCCTGTAGTCACAAATGCAGACTGAATTCATTAAACTCACAACAGCATAGCAAAGGAGTGCCAGTTAACCAGAAATCTCAGAGACAGTGGGTGAAAATACTCACTTATTTCAGATGTTTCCTTGTACAAGTAGAACCAATATTTTTAGTATTTTTATATTTTAAAAAATGGATTGGTTGAGTTATCTATAAAAACAAGTATACCTCTGGAACAAAAAGAAGACATGCATTCATGTCTAAGGAGTCATGACATGTTTTCTAAGTTATGAAAAAAGTTTTCAATGTTTAAGGAAAAAAATATCCTCATGAATTTAGAGAAAATAAACATATTTTTCCTTTGTCACTCGATAGTTGTACCATACGATAATCTATAAAATCATGTTTCAGAATGACTTACTTTATCATCACAGAGTGATAAAAATTTAATTTGTAAATCTACCAGGTTTGTTTCATTAGGATATGTGTTTCTTGATCTGTTAGCTTCTTGATGGAGATAGTATTTAAATAGGATTACATATTTTTTTTAATTTTCTTATATGTGCATCTTTGGGCTTGGGGTTTAGATGGTCACCACTATTCAAGTAATTAATTAACTAAATTTTCTTTGTTATTTCATTCTGACTTCCAGTCTCTAAGTACTACCATCTACTTTTCCAGGTCCTTAGTACTTGTCATCCAACTTCAATTTCGTCAATATCTGCAAACTACTGGCCCAACTGTTTCTGCTTTCTTGCCCCTTCAATGCCCTCACTTCTTACTCAAGTACAGCTCAGTGACCCATCATGATAATCATACTTTTAGATTTACCTCTCTCTCTCTCTCTCTCACACACACACACACACACACACACGCACATGCACACACACACACACACACACATATACACACATCCTCCAGTTTCTCCTATCTCCTTTGATTATACCCAAAGAGTAAAACTCAATTTAAACCCAAAGTTTAATATGTCCCATGTCTGGACCCCAACACATGAATACAGATAAGGAAACAGAACCTTACTGCTTGGACTCACTTTAAATTCTTGAGCCCAGATTTCAAGTGGGCACTTACGCTACGTAGTCATTATTCTATATTTCATCAGTAAATTTGTTTTCCCACCCATCAAGATAACAATTTATAGGGACCTGTGTGGTTCAGTTGATTAAGCATCTGCCTTCGGCTCAGGTCATGTTCCTGGGGTCCTAGAAACAAGCCCCATATCGGGCTCCCTGCTCAGTAGGGAGCCTGCTTCTCCCTCTGCCTCCGCTGCTCCCCACCCCGCTTGTGCTCTCTCTCTCTCAAATAAATAAATACAATCTTTAAAAAAATTTTAAAAAGATAACAATTTATATCAATCTCCATTTTTTTTCTTTTTCAGCCTAGGATCTTAATTTTTATTCATTGAGGAAAAGCAATTAGAGAAATACTACCTCATTTTTCCACCACCAAATATACAAATCTTTTTCTACATACATATGCTTTTTCCCATATATTTTAATTAAGAGTTGTCCCTGGTCCTATATAATATTAACTTCTCCACTTGGACACACGATCCTATAGCTTCTCATTTGCTTAAGGACTTCATCACCTCTCTCTTCCGCCTCATCAGTGTACTTTTTCTTAAACTTATATCCTTCTTCAACTATCATTCCAGCATGTTTATTTTTGTATTAAAGCCCTTTTTTTGAAAATATTTCCTATACACTAAGTAGTAAATCTATCTATCTCTACCATTTACACCTCAAACTACTCTGATATGGCTTTCTTCCTATTTCACTGAAATTACCTTAATGATTACTAAATACTTCCTTCTTGTCTAATCCAATGGAAACATATCTACTCTCATTCGAATTTCTGTCACAGGCAACACAGTTGATGAATTTCTCCCTCTTTAGGCTTTGAGACTTTCTAATTTTTCTTTGTGACCCTTTGGTTTTTTATTGCATAAAATACCCTTATATGAAATATTGTAGTGTCCAGGCATTGGTTTTGAACCCTGTTCTTTTGTCTATTTTCTTCCTGAATAATTATATTTCCATGGATTTAAATCGCACTATATACTCTGACTCTAAAATTTATATCTCTGTTTTGTTAACCTCAGCACCATACTCATACATTCATTCATCTACTTGACCTTTCCACTGTGCTTTATAATAGGCATTGTTGGCTTTTGCTTATCTTCAAGACTCATTGTAAATGTTAACTTCTTATGAAAGTCATTCTGTATAAAATTCTTTCTATCTCATTACAGTATTTTATTTACTAAAAGGGGCTTATCCCAGTTTGAAATAAGTTTATTTATTTATTCTTTCCTTTATTTGCTTATGGTCCTATTCTCTTAATAAAATACAGTCTCTTTGATGGCAAGGTTTTTGTCAATCCTGTTTGCCTCTGTATCTTCAGCACCTAGAAGAGTACTTAACACATAGAAGGAACTCAATACTTTTCAAGGGCACTTAGAAAACACATTCATGAATTGAATTCTAATATTCATCAATACTAGTATTTACCAATTCATCAATTCTAGTGAGAGTTCTATTGATTCATTAAACTGGAATGGTTATGGTAGATTTAAAATAACCTAAGGTTACAACTCATCTGTAAGCATTTATTAGTATATGCCATTGAGGCTTCAAACTCCTGTATTTCCATATCTAATGTGGTAGCACGGGTTACATTTAGGCATAAGTATAAATGGTGTTCACAGTGTTTCTGGATATTTATTTATTTAGGCTACCTTGTTTTGATTAGGTAATTATATTTTGTAAGTCTTTAGACTCTATTTTTACAGTGAAAGTAATTTTTTTTCATTTATATGCTTCAAACTAAGAGTTTGGATAGGATTAGATGGGATATCCACCAGTCAAGGTGGCTGAAGTAAAAATTAGCTTCTGCAAAGACTTTTAAAGAGACCATATATGAAGATGGCATGACAAAAAAATTAATCAGAATTTGATGGCAAATTCATTTCTATTTCAATACATATGATGACAGAGATGACAAACTAAGCACATGTTACTAAACATATTCCCACAAAAAAAATACAACTTGCAGTATGTAGATATATACTTTCTGTTTGGAGTATCTGGCTTTATGTTACAAATTTAAGATAATACAATGCCATCAAAGATCCTAAAACATAGTTTTCTGTTAAAATGTTAGCTATTTGGTTGCTCTATTTAGCTTTATAAACTATGTATTCCTGTTAAAATTGATGACTTTGCTATTATTGAAGATTCTGAACAAAATTAAGCATAATCTAAGCAAATGTACTAAATAAGAAATAACAACTAATCCTTCTGTGTGGGCCAGAATGCAGCATTTGAGGGTTTTTTTTTTTTTGGTTTTTGTTTTTCCATTCACCAGCAGCCTATGTGGCATCCTACAAACAAACCGGTGGATAATTGAAACCTAAAATTTGTGTGGTTATTACTTCCCAAAAGAAGATGAAGGGATATCGAAAATATGGGATTCAGAAACTATCAGTTATTTCCTGTTTATTTCAAATTCCATATTTTTCATTTTTATAAATTTCTGATTGCATGAACAGAGTCTTTAACATTCTGTAAAATTAACCCATATTTCCCACTTTATATTAGCCCATGGAAATCTGTAAGACTATAAACTTTGTAGGCAGTTAACCTTGAAACATTCAAAACTCACTGAACACTTATGCTCATGGGGATGGCCTTAAGACTTGAAAGAAGAAAGTTCAGGATATAAATGGAATAGAATATAATCCAGCTTCAATTTTTTTTCTGTTTGTATCTCTACATGAACAACAAAATCCTTATTTCATTGATGTCTCCATTGACATGGGCCAAAGTGAACAGAAAATGTAATACCTTGTACGAAATTCCATTCTATGATTCCATTACTCATTTGGATCATGGGGCATTAAGTGTGGTTTCTGTATATGATAGAATGGTTTCTGAGATGGATATATCAAGTAAAATATTGAGGAAATACAGATTTACCACACATCTAACCTTGTAATCTGAACTCTGCTTATCTTTCTAGTATTATTTTTGCCTTTCTCTGCTTTCCCACTCAATGCCATACCTTTACTGAAATAATTTTTGTACCTGAGCAATGTTCTGTATACATTCTCTGCCATTTTACAGCATACTAGCTCTACCTGGACCCACCCTACTCTCAACACGCCCCCAACATTCCCCATAACACACTCTTTCCTGGCTTAGTTACCACTGATTTTCAGCTCAGATGTTGCTTCCTTCTCTGTCCCATTCCCTGCCCAGGGTGGGTCAGGTGTTCCTCAAGATAACACTTGGACACATCTCTTTCATGGCACTAAGCACATATTATTTTAATCTTAGAGTTCTTGTTTCTCTGGATCAGAAGGCAGAGAATGTATCTCATACATTTTTACTCTGACCTCCAAACAATTATGTAACTGTGTAATACATGATGATAAGTACACAACAAGTGATTACTTCTTGAATGAGCTCAAATGCATAGGTGAGAGCACAAGCAGTGTCTAGACAAAAGACAGGAATAGTCAATTCACCCAAAAAGAAATAAAATTAATTAAACATACCTTGTACCTTGTTTACCATACAAACGGAAGAAGTGAAAATTAAAACAAATTTGTGTTCAGTAACCTATTCAGAGATAAACTATATTAATGGCATTATTCAATGATAGTAATTCTGAGATAAAATGGAATAGTCACAGATTACTAGTAGGAATATAAATGAGAATTTTTCTTTTTAATTATAGTAATGAATGCTGAGAACCATAAGAGTGTTAAAGGCCATTTGATCCACTTTGGGAATTTATCATCAACAAAGGAACCAAAAGAAGGAAAACTTTTATCTCCAAGTCATATCCATAAATTCCAGACACATCTACCCAGCTGTCAACTAAACAGCTCTACTAGGGCATCTGGCAGTCACTCAAACTCAACATATTTGAAATTAAACCCATTCCTGCCTAGAAACTTGGCTCCTGGTTATGAGCTAGGGAATACTCTTTTTTAGTTAACAGAACTACCATTCACTGAATTGTTGATATGGGAAATCTGGGAAATATCTTTTAATCCCTCCTCTCTACTTCACTTGGCTCATCCAATTAAACAGAAAGCCCTTATTCACTTTACCAACTCCAGTTCCTTCTTTCCGTCACCTCTCCTGCTACCTTATTCTGGGGGCAGGGTGGGTGTAGCATCCCTAACTTGAATTGCTTCTCTTGCAACCATTCTTAGCCAATCACTTTTGCATAGTACAAACCAATTCTTCTAAAATACAAATCTTGTAATGTCAATGTCCTACATAAATCTTTCCATTATTTTCTTATTGTTATTGCTCATTGCTCCTTAACTTGGTTTAAGATGTCAACTGTTGTACACTAGAGGGCTCTCCTTTACTCTAGAAAACTCAGGTTCTCTAGTTCTGGGACCTTGCACTTGATTTACCTCCTCTGCTTGGAAGGGTCTTCCCATCTGCTTTCTACTTCACCTGGCTGCTTCCTACTCATCCATTGGGTTAGGCTTAGTTGTTATATCCTCTGGAAAACCTTAGCAAACAATATTCCTATCACCATGTATTTTTCTTCTGATGACCTTTGTGACAATAGATAAATTTGTTAATTAATAACAAACTAACTCGTGGCCTACTGGACTCTAGGAAGGCTGACATTATTTCTATCTTGCCTGCCACCATATCCTTAATGCCTAGTACACTAAGACACAGGAAATATTTATATAATAAATAAATAATGCAGTCACCAAAAAATTAGTTTTAAAAAAGAGGGATCAGACTAACAAAAACAAAAACAATCACATGCAATGCTGGAAATGATAAAGATAAATGGGTAATCATATATTTTTGGTAGAAATGTGAATTGCTACAAACTTTCAGGTTAAGTAAACTAGCAACATGTACCTAAAATTTTAATTTTATTTATTTTTTCCTCCAAGGTTTTTTTTTTTTTTTAAAGATTTCATTTATTTATTTGACACACAGAGAGAGAGAGATAGCAAGAGAGGAGACACAAGCAGGGGGGGTGGGAGAGGGAGAAGCAACTCCTCACTGAGCAGGGAGCCCAAATCAGGGCTCGATCCCAGGACCCTGGGATCATGACCTGAGCCGAAGGCAGACACTTAACGACTGAGCCACCCAGGCGCCCCCCCTCCAAGTTTTTATTTAAATTCCAGTTAGTTAACATACAGTATAATATTAGTTGCAGGTGTAGAATTTAGTGATTCATCACTTCCATGCAACACCCTGTGCCCAACACATAAGCACACTCCTTAAACCACCTATTTAACTGATCCCCCCACCCACCTCCTCTCTGGTAACCATCAGTTTGTTCTCTATAGTTAAGAGTCAGTTTCTTGGTTTTCTTTTGTTTTTTGTTTTGTTTTGTTTTATTCTGTTTAAATCTTGCCATTTGCAAGTATGTGGATGGAGCTAGAGAGTATTATGCTAAGCAAAATAAGTCAGTCAAAGACAAATACCACATGATTTCACTCATATATGGAATTTAAGAAACAAGACAAATGAACATAGGGTGTACTAAAAGCTTTTAAAAAATCTTCATCTTCCCTGGAGCAGTAATCTTAGTTTTGGAAATCTATTTGCAAATATAAAAGCTTCTGTATATAAGGAACTATATACAAAGAATTTTTGAAAACATTATTTGTAGTAGTCAACAAAACTAAAACTAAAAATAATAACAGATGAAAATATAAACTCTTGAAACATATGTATGTTTATCATTAAGAGAAACATTGAATTAATATTGTACAAATACTGTAGCATTATACAGCTGTCACAAACAAGAAGATAGAGCTACATTACTGAATTGGGGTGATATTCCAAGATATATTGTCAAGTGAATAAAGCAAGTTTGTATGAAAAAAGTCAGCAACAGAAAAAAAAGTTTAAGTATACATACATATATGCATAAAAATGTATAGAAAAATACAAAACTGTTAGCAGTAGTTAACATAAAGGGTAGGATTTGAGAGTGATAGGGAAAGAATATTAAATTTCCCCTTATAAATTTTTATCATTTGGCTTATTGCAATAATCTAATGGAAGAGGGAAATATGCATTTGAATAAGATAAAAAGTACTAAGAAAATAAAAATGATTTTTCTATTCTTTTACAAGTATCTTGAAATGTTACACATTTTTACAATATCTGTTTTAAAAGTTGGAAATGATGTCTTACCACTCTATTTGTTAGTCAGTCAAAAGTGAATCTCTACACTTCTTTGGTCATTTGTTTACAAAAATTTAATTTCCATATTGTTCCATACATCTTTTTATTTAACCCAATTCTCCATCTTCCTAAATCCTTCCCTTGACTCTCTAAATCTCCCCTACTTTGGCTTGACCACTTGGTTCTTGAGCACACTTCCTTCACTAAAGTCTCTCTTCATTATAGGAATTTATTCTCCCACATGCCTCATACCTCATACCATACGGGGGCGGGGGGGGGAGCATGGTTTTCCCCACTGCTGCTTCTATAGTTCTACTTCTTTTGTTGTAAAAGAAGCAACCAGAGAAAGGAAAGAAAGAAAAAGAGCAAGAAGGAAAAAAAAAAAAAAGAAAGTGGAAAAGAAAGAAAGGAAGAAAGAAAGAAAGAAAGACATACCATTAATATGTCGATGACTCTAGCCCTAACCACACTTTGACTCCAAACATGAATATTCAGTTACCTACCTCTGTATCATTTGTCTAATGCTTGGACATATCCCAAACTGCAATATTGGTCTTCTTCTCATCCCAACTTCCTTTTACTCCAGTCTCCAGTAAGTGGCACTTGCCTCTACACAGTTGTTTATACCAAAAACATGGGAATCATCGTTTATAATGCCCTCTCTCATCCCTCATATCTAATTAGATACCACCTCCAAAATATATCATACATCCAATCTATTATAATAATCTCTGATTATATTCTGCATTCATTGTCTGTTAAAGAATTATACTTTCTTTGCAACATAATTTCATACTTCCCACTAGAGTAGCTAGACTACATTTCCCTAACATTGGATAGGTCATGTGATTTGCTTTCCTTAGCTAAAGGAATTCAGGCATATATAATGTATGCCCCATTTAACAGGGGCTTTAATGTATTTATGTAATTTGGATTAGACTTGCACTTCTGCCCATCTGCCTTGAAAAGAAGATTCCTGGGGAAGCTGGTGGTCCCAGGAAAAAAAGCAGATACATGGAACAGATCTGTTTTCAATGCTCAAGGTAAGCCCCTGAGTCCTCAGTCTACCTGCAGACCCATGAGTGATAAAAATAAATGCTTGTGAATTTTGAGGTTGTCATTGCACATTACAGCAGGAAAATACTCATCTAATACTCGATTCTAGTCCAATACTCTGTCTTTCATATGGACTAATATTGCAACAGTCACTTTCTTGGTATTCAAACAGTCCTCTGCAGTGATTCCCCACAGAGCATCCAGAGTGGGTGGTTTTTTTCTTTTAATTTCTTTTTTTAAGATTTTATTTTATTTTGCGAGAGAGAGAATGAGAGACAGAGAGCATGAGAGGGAGGAGGGTCAGAGGGAGAAGCAGACTCCCTGCTGAGCAGGGAGCCCGACGCGGGACTCGATCCCGGGAATCCAGGATCATGACCTGAGCCGAAGGCAGTTGCCTAACCAACTGAGCCACCCAGGTGCCCAGAGAGTGGGTGTTTTATAAATACAAATTTAATTATTGCACAACCCTTCTTAGAACCACTTAGTGTTTTGTTTTTTTTGTTTTTTATTGCAGTAGAATATAATCTAACTCCATATAGTCCTGATGATCTACTAGCAGAAATACACCTCAGATTGCATGTGGAAGTGCTAGTTATTTTTAGAAAAAGAAAAAAAAAGCATTTCTTTTCACTCACTAAATTTCAACCATAGGAAAAATGTTCATATTTGTTTGGCTCCTTAATTATGTGGAAATTTTTCCATGTTAGGTCTCTAGTAAAAGCTGAAGCTCTGCCTCTATCTTTGTCTCCTGTCCTACATAGTCTGGCTTATGCTTAATTATTTACCAGAATTTAGCTCCAATTCCATCTCAAATATTAATTTTATCCTAATCAGCTTGTTTTTCTTCATATCACTTACCAATATTTGCAATTATATATACATGTTTATTTATATAACATCTGTTTTACTTTTCTCCTAAAAGATTGGAAGCTTTACGAGGGTAGAACTTTTCTTTTATTTATCCATGTACCCAGCAAATCAATTTGTGTCTGAGTTCTTGAGAGTGTATTGTTCTCGTCACATTCTTGATAGTATTTTTTTCTTGTTGAGTTTCTGTAATTGTATCAGATATTGATTAAGGATGGTATTAATTTAAATAATATCAGAAAGAGGAACTTGAAAGACTTTTTATTTCTCTGGTGGTTAGACTAAATATCTAAAGGGGAGAAAAATCATCAAGTGATTTTGACACATAATCTTGAAAATATAAACATAATAGTGATCATTTAATATATCCAAGAAAAGGAGCAAGTCTGGGGTATAAGAATCTGCATTATATGATTCTGTGATTGCCTACCCTTGAAGTGATGATCCTCAGTCACACACATCCTAGGGAAGTTGGCAATGGAAATGCACCCATAATGGTTTATCTGGAAATCCTTCAAGATTGAAGAAAATCAGCAGAGGAAATATTATTAGGTGCCTGATAGTTCTTATGGTTGGTAAACATTATCAGTCCACTCATGTGCATGTTGTTGGTTCAAATCTAGCCAATCCTATATAAAAATTGTTACTCTCTCACTGTTATCTGCTCACAGCATGCATGGATGCTACTCAATTTATTTCTAGGCTGCAGGTAACTACACTGCAATCTTCTCTCTCAAGAGAACAAAGCATTGCAGAATTTATGACCATAAGGATGTTACCAAAGGTCTATACTTTCACATAGACCCCAAAATATAGTGGAAAACACTGAATTAGGAACTAGAAAAAATTTGATTCTCTTATCTCCTCTTTCCTCTGCCACTTCCACATTACAAATAAAGTACTTTTATTTTTCTAAGACTCAGATTTCTTTAAAAAAGAAGGGAAAGGAGAGGAGAGGAAAGGAGAGGAGAGGAAGAAAAAGAGAAGTGAAGAGAGAAGAAAAAAGAAAAAAGGAAAGAAAGAAAGTAGGAAGGGGGGAAGGAAATCTACTTTCTTTACTTATTCTTTTTTATTTATCCTAAAAGACAAATAAATGAGATAGCAGATGTGAAAGTACTTTGCAAAATTTTAAGACTACAGTTATAATAGAGTGCATTATTATATGTTTAATTACTCATTACTCTGTCTGGGCCAGGCTGCTGCCCAGACATGTTAACAGAATTCCTACAATTAAACATATATGTACTTCGGGAATCAATATTTTCTGAACTTGCATGACTCTAACATGGTGGATTGAAATTTGGACCATTTTAATAAGAAATTTCTGTGTCAATTACTACTGTTTTGTGTGCATTTTTAAAATTAAGACATTCACATGTTTTAAAAAAGCTCTATAATGGCTATGGTGAGCGCTGTGAATTGTGTAGGACTGTTGAATCACAGACCTGTACCTCTGAAACAAATAATACATTATATGTTAAAAAAAAAAAAGGAGAAGATAGTAAGAAGGGAAAAATGAAGGTGAGGGAATCGGAGGGGGAGATGAACCATGAGAGACTATGGACTCTGAGAAACAAACAGGGTTTTAGAGGGGAGGGGGGTGGGGGGATGGGTTAGCCTGGTGATGGGTATTGAGGAGGGCACATTCTGCATGGAGCACTGGGTGTTATACGCAAACAATGAATCATGGATCACCACATCAAAAACTAATGATGTAATGTATGGTGACTAACATAACATAATAAAATAAAATAAAAAAATAATAAAAAAAATAAAGAGGTACATTTTTAAGAAGCCTTGTTCCTGTCTCAGGGAACATCTATCCTGTTTCCCTTCACCATCTTCCCCTGTAGGTAACCTCTTTTATTCGTTTCTGTTATAAATGCCCAGCCTTTCTTTATGTAAGAACAAACTAATAGGAATATATATATTCTTATGTGTTCTACAAAACTTAGCAATGTACACTAAACTTACCTTGTTTTCTTTTAAAAAAAGGTTTAATTAGACTTTATTGGCAAAATCCTCATTACAAAACAAAAGCTATCTTTCCATATTGAAAAATTTCCTTAACTGATTTTTAACTGGAACCAATTGCTTCTCTGTCCTAAAATCTTTTTTTTTCTTTTTCATTTTGGTCAAATTGAAAGCTTGCTTGACTGCTTTCTTTTCCTGCTGTGCTTAAGAACAAAAGCACAAAAAAATGATCAATATGGCAATCAAGATAATTCAATAAAACACTTTTTCATATGTTTGCCACCAGGGAATGCCACAGAGACCACCACTAAACAACAGAGGAGGAAACTCTAAGGCCATCTTTGAGTTAATTTGCCAGTTTTAATGTTTCTTTAGAAAAATTTGGTCCTTTGGTTCAGATACACAGTTCATAGTACCATCAATTGAAGCTGTGCACAGATATACAGGGAGAAAATGTCTCCTCTCAGGTTAACTTGGTTTCAAACTCACAATGTGAATTCTCTATTTGAAATGTAGCTAGTTTCATCGAGTCTAAATTGGGGATATGTATCATTGTCTTTTCGCCTCAGGCCAGTACTGGAAATGAGATGTTTCATTTCAGTGCATTTTTTCCAATGGAAATTGTGTAAATAAATAGATTGGGAAAGACTTAATGAAATCATCAATAGCCCAGAGCCATCTATTGGCCCCGTGCTAAGCATTTGGCATAATCAACTGTCTAAGAGATTGAAAGTCCTAGGTACCGGGATTTAAGATTATCATGAGCTCAGAGAAAGGGGGTCCACGAAGGGGTTGGCACAGTATCTTCATATACATGGGTTAAGTCAAATGAAGGGATAAGTGATCCAGGGCATTTTAACCAATAAAAAGAAACCATATGGATAATTCAAATGTTAAAATTCGTATTTTAGCAGTAAAGAAAAACTAGATTAGAATTCAAGAGAACTTACTTTTCCTTCTGGTTTTCTTAACAACTCGTTGCCTTTAGATAAGCCATATGATTTCTCTATGCCTTAGTTTCCTGGCAGGAAAAAAAAAATGTGGTTCAAAAAGGACTCTTTTACTCACAACATTAAGGATTGCAGACACAACAAAGAAAGTAACAAAAAATGGATCTGACCACTTCATCCTTGCATCAACTGGAAGAGTACTGCATTTTTTCTACTACATCTTACATTTGCTTTTGAAAGAGTCCTGTGGCTATAAAATGTTTGAACAATTAGTAGTTTGGAAGAGGATTTCTAAAGTGACCTCCAGCTCTGATGATTGCACAGGTATTTTAGATAAGATATGTAATTCTCAATTCTAATCATTAGTAACCTCTGTAAACATAGCTTCAGTGACACAAGGATTTTCCTTGGCACCAATTTACAAAGGAGAAGGACAGCACTAAAAGGGAATGAAGGAAGGGAAGAGAGTGGAGATAGATCACAAGGTATATCACCTTGTTAGCAGAGAAAATCAACATGAGCATTTGTATGCATTCTATTGAAAAAATTCTCATTTTATGACATTTTGACAGAGTAAAGAAAACTGGAATAATATTGTACCTCATTTACTCAACTTCCAACTTATTTGATGGGAAATATTTTTTAAAACAACCTAATCCTAATCCTTAACTGTAATCTTGAAAATAATATTCTCCCCAAGTATTCAGTTTGTATTATGAAATATTTTATGAAAGACATGAGATACTTTAGGAACACAATAATTCATACCTAAAATTCCCATTCATTCTCACATATTCTGAATACCTAAAATGATGTAGTAGAGTCCTTCCTGCTTGGCTACTTTGATTGCTCTTCTCAGTGATGGCAAAAGGTCGTATTGTTTTATAAGGGAAAACACATAAGCACAAATAATTGTGTTTGCTGCAAATAATTAAAGATGGCAAAACTGTTAATTTGTTTAACCAAGTCAATCAAACATTGGGAGATATTACAAGACCAACTGGAAGGGAAGTTGTGTTTCAGGGTGCTTGCACCCAGAAAGGTTCCACATCATTTTATGAGGAAAAGCTAATTTCCATTTTATCAATTCCCCAAGAAAAATGTGGGTGGGCAAAAGAGGGCCTTTTATATTTTATCTTTTTTAAAGATTTTATTTATTTATTTGACAGAGAGAGACACAGCAAGAGAGGGAACACAAGCAGGGGGAGTGGGAGAAACAGGCTTCCCACTGAGCAGGGAGCCCGATGCAGGGCTCGATCCCAGGACTCTGGGATCATGACCAGAGCTGAAGGTAGACGCTTAACGACTGAGCCACCCATGAGCCCCAAAAGAGGGCCTTTTAGAAAAATCATGTAAGACTGTTGAATCACAGACCTATACCTCTGAAACAAATAATACATTATATGTTTAAAAAAAGAAGAAGAAGATAGCAGGAAGGGAAAAATGAAGGGGAGGAAATTGGAGGGGGAGACAAACCATGAGAGACTATGGACTCTGAGAAACAAACTGAGGGTTCTAGAGGGGAGGGGGGTGGGGGGATGGGTTAGCCCAGTGATGGGTATTAAAGAGGGCACGTACTGCATGGAGCACTGGGTGTTATATGCAAACAATGAATCATGGAACACTACATCAAACACTAATGATGTAATGTATGGCGATTAACACAACATAATAAAAAAAAGAATTAAAAAAAAGAAAAAAGAAAAATCCCTAATCGGAACAGACTACAGGACTCTCTGAATCTTGAACAGCTAATTGAGGAAACATGTTAAGGCAAATAAAACTCTTAATTATTTAAGGTTATTAAAAGTTAGACATAGTAAACTAAACAACATATAAAATATGATTTCAGTTAGGTATGGGAAAGAAAAATAAAGTATCTACCTGAAGGCAAAGAGGCACAGTCAGACCAAATTACCTAATAGTATTTCCCATCTAGTTGCCCAGTGAAGATGCCATTTCCTATTTCTCAAGAGCTACGTTTTGTCTTCTTGGAGTCAGAAGATTGTGACTATCCTTTGTGGTTTTTGTTGCCCATTTAAAAATGGTACGTCTCACCTTAGCTGAGCAATCAGAAAGTCACCTAATTAAGTAAGAGATTTTAAGTATTGTGACACATCAATAGATTAATATCATAAACTTTCAGAACATTTCAAAAGTTAGATTTGAACCAAGAGAGAACGGCTAGAAAATAAAAACCAAAGCCATGATCACATCAAATGCCCTGGTATAAATCTACCTATGGGGTTACCATTCTCTCTTCTGGATATGTTTCCAATATTTTATATTTTGAGATGGTTGGAGGTTTATTTCAAAAGAGAATTTGATTACTGATTAAAAAGTTAACAAACTAGTCTCACATATGACTCTATAATATTCTTCTGCTTAACCACTAAACTTGCTTTCTTTTCCTCCCACTCACCTCATCCCACAAAAGATCCACAAATTCCAAGTTAGAATCATAGCCCACTGATATGCTCCCAAAGTAACAGAAAAGGATTTTCCTTCCCTTAGTTGAGTCAGTCTCTAAGGCAGATGGCTAATTCATTGCACCTGTAACCAATTAGCCATTCAAAACAACTGATTCTTCACAGTAAATTGTTGCCTTGCCAATCTGAGAAGCAGGTGCATATTCAATGGCTAAATAATCCAAATACAAAATTCTTTTAGATTAATGTGCAGAAAAATATGACCAGTTATAATAATTCCATTCTAAATTAAGAATTTAATTATTTCAGGTTTTGAATCACAGCTTTGAGAATTTTCTGTTTTTCATTCTGATATTTGGCTACCAAATTAAGCAGATGTTTTTTCAATGAAAATTAACTTTCTTTTTCAAAGAAGACTTTGAATTTTATTTTTCTTCTTTCTTAAAACAATGAATTTTGATTACAATATACGTATTGAAACATATTACATTATATAATAATACATTTAAATCACCTGCTTCAAAACAGTTACCTTTATATGGAGGATTTCACTTCCAGCCTAGGCACCATACTAACTCCATGGAACTGGGTACAACAAGCCACTCTTGTGTGTTATACAATGAGAATGTCTGTGGATTATTCTCTCACTACAGTGCCAGTGTTACAGACTTTCATAGGCTTGAACCATTTTATTCTAGGAAATTATCCAATAAAAATTTTCAACTTTCTCAGATATATTGTTTGAATATGGAGAAAGGTTACAGTGATAATTTTTTGGGTGGCAGATGCCTAAAGCACCAACTAAACATCCCAACTTCTGGCTTCTCTTTCCATCAGAATCATGGCATGATAAGGAATTGTTCCCAAGAGGAGTATCAGACCCTATTTAGTTGGCACCAGGATCTTACATCTTCCCATCCCAGGAATCAACCTTGAACACATTTCTAAAGTTAATAAGAGATCTCCAAACACCTCAAGTGAAAGTTCTGTACAAGGAAGAGATTCTATGAGAAAGGAACTAGAACTCTGACTGCATCATTGTAGGATAGCATCACCCTCCTAGCAGACACCCAGGCTGTACACTGGAGACACTTTCAATCCATAGCTCCCTTTCCACATCTCACGTGTCTCCAATTGCTTGGATTGTATTTTCCATATGTTTCCCATGATTTTCATTCCTACTTTCACTATTTTGATGCCCTTGTCTTCCAACTGATTTATTAAAAGCAGTCACACATTTTTTTTATTTACTTATCCAATAAATGTGAATTAAGTATTTACGAGGGGCCAGGCACAAGAAAGAAAATGGTAAATGAAGAATAAGGCAGACAAGGTATCTGTTTTAATGGAGTTGATAGGTTGAGGCAGATACTGACAAATAAATCAACATTTACAGTTTAATCGTAATCCAGACTTGAAGGTCATGAAGGCTTTCCTGGAATAAGTGAATGTCTAAACCGGAACCTACTGGTAAGACCCTTCTCTAATTAAGCAAAGAAAGAGGGAATAATTTCCCAGACAAGGGAAATAATCTGTTTCTTGTCTCTTGATGCTTACTGTCAACCTTCACAATGCTGGCTTACAGATTTATGTCCTTAACAATACTCCAGCCCATGGGCATCCTCTGTTTATAGATTCCCTGTTATCTCCTGAAGAAATTACACACCTGAGATTAAGTTTCCAGTCTCATCTTCTCCAACAAAGAGCACGATAGTACAATTTCACCGTAGTATTAGTCCTTTGCTGAAAAATAGGAACAGTTAATCTATTTTCTTTTGTTGTTTGCACTATCTCCTTATACTGGAATGCCTCACACCGTAATGCCTCTTCCATCACTTGAAACCCTACTTATCTTTAAACGTCTATTAAAATATCACCTTTTCTACATGCTTTCTGTAGCCCCTTCATTCATAATTAGTTGCTTACTTTTCTGAAATTCCACTGCCCATTCTTTGCCTCTCGATCATACTGTGTCTACTTTATTCTGTTTCATATGATAGTTCTTTGTTTATACCTGAAGCTTAGGCTATTCTAGCCTTGTGGAAGGCCCTGCCCCAGCCTTTTAGAATCCCTACTTCCCATTCAAGTCTAGAAAACTTCTTCCCTGTTAACTGCTTTATTGCCACTTTGAGAATAGAAATGCCCACAATTTCCTGTCTTCCTGAAAGTAGCAGAGGTAACTAGATACCAGACATTTGCAATGGGATTCCTCACTAGCAGCGTTCCCGTTAGCATCTAGATTTTGACCTTGCATATGCTTTATTTCTCCTCTCCTGCCTAGTGCCCTAAGCTTCCTGGCATCACTTTTCCTTTCCACTCTCCAGCATTGTGGATAGACTCCCATTTAGAATAATGGCTCTTTCTGCCATCGGAGAGAGAAAACTCTCTTCCAAATATGACAGAGCTTTCAAAGAGATAGACTTGCCTTTAAGAAATTCTGGATATTAAAAATCTTCTGAAGAGAGATTTTTTTTTTTAAATGTAAAACTCCCTAGATAAGAAAATCCCAATACCAGGCTAAAGCAAACTTGTTTTTTTCTAACATTCTTCCACTCTCCAATCTTGTCCCTTAGAGTCCCTGACATTGAGAGTTGTCACAGGGAACCCTTTCTAGGGTTGGGCGGACACCCTTCATCTCAGACTTGGGTAAGGATTTTAATATTTGAAAAGAACTAACTCCTGGTCATAATATCCCCTTTACAGTTGCCCCAAAGAATACTAGGTGCCTTTTGCAATGTGAACTCCCGGGAATCCTACGACTCTTGACGCCCTGGAGCTGCCAAAGTAGGTTCTGGTTGCACACAGCTCCCTCTGCAACTAGATCATGCCTAATTCTATTTTGCAAGTCTCTCAGCCCTATGGAAATCTTGCCTAGGATGGTGCTTTGTTCACAGTAGGTACCTAATAAATGCGTGCTGAATTGAATTTTCCCAGGAGCAAATATATGGCATAGATGCCTAAAAAGTGAAAATCCTCTATAACATATTGCATTGCCATTTAAGGGGGGAAAAATCTTGTTAATGTTCATGGTGACAAGTTTATGTCCTGAAACATGAGATCTGATTAGCTTTTTTATTTTAGCTCTCATAACTTCTAGTTTTATTGCCGATCATAAAATTATCCAGCTCATTTTGGAATTCAGCTGCGAAATAGAACACTTTGACCTCCTGTGATTATACCAGTTTCTGTGAACATATGACTTCATGGTAGGGGTTTTACTCAAACTAGGGTTTGGGAACCTTAGGAGGTTTGTTGATGGAGTCTCATAGGATCTCAGGGATGAGAACACTTCGGGTGCATTTGACAGCAGTACCAGCAAAAAGTAGAAGTTTTTTGTCAAGATATTATCTTGTTAGCTGGGATCTTGTAGTCCTAATGGCAAGATCATGGATTGAGTTTTTGTATGTCTGTTCCTCAACCTTGAGCTGCACCCCTAAACTACGGTCCACAGATACCCATTATTTACTAGGAACACAGGAGCACCAACTTGAAAGTTCATCAATAATTCATTTCATATATATGTTTGTAGCAACTGATAAGTGTTCTGAGCTTATTTGGTAGATAAGAAACTAGCAGTAACACTCTAGGATTAAAAAAGAAAGAAAGAAAAAGCAGACACACAAGAACTTTTAAAGATTGTGGTAAGATTTGACATGGCTAAAACACTTTTATTGTCTAACTTGCTGCCTATCAGGTCTATGGCCATTTTTTTTTAAATTATGGAAGTATAATTAACATACAATGTAGCTTAGTTTCAGGTGTACACTATAATTATTCAACAATTCTACACATTTCTTAGTGCTTATTAAAATAAGTGTGCTATTAATCCCCTTTGTTTTACCCATTCTCCCAATACATGGCCATTTTGGGAGAAAATCAAGTACCGGGAAGTATCTATAGCCTGGGTTGAGGTCACCTGGCTTGATCAGAAGAAATAAAGGGCAACTGGAGTCTCTAGACTTAAGTCAGTTCACTTTACTGGGCACCAGGACTCTAGGCTCCAGTAACCATAAAGTTGAGTCCAACCTACAGTTTAAAACAGATGTGTCAAGATACCCCATGAAATGGGGAGGGGATTTGCTTCCTATCTATGACTCCTGGCACTACGATTGGGAAGATGGTGGCAAGTTATCCCAACAAGCAGTGAGAGCAAGCTGCCACCATCCCATACTAAGAATTACATAGAAGTTTCCTGCAAAATCCGGAAGCCTTGATTTAAAAAAGGATATATTAACAGCGGCTGGAAAAAAATGGGGTTGGGAAAGTAAGGACAGCCACAGTGCTAGAGGAATCGGACAGGGTTCCACATTATCAAAGTTTTTTCACTGGTGAGGGAAGGGGGTAAAGAAAAAGCGATTCTTCAACATTTCTCTCTTCATACAAATAGGAATAATGGAGGATACGCCACTGTCCTCCCTTAGAATCTGCTCAGATCTGCCCCAGATTTGCCAAGCTTACTACAGGATCCAGTGAATAAAGGAAAGGTATTCTTGACAGAAAGATGTAATGTGTGGCAGGATTACTGGGTTCAACCCCAGAGGCCACTTTTGTGAAAGCTTCTCTCTTAAGAATCTCCAAGGCTTTTTCCTGTCTGGGTCTTTCTGAACTCACTGTAGCAAAAGAGGGCAAGGAACTTCTGAAAGCAATACATGGAGATAATATGAAGGATGGTCAGAGTAAACAGCAACAATCCTAATGATTCTTACCTCTGCACCCCCTCCCCGTGCCACACCAGTACAATTTTATTTGTTCCCTTACATATCTATACCTTCAGCATCTTTTCCCCTCAGAATACCAATTGCCCCAGCTGTGTGAAAAGTGATATGGACATGAAACATTGTTTCCATCATTAAAGGTAATTACTTTCATTGTGTTCTGGTTTTGTATATCTTAATTTAGGCATTCTTCATTCCTGCACTGTGTTCTTAGGAACATGAACAATCTCGGATAAATCACAACTCAGGATTACAGAGCATACACACGTGCACACATGTGCGCGCGCGCACACACACACACACACAGTTCTGTTACCTTATTACTGTAAAGAGCTCTTTGTCATACATACCTGTCTTTTACCACGTTTTGCCAATTAGGCGGGATTCTCTGCCACATTTAGAGATAGAAGGGTTTAACTGATTTTTTTTTTTTCTATGAGATGACCCCTCTCACTGGTATGATCCAGAAATGAAATAGAATGCAGATATCATCAGGGGGTCCAGAGTCATGGAAGGGTCTGGGAGGTTTAAGAAGGTTGGGGCTTATGCCCAAGACTATTGTGAGTTCCTAGGCCTTTAGGCATCAGTCCGGAGGACATATTCTTCATTGGATTGGTCTATACACATAAAGTCGTGTGGTGGAAATTTTTCAGATTAGTTTACATTTTAAAAGAAAATGTCCACACTCTTCCTAAAGATATAACATGAATGTAAATCTCCAGTATGTAACTCTTGAGAATTATGCACATCCTGCTTACTTTTTTGCTGAATGTGTTAGATAAGATTGAGTGGGCTAAAGGCCCAGTTTCTTGCCGTATTCTAGTTGCAGTAAAGTGGTAGCTAATGGGGAAAAAAAAAAAAAAATGTTTGCTTGACATTGGTTGAATCTGTGCACACTGACCAAACTGCCATTCTGGTGAAATAGTCCAAATGCAATGTCACATGCTGGTCACATATCACTGATTCTGGGTTTCCTGTCTCCTAAATTCTTCTCCTTATCCTGTTCTATCTTTCTAAATTTCCAAGAATTTCACAAATTTTTATCACAAAGTAGGCTTTGGATAGGCTAGGGTTTTTCTAAATACACTACAGTGGATTTTTTTCAGATTTCCCTAGGGATTTAATCTTTTCAGACTTCCTAGGTACAGAACAAAAAGAGCTTGAACAGAAAAGTTGTACGGCACACAAAAGATTTTTGAACTGTGAGCCAGGTCACCTCTCCTTTCAAACTTGGAGAAGGGCTGTAATCCTACCCTCCTCTCTTTTACTTGCCTACTTCCCACTTTGCAGCATGCGGGAGACCTCCTTGTTTTATTAAGTCCTTCAGGATTTCTCCTGCTGGTTGAAAAAAACCCATATCAAATGGACATTTTCTAATAGAACTCTGGATTGTTTATAGCAGATAAAAGCCTGTAGCCTATATTTACTAATATAACAGTATGCCTTATGGAGAACCATAATTTACGTGGAGGGAGAAGAACATAAGGCAAACCAGCCCATGTTTTCATAAAGTTTGTTTTTTACTGATTATCTCCCTTTATCTTTGTAAAGTAGAAAACTGAGCTCCTTTTATAACAATTAGATGTTTTCTTTAAACTTCCTTTTTTTCTCCCCACAGGAAACACTAAGAATAATAATAAGAGAAAGAGAGAGAGAAAACTGAAATAATTTCTACCCCCCTATATTTAATCAGGATATGCTAGGTGTTATGACTTAACACAACAAAGACTAATTTCTTCTTCACAGGAAAATCTCTAAAATAACAAGTCTACTTGAAGTAAGGGCATCCACCATCCTAAAGCTGCACCATCTGGAATACTTAGCCTCCTTGATCACAAAACAAGGAAGAAAGTGTTAGAGGTCCCACCCTAGCAATTCAATGCCATGGCCTGCAAGTGACCCAGACCACTTCTGCTAACAACCCTTAGCAGAAATTTTCCACATGAACCAGATTAAATGCAAGGACAGGCAGGTTTGTTTACTCGTCCTATTTGCCCAGAAAGAGGTGTAAAAGCTGTATAGATGAGCTTTCCACTTCCACACTACCCACTTCTCTTTTCCCCAAACCACCTTTTCCATACCCAAACTTAGCTTAGCTAGGAAGGAGATCAGGGAAGAGGATATGGAGATATTGTCAGGAGGAGATGTTTGGGGTGATCTCGAGCAATTTTTCCTAGCTCAGAAGTGGAAAGGAGTTAACATCATCAAATGTACTAAAACCTTATTTCTGCTGTCTTTCCATTTCATTTCCCTGTACACATGTGCCTCACACTCTTAACCTATAAGGCAAACTATTAAATATGTTTTATAGAACCACAAGCTTAATAGCATTTACATATAAGAAGTATTGTTTAATATTTGTATTTTAATACGTAATATGTGATCCTCAATTGTTTCTTGAATAATTACTCTACTATAATCACTACTACTTTTATTACTACTACTACTAAAACTACTATAGCTATTAGTTAATATTTATTAATAGCTGAGCTAAGCAATTTACATATGTATAATTTTCAAAACAATCTATGACATAAGTATAATTATCTCTATTTTATGGTAAAGAAATTGAACAAGGAAATTATATAACTTGTTAAATAATGAACTCAGATCTATCTGACTCCAGGGTCCATGCTATTAACCACCATAGGGAATAGAGAAAGTAAGGGAGAATTTATCTATATGCCATCATGTGTAATGAGCTTTAATGTCCCAGATCCTAGGGTAGCTGTGTCAATTGATGAAAATGTCTTACACAAACTTAACATGTTGTAAGGATTCAAATGTTTAATGCCACCAACATCTAACATTATCTTTGTAAGTAGGATGGAGATGGATCTTAAATATTGGTTTGAATTTGGAGCTATTTTCTGAATCTCAAAGCAACTTATTTTCTGAATCTCAAAGACATCTGCAAATACTTTACTATCATCATATATTGCCATAGACAACAAGGCACTTCACTAATTTAGGTGTAAACTCCAATAATTCAAAGAAGTTCAAGGAGACTAAGCCCCATTTCTTTTGCCAAATCAGTTGATGGTTTGCACTCTTGATTAAATGTGTATGCAGCGGCGCCTGAGTGGCTCTGTTAAGCATTTGACTCTTGATTTCAGCTCAGGTCATGATATCAGGGTTGTGAGGTGGAGCCCCACATCAGGCTCCACATCGGGCTCTGTGCGGGACATGGAGCCTGCTTAAGATTCTCTCCCTCTGTTCCACCCCTCTCCTCTTTCTCTTTTCCTCTCTAAAAACAAAAACAAAAACAAAAAAAATGTATGCATGTGTATATATGAAAGTGTATATATAAATTTTTTTCTTATTTTGAAAAAAAGATCTTTTAAATCACATCTTACTCATTAAGTATATGAAATAGCACATATGACTTCCAGGACACACTCATGTTCTGGAAATTAGGAAATATATATAGCTTGTTCACTATTAATCTCTAGAATTTAGCAAACCAATTTGTTGTTATTATTTAATATTATGCTAGATTTTTAGCAAATTTGTTATAAAACCCAAAGGCATTAGTCATTTACTGTTAAGCTAGACTTGATGGAATGCATTACCTCTTTTACCTTTCCACTGATCTTTCCCTGAACATTCTCTAATTATGCTTACTTTCCTACATTATTTGCTTAAAATAAACATGTATAACTATCTATAAATGATTATGAAATGTATCTCTAAAGAATAAGCATTGAGGGGCTCCTGGGTAGCTCAGTTGTTAAGCGTCAGCCTTCAACTCAGGTCATGATCCCAGGGTCCTGGGATTGAGCCCTGCATCAGGCTCCCTGCTTAGCGGGAAGCCTGCTTCTCTCTCTCCCACTTCCCCTGCTTGTGTTCCCTCTCTCATTGTGTCTCTCTCTGTCAAATAAATAAATAAAATCTTAAAAAGAATAATCAGTGAAGTGAAGAAGACTATAGATACTTATACCCAACTTTTTTTGAGAGATTTGAAATAATTTCTGAAACTTACATATCATACTTACTACCATAGAAACAGATAACAAGAATGAACAAAGGGGAAAAATAAAGAAAATGGAAGATAAGATTGGGGCAAATGTTACCCCAAAATGCATATTTAATATCTTTAAACATAAGTCATTTGTTTGACTGTGAGCTTCCTAATAGCCAGAACAAAGTGAAAAATACTGCCATTTTTTAGAAAGATTTTATTTATTTATTTGAGAGAGAGAATGAGATAGAGAGAGCATGAGGGGGGGAGGGTCAGAGGGAGAAGCAGACTCCCCGCTGAGCAGGGAGCCTGATGCAGGACTCAATCCTGGGACTCCAGGATCATGACCTGAGCTGAAGGCAGTCGCTTAACCAACTGAGCCACCCAGGCACCTAAAATACTACCATTTTTTAAATTAGTGAGTCTATAAGGAGATGAAATATAGTTGGTCATCAAAAGCACAGTTGATACATGCATAAAAATGCTGATTTCTTAGAGGACATGTACTTATTTAAACCATATTGCCAATTGGCAAAATATTTTTATTATTCTTCTTTTGTTGGAGGGATTGCTTTTTAGGACATAGAAAACCTTTAGTATCATTACTTTAGAGTCACATATTAATTTTTTTAATTTTTTATTGTTATGTTAATCACCATACATTACATCATTAGTTCTTGATCTAGTGTTCCATGATTCATTGTTGTCACATATTAATTTTATAATGAAACCATACTGAAGGATCACCCATTATGTACACCAGACTTGTCTTTAAATGGCATTTAATGGTTCCCAACACCCAAATCCAACTTCAAAGTCAGCAAATATGCCATGATAAAGGATACTCAAAAAGTGCATGACAGACTTTGAAGGCAATTTACAAAAAAGTGTTCAGAAATATTTTTGAGTGATGTTGATTTCATAGGAAGAGTCATATAAGCTCTTCACGTGAATATCTGAGGGAGATAAATGCTTGTTAAGATAGTTTTCAGTTTTTTACATGCCCAAATAATTATATTAGGTTGTGATTATACAATATATGGCAGTCCAGGATAAATTTGCACAGCCTCCTATTTAGCTTGGGGGTGCAAATAATTAGTCCTTGCCCTCAATAAATATATTCCTAGGTTTTCATATGCTTCTTGTATACATGTCTTTTTTATTTTTTATTTTATTTTATTTTATTTTATTTTATTTTATTTTATTTTATTGCCTTTAACGGGAGAAAGAGTTCCTTTTGCCAAGGGAGCATAATTGCTTTTCCATTTTACCCTTGGCCACTAGCAAAGCTCCTGTTAGGTGCCAACAAATACTTGTTGGATAAAACTATTCTCTGATCCCCTAAAATACTAGCAAACTGCCCAGCTTTCTCATCACATGCCATGTACAGGTGAGGTCTTAGAACACATTCCACATATCTTTTATTGAAAATAAAAGTTTTCAATATCATTTCAATATTATTAACTTGGAACACATTCCACATATCTTTTATTGAAAATAAAAGTTTTCAATATTATTTCAATATTATTTCAATATTATTAACTTCCCTAGCAAGTTAATAATAAGGAGATGTGAAATACATTAAATATCTCTATAATCTCTTTCTTCTATGCCTCGGGTAAATGCTAATCTGAGATTCTGCAATCTACGTGACTGGTATAGATGACAGTATGCGTAATTTGCTGATATTATTTTCTCAGGCTATTAAGCTCTGCCCAACCTTTTAAGAATATTGAATTGGAAGATCATGTTCCCACCATTTCAGGAAATTGGTAGCGTCACAGCCCAACAACTTGAGAAAATAACATTATTTTAGAGGCGAGGTTAAAAAGAAGAAAAGGCAACAAAAAAACTGTCCTAAGCCCTCAGAATGAAAATATGTTTCCAGTGGACTCAATATTTTGTCAATGTGAAAAAAGCAGCAAAAAGGATACCACTATGATTTATTTAACTCATTAACTCTCATTTAAAGGTCTCTGGTATGCAAAGTGCTAAAGTAAATGTTAACCCTTTAGTCGTTCTCATAAATGAACAATTTCCCCTGAGTGGGGTGGGGATGTTCAGGTGGGAAAAGGGGGAACTGCTTTGTTCACAATGGAAAACTACTTTGGGAGGATTTAGGAAATGTTAAGTGCGATGGCAGAGGAGGAAGTCTCTTTAATGAAGACAATTTCATCAAGACCACAAAGGAACGTATTACACAAATGGTTTTTGAATACAGAGAAGTGGAAAATGCTGCAAGAATGGTCTTTAGTCTCAATGACCTTTCAAAGTGGGAAATATGTGAGTTAAAACTTTGCAATCTGATGGCTCTTCCTAATTAAGGGTGTGACTGCAAGGGAGAAGGTAAAGCAGCTTCCAAATAATACCGGTTTCCTAGCAACCATAGCTCCAGTGGTTTAAACAGATTTTAAATGCAAACAATAAACCTCCAGTATTGAGCTTGAAAGGGGTGTTAAATACCTTGGGGCAAACAGTGCAGTTCTTCAAAGGAAATGCTCTTCTGAAGCTGTAGGCAATGCTACCGTCTGTTTCAAAGCCCTCCATGCACTCAGGGGCCTACAACGCTGTACATCAGCAAGGAGTTACAGGGTGCTTAGAGTACACCCTGATGCACTGTGGACCCCACTTTTCCTGCCAGGAAACAGACTTTAAGAATTGGATGTCTAACCTAATGTGCACCTATAAGGATTGTTTACTACTTTGTATTTTGCAGCCTAATTTATTAGATGGTGAGTATATTATTCAAAAGTTTGTTTTTCCTCCATTTCCAGTTTCATTTAGTATTACCCTTTCCATTTTCTAAAACAGATCCTCAAGAGAGTCAGTCTAAGATCCTATAGAATACCTTTAGCACAGCCCTCAAAAGCAGCATATTTTCAAAGTAAGTCTCATTCACTCACTTAGACCCAAAGACACCTCCAGATTTAAAGTGAGGGGCTGGAAAACCATTTACCATGCTAATGGACACCAAAAGAAAGCTGGGGTGGCAATCCTTATACCAGACAAATTAGATTTTAAAACAAAGACTATAATAAGAGATGAGGAAGGACACTATATCATACTTAAAGGGTCTATCCAACAAGAAGACCTAACAATTGTAAATATCTATGCCCCTAACATAGGAGTAGCCAATTATATAAGCCAATTAATAACAAAATCAAAGAAACACATCGACAATAATACAATAATAGGAGGGGACTTTAACACGCCCCTCACTGAAATGGACAGATCATCTAAGCAAAAGCTCAACAAGGAAATAAAGGCTTTAAATGACACACTCGACCAGATGAACTTCACAGATATATTCAGAACATTCCATCCCAAAGCAACAGAATACACATTCTTCTCTAGTGCCCATGGAACATACATGGAGGCTAAAGGGCATCCTACTAAAGAATGAATGGGTCAACCAGGAAATTAAAGAAGAATTAAAAAAATTCATAGAAACCAATGAAAATGAAAACACAACTGTTCAAAATCTTTTTGGATGCAGCAAAGGCAGTCCTAAGAGGAAAGTATATAGCAATACAGCCTTTCTCAAGAAACAAGAAAGGTCTCAAATACACAACTTAACCCTACACTTAAAGGAGCCGGAGAAAGAACAGCAAATAAAGCCTAAACCCAGCAGGAGAAGAGAAATAATAAAGATCAGAGCAGAAATCAATGAAATAGAAACCAAAAGAACAGTAGAACAGATCAATGAAACTAGGAGCTTGTTCTTTGAAAGAATTAACAAGATCGATAAACCCCTGGCCAGACTTATCAAAAAGAAAAGAGAAAGGACCCAAATAAATAAAATCATGAATGATCAAGAAGAAATCACAACTAACACCAAAGAAATACAAACAATTATAAGAACATATTATGAGCAACTATATGCCAGCAAATTAGACAATCTGGAAGAAATGGATGCATTCCTAGAGACTTATAAACTACCAAAACTGAACCAGGAAGAAATAGAAAACCTGAACAGACCTATAACCACTAAGGAAATTGAAGCAATAATCAAAAATCTCCCAACAAACAAGAGCCCAGGGCCAGATGGCTTCCCGGGGGAATTCCACTAAACTTTTAAAGAAGAATCAATACCTCTTCTTCTGAAACTATTCCAAAAAATAGAAATGGAAGGAAAACTTCCAGACTCATTTTATGAGGCCAGCATCACCTTGATCCCAAAACCAGACAAAACCCCATCAAAAAGTAGGTCTCATTCATATAAACTGATCCATATGAGCAAATATTAAAAATGAGTGAATATGAGCTCCTTCAGAACTTCTCAGTTAATTGCATAATATCCTCCAATATCTTATGGATATATATGGAAGCTCTAGGAGCATGACTGGAAAGCAATTGATTTATCTACAGCTAAGTCTCTTGCAGAAGAGGCTCCTGACTCTCCTCAAGGGAAAACTGAAAGACAGTCAAAGCCATGGAAAAGGCCCCAGAGTCTCTGGTCTGAATCTAGTCATGATGAAACACGGATGGATAGCCACTGAACACAGAAGAACACTTCCCAGGAAAAGAAGTACATTATTCTGTTGGAGGATGGGGAGGAGGGCTGGAAATCCTATTTTAATTAAATGCTTTATTTTGAGGTAATTACAGATTGACACACTGTTGTAAAAAAGTAGTATAGAGAGACCCTATGTATCCCTTATCCAGTTTCCTGATGTGGACGTACTTTTAGGCCCTGATGCAATCAGTTTATCCAGGAACATGAATGGAGCTGTAATCAAGCAAGCCAGCCTCCAGAAGGGCTCTTCATTTTGACAGTTCCACATATGAGCAAAGCTGGGGCTCATTAAATCATCCCTAGCACTCCCAGGTGCAGCACTGTTAATTGGTAGTCCACCAGGGAGCACTACATTAAAAGCAGACCAGCAGATTCAAGAAAGAAGGCCCCTGGCAGTCAGGAGGGAACTCTTGTCATTTCTTTGTCAGATGTGAATCAAATTATTTTGGGGGCTTGGTAGTCATGCATATCTCCCTGCTGCAGGTGGGATTCCCTGTAAATAACATTTTGATATTGGAGATTATTAGGCAGGAAATTTATTAGGGAGAGCTCTTGGGATCAGCCTTGGGGAAAGGAAGGGTAGGAAGCAGTACTGAATAAGGAAGAATATTGGGCTGCATATGATTTCACCAAGGGGCCTTTCAGAAGTTGTTTTGCATTGTGATGAGGGAGCTAAACCTTGACCAGTTATTGAATGCAAGTGGCTTATTAGAAGGGGATGTGATTTTGGGGTTGGCAGCCCAAAGCAATTTACAGAAAGGACCAAGAGCTGAGGTATGTCAGCTGGTAGTACTCCCAAAAGCTGTAGGAATAAATAACTTAGTTCTAGAGGAAGATTCAGGCCTCACGGAACAGCATCCACTATAGTATATCCCTCATAGTGGTCAGATTTACTCTTTCATAAATAGTTTGACTGGGAACAGCTAGATTTGTGGTTATGATGGGTCTCTTTTACTGGGTCAGACATAAGAAAAAGGTTGGTGACATGATTAAGCCCATGGTACTACAACTGATCTTTGGGCTAATTAATGCTTACCATCTCCCTCCTCTATCATCTACTCTAGATTCCCCTCATCTTGAGCTAGCACCTCTTCTGGTCTTGGATCTGTGCGCACCATGCCCTTCCCTGACGGTGACTATTGCACTTGTCCATTTACTGTTAAAATAAGGTAAGGGAAACCAAGATGTATGCAGGTAGATCACCCGGGTGCCAAACAGACTTCCTTGTTCTGAGTTAACAGTAACCTTATCTCCTCCTGATTATCTGAGTCAGTTCATTGTCAGTATGCTGATTCCTCTTCCTGTGTACTTGTCCTCTGAGAGCCCAGATGACACTGGAGGTGATAGCTTATATGCAACAGGACTCTTTGTGTGTCCCCTCATAAAAGTATTCCCTCTTTGGGTATTAGGACTTTTAAAATTTGTAAAGCACAGAGCTGTGCAGACAGAAAACATAAATTCCCAAGATGATCACCAGGAGCAACAGTAAATGGGGCCACCCTTCCTTCCATCCCTTGATTTTTGAACTCATATACTCTTAACTATTAAAGACAGAACATCATATAAAGGCTACTGATTCGGTGTAGAGGTTGGCAAACTATAGCCCTTGGGTCAAATCCATCCTGTTGCTTATTTATGTAAATAAAGTTTTATTGGAACTCAGCCACACCCACTCAATAGCATAGTATCTAAGGCTACTTTCACAATGGAGTGGTAGAGTTGAGTAGTTGCGAGAGATAACACATGGCCTGCAAAACCCAAAATATTTATTATATGTCTCTTTCCAGAAAAGCTTTGCCAATTCTTGATCTCATCAAAGGTGAACTCATCCTCAGAAAATACTCCTATTCTTGCTAAAATAACTCACTGCCATTGTAGAGTAAAAGGGGTCCAGTATAGTTAATCTGCCACCAAGTGTCTTCGTTGTCTTGAGGGATGGTGCTATTTAAGGACTCATTGTTTGTCTCCATTGCTGACAGGTTGAACGTTCAGTAGTGGCAGTAGCAAGATCAGACTTGATGGGTATGAGCCCATGCTCTTAGGTACATACATAGCTTTCATCCCTGCCATCATGGCTACTACATCCGTGCATCCGTTGTGTAAGCATTAGAGTGGCCAATGACAGAGGCTGGCTGATATCAATTAGCTAAGTCATTTTGTCTCCTTGGCTGTTTAGTCCCTCTTTCACGATGGGTGTTGTCTGGTGCAAAGAAAACTTTTCACATCCTGTGCCCACTCCCCTAGGTTCATCTGTGAGCCCTTGCCCTAGAACTCCTTGTCCTCTTCTTCCATTCTTTCTCCTTCCAGGCCCCTGGCCATCTAGTCCAGCCATTCACTAGTGCTCATAAATCTCTATATATTCTAATTTGGGGCCATTACTCTTTCCTCATAAAGTGGATGTACAGGTATACCAACTGCAATTTGCTAATCAGGATGATTTTCCCTAACAACTGTCTCTTTGAAGCTTCTCACCTCCCTCAGTACTCTGAGAGGGATTGTAGCATAGCTATGGTCAGTTTTTTGCTCAACCAATACATTAAGCCAACATATTTATGAACCAAGCTCTGCTGTTCTCCTGCTTCAAATCCCCATGAGTCTATACATGTAAGCAGAGTGAGAGGTTCTGCTGCAAGAGTGAAATGACATGGTGGGGGTGGGGTGGATAGTGGTGATGGTGTAGTAAAAGGTATAGTGGTAGTAGAGTCAGAGGTCCCAGACATCTGCTTAAGATAAAAGCTTAACTAGTGTCTTTGGGCATTGTTTATACCAGATCTCAGATATACTACTTCCATATTATAATGCATTCCTGATGGACTTACTCATTGTAATCATAGATCTACCCATGAGGGAAGCTCTGACCACATGGTAATTTGATGACTGCATGGTGAGGCATTCTATCTATACCAGGGTTCAGTGATTTAAAAAAGGAAATATTTTCCAAAAGGCATATAATTCTCTGCAAAGTCTTGCTCCAGAATGAACTGTATTGTATTTCTCCTACTGGGACTTACCAAATACTCCACCTGACATTTTTTTTTTTCCCCATCTGACAATTTTTTTTCTCCTACAGACAACTCCAAATGCAGTGTCAGGCCAAGAAGCAAATTTGTTTGTCGTACAGCTTAAACTGACTCCAGAACCCCTTTTTGATACCCACACAAGGCTAGCAGCTTTTTAGGGTGCCTGGGGGCTCAGTTGGCTAAGTGTCTGCCTTTAGCTCGGGTCGGCCCTGGGATAGAGCCCTGCGTCAGGCTCCCTGCTCAGCCAGCAGCCTGCTTTTACCTCTCCTCCCCACTCATGCTCTCTCTTGCTGTCTTTGTCACTATCTCTCTCAAATAAATAATGAAATCTTAAAAAAAAAAAAGCTAGTAGCTTTCCACATCATACTTTATTTGAGGAGAACAGTTCTTCCATGTGTGGAATATGCTGCTTCTAGAACCCGAAGAGTCCTATCAACTGTTGTGTTTTCTTCTTCTTGGGGAGAAACATAAGAGGCAATAATTTATCCTTTACTTTCTATATACTTACATGTCCCTGACCATTGAACCTCTAAATATTGATATGACAAAACCCTGGATCTTCTCATTCTCTGGAATAGAAACACATCTAACATACTTGTTACTCTTGCTTTTCCAATCTGATTAACATGATATCACCAACATAAGGTACTAGTGAAATGTTTTTATGATGCCCAGATGATTCAGTTCTCTTCAGACTTTATTATAACAGAGGGTGAGGACTTTACCATAGCTCTTGGGTAGGACATTAATATATATTCTTGTCAGTTCAAAGGAAACAAACTGTCTCTGATACTCTTTTTTTGAGAGGAATGAAAAAAAAATGCATTTGCCAGACCGATGGCCTCATATCATGTACCTGAGCCAACTAAACCTATTTTAGCAATGGTACCACATCTGACACAACCTCTGCAACTCAGCCTATTATTTGGTTGCATTTGTGATAGTTTACGCTATACTTCAGGATCTAGCTGGCTTTCCTAGGGGCTGGGGGGCGGTGAATTAAATGGAACTGAGATGGGGCCATTACCTTTGCTCCTTTTGGTGTTTAACTTTGCACCAATGTCTGCCATTCCCCTCAGGTTGCAAAAGTGAATTTCATTTAGCATTTTGTCTGGGAGGAGAAGACAATTGCAGAGACTACCATTTTCCCTTCCCCACTATAAGACCTCTTACCCTGCAGGCCAAGAAACCAATGTGGACATTGTGCCCACTACCAAAAATATCCCTTTCAATTATATATTCAGGGACTGGGAAAATGGCAATCAGGTACTTCCATGGACAAGTGAACACAATGTGAGTCAGACCTGCACAAAAGGTTCCATTAATTACTTTGCTTCCATATCACTCCACTCTAATGTGTGTAGGGGGGAGAGTTTGGTAATGAAAGTGCTTTGGTATTAATGTTAACATAGACCCTGTGAGCAACAGTCCAAATGGCTGGGTATTCCCCTTTCCTGAGTAGATAGTTATCCCCAAAACAGATTCTATACAAAGACCTACAAGCAGGAAGTTTACTGGGGTGTGCTCTTAAATTAATGCATGTGGAAGAGTAAGGATACAGGATTGAATAGGACAGCTTGGACTGTGATGCTGTCTCAGAAAAAGATCGCAGCTGGTCTCACAGGGAGTTCTGAAGCTCTGCTACTGTTTGGAGTCATGAGTTGCAACAAAAGAGCCAGAACTTGATATCTCCTTGTTGAGATGTGGTACAGGCTCCCCAGGGAAGGGGAGATGATATTGGGTGAGGTGATTCTTTTAGCTGGGGCAATTGGAATAGAACTAATAAGTGAGGGCTTTTAGCTTACATCTCTTCTAGCAGCTGGGGGAAAGACCTGTATTCCTAAGGAGGGGTCACCATGTCTACTATACCTCCTCGCACTCGGTACAGCATACCATAAAAGGACACTTGTGAATTGAAAAGAAGTTCAGCGTCTCTCCATAGAAGTTCAATTTAATTAGCATCATATTTTCCAGTATTCTAGTGCATACCAAACACTAGCCATACTTAAAACACTAAGTATATCAATAAAGGATAGATGCCTGTGTTATTTTCACTCATTTAGAATAATGTATCACCAAACTATATAGTACAAATTAAACATTTTTTAAAGCAAATACTCTCAATTCTTAAAAAATTCCATGGGAGAGCCAAAGAAACCAACGCTAGAGGTATTTTCTCTTTCTTAATTTTCATGAGAAGCAACTAAAATATTTCTTGGAAAGAAGACCTGGGTCCAAGCTCTAGTTCTACTGCCTTTATGTGGTCTAGGGCACGTAGTTAGGGTGTCTTCTAATTATATGACGTAGGGCATGCTCTGTACATCAGTTTCTTATATGTGCACATGGGTGTGTGTGTTGTGTGTGCATTATGACTTCCTCAAGGGTTATTGTGAAAACGGAAATTTTTTAATATGTAAAAGTGTTTTTGTAAGCTACAAATTAGTATATGAACAGAATTTAATAATCCGTGTTAATTCAAAATTACTATATTTGATTTATTACCATATATCTTTCTGACTCCAAATGGCATATGAAGTTTTATCCTTTATTTGTGAGATGATAAGATCATTAGATAAACATACATGCTTCCATTCAACAGTTCCCCATGGCTCAGAGACTAGACCTAAATTGGTACTCAGTAAATAGCTGATGAATGAATGAGACTCCCACTTATCATAATAAATATCAGTGATCAACCCAGAGATATTAAACTTTACTATCTATATAAGACCTACATGAGAATATACTAATCATAATGACTCCCAAAGAGACTTGGCATTGTAGAGATATAATATCTTAGAGTTGGAAGGGGCGTCAACAATCATCCAATTTAGCCACTGCTTTTACAGGTGAGTAAATAAAGGCACAGATATGGAGACAGACATGCTTGAAATCATGTTGCATCAGAATCCAAGCATCTCAACAAACGGGTAAGGCTTCTATCTTCTGCACCCTTCTTTATGTCATTATTCTATTATTCTGGTTCACTACAGAAGTAAACCTTTTCTGAAAAAAAGGTAAAATGTTTTCTAACATATAACATCTTAAAGCAATTTTTCAATTAAAGCTCAAATTAAAGCTTATTAATCTAACTTTCAAATCTGGAATACGATGGAAGGAAAAAGCTCAATAATAATTTTAACATAAGGGACGCAAGAAAATAAAAGTTCTGAAAACTAACATCACTTTTTTACAGCACTTAATTGATTTTCATGTCATTTCTACCTTCAGATACCATTCTGAGTTTCCAACCAGTACCCAACAAAAGACATATTAATTCATTTTTCTCTCTTTTCCCCTGATTCGTCCAACCTTAGCTTTCTCATATGAAATATGAATTCAGTGTATTTCATATGAAATACAATTTATCTTTTTCAATTTCCAAATAATGATTAGCAAAAACATATGTTTATTGTCCTATTTGAACATAACAGAAAAAAACCACCACAATCAGTTTTACATGTTAGAAATAAAAGGTTTCAAAATGCTACTACACATATTTGATTTTTAAACACTTAAGTAATTTCTAAAAATTAGTTTCCTACTGATTATTTAGACAGAATGTTAGAAAACATTGGGGAAGGTATCAAGAACAGACGAAAATAGTAATATATAGCCATCTCTTCCTAAGGCAGTGATTAAGAAAGGAGAGTAAGAAACCAGAAAACTTGAAATGTATAAATATGGGGTTGTCACAATAGCACAAACCTTATAATGAAAGTAATTCCTGTGGCTTTTGAATACCAGCAAAAATGGCAAAGTATTGAGAATGTACAAAAAGATGGTTTTGTGGGATTTCTTTTGCCAAAGAAAAATTAAGTTAACAAGGATCTTAAAATAATTAGATAGGAAAATTTTTAGAGGTGGTTCCCCCCCCAAAATTTTTTGCCAGCATTTCAAATGGTAAAAAATATTATTTTTCTTTTTTTTTAAAGATTTTTTTTATTATTTATTTATTTGTCAGAGAGAGAGAGATAGAAAGAGCACAAGCAGGGGGAGCGGCAGGCAGAGGGAGAAGCAGGCTCCCCGCTGAGCAGGGAGCCTGATGTGGGACTCGATCCCAGGACCCCGGGATCATGACCTGAGCCGAAGGCAGACGCTTAACCGACTGAGCCACCCAGGCGTCCCAAAAATATTATTTTTCTTTAGACAGAAAAAAAAAAAGTGGAATCCATTAGAATTCTCCACATAATCACATCACAGATCTGTCCAAAAACATATAAAATATATTTTGGCTTATGTTCCAGAATTTTAGGGATCATTAACTTAATGTGATTAAGCATAAGTCTTTAAAAGAAATTGGTTACTTCCTGCACTCACATGAGAGGTTGTACTCTGATTTCTTTCTTTTTTGATTGATAAAGTAATAGAAATGCCATTTTTCTGTATAATATGGACACTGTTTGACATTGATAAGTAGTATATTCAGCATTATTAAGGTATTTATGAAAGTGGAATAGGTTCATATGGATAGTATGATTAAAATGGAGAAATTTTGCTTCTACATACTAAGTATTAGGAGAGCAGAGCAATGTTTTAGTCAGAGTGCCCTTTAATTTATATTCAAAGAGATTCGGTGTTCTTACTTTTTAATAAGTTGCCTTTGTAACATAGAGACCTCTTCTTTCACCCAGAGAAAGCGGAAAAAGATAGTTTGTGACCTTGCTGTTCTATTCAGGCATTCTGAGAGGAGATTTGAAAATTTCCACTTGTGCCAAGCTACTTTAAAAAAACCCGCCATCCTTTATACCCCCACACCTAATTATTAAGTATCAATCGAAACTGACAGTAGAACAACAAAACCACACAATTACACAGAAGGATATGCTTTCAAATGTCATTCTAAATTTACAAAATTGCATAGTTTTACAGTCCTCTTATGAAAATGTCAAGAAGTGCCAACCATATTCTTTTCCCTGAATGGTGAATACAATGAATTCACAATCTTAAAGCGTTCGCCTTTTCTTCTTACAATGATAAAAATCCTGAAGTCTAATTCTTGCCTTTTTATTTCATGAGGAAAGGATTTTTATTTCATATCTATTAGAATTCTCTTACCCTTAGAAAAAAAGTGAAAAGTGTTCAGTGATGTTAATGTTGTTTAATTATAAAAATAATTTATTCTCATAATAAAATACTTAAATAAAATAGTAGAAATGATATAGGAGAATAATATAGGAGAAATTTATTTTTTTATTTTTTTTTAAATATTGGATATTTTATTTCTTCCTTTTAAGTCTTTTTATTTATTTATTTTTTTGAGAGAGCGAGAATGAGAGAGAGAGAGAGCACATGACATGAAAGGGGGAAGGGTCAGAGGGAGAAGCAGACTCCCTGCTGAGCAGGGAGCCCGATGTGGGACTCGATTCCGGGACTCCAGGATCATGACCTGAGCCGAAGGCAGTCGCTTAACCGACTGAGCCACCCAGGCGCCCCTATAGGAGAAATTTAAATAATATAGGAGAATATAGGAGAAAGATTAAAAGCTACTCCATTCCTGAGCTGAAGCGGCCAAATTCCTATCCTCAAAGGTCATTTGGATAGTCTGATTAAAATGGAGAAATTCATTACGAATTTTTGGCCAATACTCTCATATATATTCTCATATTTAGACATTTATGGATAGGTTTATATATAATTATTACATGTTATATTATGACATATATAATATAATGATCATATGTAATAAACATAAAACTTATATAACTATAAATATTTATATTATTGCATATCTCTGTGAATGCATCTGTAAGATAAATTCTTAGGAAATTAGAAATTTGTAGGAAAATTTCTAAGTATGTATTTTTAATTTAAATTAAATTAGTTAATATTAAATTATATCAGCTAAATGTATTATATTTCAATATTGTCCAGATATAATCCATTTTAAGAGTTTAAAATTAATCAACAATGACAAGATAAATGATTATTTGTAAAAACAAAAACTAAACTTAAACAGAGCAAATGCTTTGGGAAAAATAGTTGATGGCCAACATTGGAATTGAATTTTGATAAAGCATAACCCTAGAAAAATAGCAATCACTAGTGTTTAAGATTTAAAATGAAAATATATAACTTGAGTTATAGTAGGTTAATAAATTACAGGCATACCTGATTTTATGGCACTTCCTTGCACTTTGCAGATACTCCATTTTTTGAAGGTTTGTGGCAACACTGCATTAAGCAAATCTATCTGTACCATTTTTCCAACAGCATTTGCTCAGTTCATGTCCCTGTGTAGCATTTTGGTAATCCTCACAATATTTTAAACTTTTGCATTATTATTACATTTTTATGGTGATCTGTGATCAGTGATTATGAGTCACTGAAAGCTCAGATGATGGTTAGCTTTTTTTAGCAATATTTTTATATTATGTATATTGCTTTAGATTCAATGCTATTGCACACTTAACAGACTATGGTGGGTGTAAAAATAATGTTTATATGCACTGGTAAACCAAAAAATTCATTTGACTTGCCTTATTGCAATACTTGCTTTATTTTGGTAGTCTGGAACCAAACCTGGAATATCTCCAAAGTGTGCCTGTATTAGGAAAACATTAATAACAGATGTGGTTATTTCTTCAATTTGCAGCATCATAAAAGCAACCAAAATTATTTAAAGCCAGGGATAACATATATTATCAATGCAGACATATGCAATTAGCCAAACATTTGGATGATTTCATGTTTAAAGCCATTAACATCATACGGTTCCCTGAAAATGTTAAAAAACTATGGAACAAAGTGGTATATACCTCCTAATTCCTAACCATTTTTGTTGCTCTATGTCCAATGACATATTGCATTTTTTTCCTTTACTCTTTTACTGGGAGGGAGGAATACCTAGATGTTTGAAAATTTATCCTCACTATAATTATTTTTCTATTAGGAACATCATTCCTCACAACTGACTTTCCAAATTTAAGCTACTAGTTAGAGCTAAAGGTGAGACAAAAACAGGTTTTCCGAAATGAGCATTTTTTCTATTACACCGAATATTATAATGTGAGTCAACTAGAAAGAAGCAGTCACACTAATTAAGCCCACTTTACAACTTTAGATTGTATTCCATTATAATAAAGTACACCTTACTTCATAAAAATCGTCTTTTCAGTTAGAGGAATTTAACATCGAGAGTAAACAGTACTAGGCTGGTCACTGTGTAGTAGTCCCAGTTTTTATAACCAGGGTCAACCAGTTTTTATATACATGGTGTCAGAAGATTATTAGATCTCCAATTTCCAGTAAGCAATTTGATAAATGGGGAAACATCCAAAATTGGGAAACTTTGGGCCTTAGGCAAATGCAGGAAATGCAAGTGTGTTCAGCTCTTCTGAAAATGAAAAATATATATAATACATAATCTTCTGTATTTTTTCAACATTTTATCCTTAAAATATGTATTTTAAAATATATTCCTTGAGGATTTCTTATTGACCTCTTTGAGAATGTGAGTTTCATTTCAAAATGCCCTTGCATTAATCAAGTTTTAAATTCAGTGTATATTGTTTTATATGTCTTTATTACACAGGCATGTAACGGAGGAAGAAATGTTTAGAGCACTCTGTTTCTCTCTCTTTTCTTCTCTTTTTGTCTCTCTCTCTCACATACACACACATTCAGCAAACTTCTAACTTAATGACTGTATCCTAGAGATCACAATCAGCTTAGATTCTCCTTAGTGTCCTCCTGGTGCCAAATAAAGCTATAGCAATAATACCTAAAACATTATTCATAAAAAAAGATTACCATCTCTTTAATAAAACATCTTTTCCAGGACTTCCATCATCAATGCCTGAATGATTTAGTGTCCTTGCTTTTTATCATGACATATATCTGCACTGCTTTCAGAAGAATTCACTCATCACTTCAAGATTAAATTTAATGTACACACTATGTAGATCATTGTATTAAGAATAATACATTGATCAAAATTTGGGTTTAAGTCTGTGGCTCATATTGTGCCAAGTTCTATAGTTTTACATGGAGAAATATGGTCCTGCCTTTCTAGGAGCTTCCAAACTCTCTGGGGGTTAATGATCAACAACAAAAAAGTCAAATAGCAACAACATATGATGCATGACAAATGAACAGAAAGGCAATAAAGTACTGTAGATTTTTAAGGAAGAAGGGTAGTCATTACTTCATAAAAGAAATTTATCTAGAACTGTCCCTTGAAGATAAATGAGATTTAGACTTGCAGAGGAAAAAGAAAACTCCAATTTAGGTGTGAGTATAGTTGTGTGAGTATAGAAAGTGAGGTGGGAAAGGCACATTGTAGGGGATTGGTTTAAGAAGAGGGTTGCCAAGACAGATTTTAAGAAAGTCTATAGGATACATTCATTGAAAACTAGTTGGAGTCAAGGTCATTCTAGACCATAGGAACATGCCAGGCCACAGGGACTTATAATACAAGCCTAAGGAAAAATCATTTTATCCTAGAGAAAGAGAGAAATTCTTGAAAACCTTTCATCTGAGGTGGTAATGCTTTAGAAAAATTAATCTAGGTATGTGAAGTAATGTGAATTGTTAAATGGATGATCATAATAATACTTAAAATCTACTCAGCACTTATTGTGGAATAAGCATTGTGCTAGGTGATCAACACGGATTGTCTCATCTTAAATATGCTTAAAGACTGATGTTATAATAATCTCTTTTTACAAGGGAGAAGATAGGCTAAGAAAGGTTAAAAAATGTCCCCAATATCCCCAAACTAGCCCACAGATGAGCCAGAATTTAAATGCAGGCAGTAAGTCTGTAAGCCAGTTCTGGAGGCAACTAATTACAACTAGTCCTTTTCAATAAGTTGCTCTACTGTGTAGCAACAGTAAAAATAAAAAGGAATGAAAAGGTGTTTTAAAAACAGTGAAGGAAGTCAAATCAGATTGAACAGTGTTGTAAAAACACAGTACATTTAAGGAATAAAATCTTTTTCGTAAGGATGTCTTAGTATTATATGTATTTTCTTTGCAGAATCTTTCTTCCTTTTCCTGAATTATGTGGTCATGCTAATGATAGCCAGTTATCCTAGATTGGCTTGACAGAAAATTCAAGATGAAAACAATCTGCAGATGTCTCAGATAGACTCATTTTGTCAGATTGCTCTGTGGGTGATGGTTTGGTTTTGTCTGAATAATTTTCCCCCAATATGTGTAGAAATGATACAAGCCAGATTGGCAGATACATCCTTTAAGAAAAAAATTAGTATAGTCCTTACCTATGTTTCCTAAAGGCAATTCTTCCACCTAATTATTTTTCTTTTGGAGTAGACATATAAGGTAGCATTAAAAATCTGCTCACAGTAAATTCTTGCTAGTTTCATCTAAAACAGTTTCTCGCTGGAAAAAAATAACAATGGGCTCATTGACGGCATTAACTGATTTTTGTCAGATTTCGCCTATCTTTCTTAAATACATACTTATTGAATAGCTTCACACAAATTATTATCTAATAAGAAATATGAATATCTAAACTTGAAGCAAATGTTTGAAAAAGCATTAAATCTGGCATAAAATTTTTCTGCCCTGAAGTTCCTACAAAGGCATATAGAGTGTGTTTGATATTTATTATTGAATGAGCAATATAATTTTAATTTGAATGAAAGTTCCAACTCTTTTATTTTCCTATTTTATTTATTTATTATTTATTTATTTATTTTTAAAGATTTTATTTATTTATTTGACAGAGAGAGACACATTGGGAGAGGGAACACAAGCAGGGGGTGTAGGAGAGGGAGAAGCAGGCTTCCCGCTGAGCAGGAGCCCGATGCGGGGCTCGATCCCAGGACCCTGGGATCATGACTTGAGCCGAAGGCAGACACTTAACGACTGAGCCACAAAGGCGCCCTCCATACGTATTTTAAAATGCTACTTACATAAGATTTATTTTGGATGGTCAGATATACATAATTTTGTGAAAATGTGACCATGATACTTCTCTGCTTCAAGTCCTGAGATGGCTCCACTTCACTCTGAAGAAGATCAAAGTCCTCACAGTGATCTTGTGTGATCTGGAATCTGCAACCTTCCTGACCTCAGCTCTCTTGGTCTTCCTCTCACTCACTCTATGCCAGTGCCTTTGGCCTCTTGGCTACTCTTCAAACAAACTGGGTACCCTCCTACATTAGGGCTAATGCTTATTATTTCTTCTGTCTAGAACCTCCTTCAAAATTTCAACATAATTAATTTCCTCTTCAAGCATTTGTTAGAAGACATTAATAAGGCCAACTCTGACCTATTTAAATATGATCCCCCACTGACCCACCATTCTTGATATTCCTCCTCTTGTTCCACTTACATACTTTGCCAATCATCATCTTCTAACACACTAGAAAACCTATATGTAATATATTTTTAAAATTTTATGACTCATTCTGCTAAAGTGTTAGCTCCTGGAGAGCATGAATGTTTGTTTTGTTCACTATTGAATCCCAAGCATCTAGTTCAGTGTCTAAATACTAGGCACTGAATTAATATTTGTTGAACGAAAGAACAAATGAATGACAGGATCTTCACATTCTCCAACCAAAATTAGTCTCTAAATAGCCATTTTGTGTTTCAGAGCTGCAGTGTAAAAAGTCAATAACTTCTCTAGTTGGCCAATCTTTCACCAGGGAAACATAATGAATATAATTCTGCCAGGGCATATTTTTGCTAAGTGTTTAGAGCAATTACTAGATTAAACCTGTGTTTTATTGTTGAAGTCTGATGAGTGTAACTTTATAAAATGTCAATTAAACAGGATGAAGTAGACACTCTTTAAGTCATATACAATTCTATTATCTTTGATAAGAGTAGATGCTAAAGAGCATGTCTCTGAGACAGGAAAATTCAACACAATGATCTTAACTTATGTGTTCTTTGAAACTATGTCTGTCTCATCTTTGAATAAAACCCCTCAATAGCTTGACATTTATAAATTCTGAATAAATATCTGTTGATACAAAATGCATTTCAAAAGTCTTTTTCTCTAGTATCCATGTAAGTGTCAAGGATTCTGGACTTTTGCTGCTGAGACTCAGGAAGGTCTCTGGTGATTCCATATCCTCTTCTATCCAATGAGGAATTTTGACTAAATGACTTCAGAGCTCCCATTCTATCAATTTTCTCTTATTTAACATCTCTGCTTGATTAGAGAATTCCTTAGATAAAAGAACACTGGGAGAAAGATTAATGAATTTTTTCCTTCAAATTGTCATGCTTCAATTATGGTTCTCCTTAATCTGTGGCTTAACGAGATATTCTCTTCACTTCAGTTGAAACTACAAGCACCATGTTGAAAGAATCTCATCTCCTTGTTTTAAGATTATACCCCAAAAGGAAACAGTTTTATATAATGAGCAGATATTAATGCTTGGCTGGATTTCATCAATGAGAAAAAAATAAAAAATTCTACTCTTTCTGGGTGTGTGGCCAGTGCACAATACTGTATGTTACAGAGTGGTATTGTATCTAAAGAAAGCAGTGTGAACCAAAAATGGAGTGACAGGCCTTAAATTGGATCTAGCTTTTGAGAATTTAATGGAAAAATTCTAGAATGAGAGGAAGCTAAAGAAAAAAATATTTAATAAAAAAACATCTTTCTTTAACAATTATCTTTAAATAGTCCCTTTGCTGTGATCTTAAACTTGCATATTTGATTCAAAGCTGTTCCCTCAGTCTCATTTAGTTAGCCAAAGTTGTCATGAGGCAATTGAAACTTCAGGTTCTTTTAGTGCTGAGTTCCTCTCAAAACACTTCAGTCAAAAGTATGATTTGTAAAAGGTCCTGCTATAGTCTGAATGTTTGTGTCTCCCCAAAATTCATATGTTGAAACATAACCCCTGAGGTGACGGCATTAGGCGGTAGGGTCATTGTAACGTGATTAGGTCAGGAGGGTGGAGCACTTATGAATGGGACTAGTGCCCTTTGAAAGAAGCCTGACCAACCTCCCTAGTCCCTTGTGCCATGTGAAGATACAGTGAGAAATCTGCCACCCAGAAGAGGACCCTCACTCGACCATGCTGACACCCTGATACTGGACTTGCAGCCTCCAGAACTGTGAGAAATAAATTTATCTTGCTTAACAATCACCAAGTCTGTGGTATTTTGTTATGGCAGCCTGGAAAGACTAAGACAGATCCCCACTGCTATCACCATTTCATGAACACCTATCAATATTGACAAGGACTCATGAGATTTCTTTCTTAGAATATGGTAATTCTTGGCTGCCTTTCTGGTCTACAAAGTAGATTATAGGGGATAGCAATTGCATTAAGCCTTCTTCCACCCATTCCTATATTGGCATCCAAAAAACATCCCCCCATCATGAGGACAAAATAAATGGGATTTCTGCTTCCTAAAGATTGATGAATAAATTAATTCAGTTAATATTTATTTCTTCCTTCTAGGACCAGTGCTAGAGTCTAAATCAATGCTGTTTGGTAGAACTTTCTGCAATGATGAAACAGTTCTAAATCTTCACTATCCATTATGGTAGTCACTAACCACATGTGGCTATTGAGGAGCTGGTATGTGATCAGTGTAACTAAGAAACTGAATTTTTATTTTATTTTATTTTAATTAATTAATTAATTAATTTTATTTTTATTTTATTTTTTAAAGATTTTATCCATTCATTTGGCAGAGAGAGAGAGACAGTGAGAGAGGGAACACAAGCAGGGGAGTGGGAGAGGGAGAAGCAGGCTTCCCATGGAGCAGGGAGCCCGATGCGGGGCTCGATCCCAGGACCCCGGGACCATGACCTGAGCCGAAGGCAGACACTTAACGGCTGAGCCACCCAGGTGCCCCTATTTTAATTTATTTAAATATAATTTTACTTAGCTACATGTGGCTAGTGGTTACCATATTGGACAGTGCCGATCTAGAGGTATATCTCTGAGCAGGATCAACAGGAGCTCTGCCAGCAAAAGCTTATAGTCTAATGGATAATTTAAAAAGCAAAGGAATATAAGTAGAGCAAATACCTGATAGAACTTCTTTCTCAACTGTTTTTACTTGAAACGAAGTGCAAGTCATTGGCAACAGTAAGTATCCAAATCTTGGTGATAGGACAGGGAACAATGTCTTCATTTAAGTACTTCTAACAAATATTACTTGTGAAACATATGTATATGACTCTAAGAAACATTGAAATGTATCAGAAAATCCTCCCCATGAAAAGTCTGTTCCTGACCACCTTGAAAAAATAGTCCATCAGATATGGCCATCATCTAACTTTGGCATCACCAGGAATAGGAAACAAGTCAATTTCAGGTCAATGTAAAGAAGACATTTCTAATTAAGTTATTAAAAATGAGATAATTTTCTTACCACTCCAATTGGTCAAGCAGAGATTGAATGATAAATCTGAATAATAGTTTAGGGTGATTCATGTATCATGAAGGAACTTGGATTAGAGATTGAACAATTTTTTTTTCCCCACCTGGTGCCTAGTTGTCTCATATAAATGGTGCTAGTGACAATGTCCAAAGGCAGTCGTCTAAATATTTCAGTCCTAAAAACCATGATGATTAACTTCCTCTGATCAATGAATTAATATTAATTAAAGTAAAATTATTTTAATTTCTCCACTCGTGTTAATGATAGTAACATAACATAGTTGTTATAGATTAAATCGGGTACTAAAACTTCATCAAAAAATGAAAATTAAAACTGAAGCTAAGTATAAAACACTTAGCCATTCAATGTAATGTAATTGTTTTTCTCTATCCTTTAGTAACACGAACTCACAAAATAAATCTATTTGTAAAGATAATAAAAGTGATAAATATGTAAATTTGATTTCTCAAACCCTTCCACACTTTCCCTCTTTGTAGTCTCCAAATGTACAGCTTTATGGCTGTTTGTACTGCTGCTGTTGTTCAGGAGAAGTTGAATTCAGAACAGAGAGGGAGAGAGAAGGAGCGGGGGAGAGACTGCAGAAACTAATAAGAAAGAAAGAAAGAAAGGGAAGGAGGAAGGAAGGAATTTGCTGATGCTGAATTGATGTGGTTTAGAGAAGAGAAATGTCAAATCTGCTTTTAAGGATTATGAGAGGAAATTATTAAACCAAAGTGACTAATCCTATTTCTAGGTATTGTTCCATATGAAAACTTGCTTAAAAATGGAAAGCTTTCAACAGACCCAAAGCCAGATTTTGTGAGTGGATCAAAACCCTGTGCTTGTATTGGTTACCTCATTTTACCTGTCATTTTTTCCCTCAGTTATTTGCAGTGCACTGTATTTCAAAATGGAAGACCCACTTCATCGGGTGGAAAAGGTAACTGAGCTTTTCCAAGATGCCTATTGGGCTGCAATGTGCTTTATTCCTGAGCTAACTGATGGAGAAGATGGTATGATTGTGTAGGGGTAGGCTAGTTCTTCAAGGAATGAAAAGAGAGAGTGAAACAGAGAAAGAAAGAGACAGACAGAGAGAGAGAGAGACTTGATGATCCAATTAGAAAAACCAAGGAGGGGCGCCTGGGTGGCTCAGTTGGTTAAATATTTGCCTTCACCTCAGGTCATGATCTCAAGGTCCTGGGACCCAGGCCCCATCCATCGGGCTCCCTACTCAGTGGAGAGTCTAATTCTCCCTCTCCCACAGCCTCTCCCGCCGCTCATGTTCACACACTCTCTCTCAAATAAATAAATAAAATCTTTTTTAAAATGTCACTTTAATACTTTTAAAAAGGGGGAAAATTAATAGAAAGGCTTTTATTGTTGTTGTTTTCACCATTCCATCTATACCTCCAAAGCTACTTCCTAACATGCTCTATGAAATGGGCAAATGCATTTTGCCAAAGAAGTCAGATATAACTTGATACAAATATTCATCGGTATTTATGAAATACAAAAGTAGAGAGAATAGATGATTTCTCCCCTTCCAAGGTTTTCTGCTTTCTTTCTATCTTTGGCTGTCTGGTTTTGTTTGTGGATTTTTTGCCCTTAGGGTAGTTTGATGTGTGTGTGTTTGATATCTTTCTCTGGTTGGTAAAATGAAATCCAGTATTAGATTTGTATTATTCACAGTCCTGCTAAGTACAAATTCATACTTTCGTCAGGATATAGGAAGCTTAATAGACCATGACCCTTAATAAAATAATAAAATAAGATGATGAGGATTTAGTAATTATGTGTTCACTTTTAGAGTGGCAGCCAAGACTGTTTGCATGGTGAGGCATTACTACTGTCACTATTCATCTTTCTGTCCTAATTCTCTGTAAATTCGTATTTGAAAGCTTCAATTATCTAATGAAATCATTTGGAAATTATTTATTAAAATGTGTAGTTTTCCACAAAACACTCTGGTTTTCCCTTTTGTCAATAGAAATCTGTTCTTCACCAAGGTTTAATGTACATCAGTGAATAGCCCTGGAGACAGTTCCTTGCCCTTTGGACAATTTTTCATAGCAGAGGGCAGTGCTGTTTGAATTTAAATGACGCTGCACTTGAGACTAACAGTAATAAGCAAGCTCTACTAGACTTTCATTACTTTTTTTATCATCTGAATATAATCATAAGCATTTTATGCTAGCTCCCACAGCCTTCATGTGAATTATAAATATCACATTTAAGTTTTTCTTTAGAAGAGAAACAAGATTTCTGCTGTGGATGAAGAAGCAAATACAGTGAAATAACATGATCTGTTTACCAAAAGTGCTTGCCATCGGAAGAAAGCAAACGCATGCCTAAGAAATGGGAATTGGCTTGACAACTCATTATTTTTAAAAAATAATAATAAATAAAGTAAAATATTCCTTGTCTACACTATGGGATGCATTTCTGAATACAGAATTAACCTATTAGCCCACTGTCAAAATAAAGCTTCCAACTGACTGTCCAATTACCTACTCAAGTCATTTGGGCAAAGGCCTTTATGAACAGACGTGCCTGAAGGTCAGCAGTGGATGTCTATGATGCAATAAGGGGGAAAAGACACACAGAATTCAAAACACCCACTTTTTATTTCCTCAGCAAAAGGACCTTTTTAATCTACCATTAACCTCACATCTATCTCAATACAGGCATACCTCAGGGATGCTGTGGTTTTGGTTCCAGATCCAGGTCAAGCAAAGATCACAATCAAGAGAGTCAAATGAATTTTTTGGCTTCCCAGTGCAAATAAAAGTTATGTTTAGGTTTATACTACACTGTAGCTTATTAAGTATGCAATAACACTATTAAAAAAATGCAGATACCTTAATTAAAAAATATTTTGTTGCTAAAAAATGTTAGCCGCCATCTAAGCTTTCAGTGAGTTGATATCACGAACCCCAGGTCACATTAACAAATATAATAATAGGGGTGCTTGGGTGGCTCAGTCATTAAGCGTCTGCCTTTAGCTCAGGTCATGATCCCAGGGTCCTGGGATTGAGCCCCGCATCAGGCTCCCTGGTCAGCGGGAAGCCTGCTTCTCCCTCTCCCACTCCCCCTGTTTGTGTTCTTCTCTCGCTGTGTCTCTCTCTGTCAAATAAATAAATAAAATCTTTTAAAAAAAAAAACGAATATAATAATGAAAAAGTCTGAAATACTGCAAGAATTACCAAAAGATGACAGAGAGACACGAAGTGAGCAAATGCTATTGGAAAAAGAGTACAAACAGACTCGCTCAACACATGGTTGCCACAAATCTTCAATTTGTACAAAATGCATTATCTGCAAAGCACAATGAATGAAGCACAGTAAAACAAGGTATGCCTGTAGTGGAATTGCAAATGACCGCATCTACCACCAACAGAATTTACTCTGTCTAAGCCCTAAGAAAGCCTACAAGCAAAGTAAAATAAGTCAACGGTAAATAAATAACCCACTCTAAAATAGATTGCTCCAGATGTATTTGATGATCCATGCCTTGATAGCACTACTTGCTTTATGTACATGGCCTATTGTTCTCTGTGCTAGCTGAATATTTGGCAATGCATCTAATTTCAGTAATGAAAGCCCTGACTACGGTGCCTGCTCACCTGGTTTTATGTATGCATATATGCATAAACATGGCATTATAAAAAAAATGTATTTAAGTAAAGGTTATCAGCCTTTAAGAATGAATTATAATGAGGTTACCAGGTAAAGAAAAGGTCATAACTTCAATGTTACACAAAAATCATGCAAAATTTCTCTTCCTTGAGGCACCATCTTAAATCACTTCTGCTCTGTGAAGACTTTAATTCAGTGTAGCAAAAATACTCTTCAGTTCCCCCCAAAGCTTCCATTTTACCTGGATTGAACTTCAAACTGTCTGCTTTCATTTTATTTCACAGTCACTCAAACACTGAGGGAAATGTAAGAATCAATTTCAAAAGACGTATACACCTCAGTGCCATTAATAATGATCTACAGGAGTTCCATTTCATCTTAAATTGACAAAGACAGCATTCAGGCCAGAGATCATGAGATCATGAACAAATGCATAGTTCCCCACATATATATGACTGAATGATCGATACTTGTATAAGAAAATTGGACTATCTTTGCAAAATGTTGATGAAGTCTATTATATGTTAAAATATTGAACCCAAGAATCAAATTGTCTCTGTTCAGATCTTGAGTTTGCCAGTTGCTTGTTCGGTGACACTAAGAATCTGTTTCAATTCCTTATACACAAAATGAGGATAACAATAGTGTCTATTTCAAATGGTAATTGAGGATTGTGAAATAATTTCAGTTGACTAGTTGTGATAGAAACCATAAGGCCCTCATGTTCTTAGCATACTGCCTGGCAAAACAGCGAGCATGTGTTAAGTGTTAATTCTTATAAAACTGTTATATTGTGAGCTAGAAAAGATCCAGATATTTTAACCAAAGTCTTTGTTCTGTTCTTCCAGATACCACCTCCACTGTGCTCTACCTTCTAAGCTGCTTTATTTTAATTAATTGATGTTAGGAGTCATCAAGTGACGTGCATAGGTGTAAGTCATAGGACATTTTATGTCCTAATTAACCAAAAGTTGCCGTATGGTTTTCTATAAATGGGCAGATAGTGACTATTTTAGGCTTCAAGAGCCACGTTGTCTGTTGCAATCAATTCTCCATTGTAGGGCAAAAGTAGCTTTAGATAATACAGATAATACACAAATGAATAGGTGTGGCTATGTTCTCATAAAAGTTAGTTTATGTAAACTGATATTTGATTTCATATGATTTTCATGTATCACAAAATATTACTCATCTTTTGATTTTCTTTTCAAACATTTAAAAAGTGAAAAATAAAGAACTGTGCTGAGCTGTGCCAGCTTAAGTGGGGTCTTTGTCCGGTCACATAGATCAATGGAACAGAAGAGAAAACCCAGAAAAGGACCCACAACTAAGCTTTGACAGAGCAGGAAAGAATATCCAATGGGAAAAAGATAGTCTCTTCAACAAATGGTATTGAGAAAACTGGACAGCAACATGCAGACGAATGAACCTGGACCACTTTCTTACACCATACACAAAAATAAATTCAAAATGGATGAAAGACCTAATGTGAGACAGGAAGCCATCAAAATCCTGGAAGAGAACATAGGCAGCAACCTCTTTGAGATTGGCCATAGCAGCTTCTTACCAGACATGTCACTGGAGGCAAGGGAAACAAAAGCAAAAATAAACTACTGTGACTTCACCAAGATAAAAAACTTCTGCACAGTAAAGGAAACAATCAACAAAATTAAAAGGCAACCTTTGGAATGGGAAAAGGTATTTATTAATGACATACCCGATAAAGGGTTAGTAACTAAAAAATATAAACAACTTATCAAATGCAACACCCAAAAAACAAAAAATACAGTTAAGAAATGGGCAGAAGACATGAACAGACATTTTTCCAAAGAAGACAGACCAATGCTAACAGACATATGAGAAGATGTTAACATCACTCATCATCAGGGAAATACAAATCAAAACTACAATGAGATATCACCTCACACCTGTCAGAGTGGCTAAAATTAACAACACGGGAAATGACAGATATTGGCGAGGATGCAGAGAAAGGGGAACCCTTTACACTGTTGGTAGGAATGCAAGCTGGTGCAGCCACTCTGGAAAACAGTACTGGAGGTGCTCCAAAAGTTAAAAATAGAACTACCCTACAACCAAGCGAGTGCACTACTTCTTTACCCAAAGAATACAAAAATACTGATTCAAAAGGACAAATGCACCCCGATATTTATAGCAGCATTATCTACAACAGCCAAATTATGGAAAGAGCCCAAGTGTCCATCGACTGATGAATGGATAAAGAAGAAGTGCTGTGTGTATATATATGTATATATATGTATACTCCTTATATAATGGAATATTACTCAGCCACCAAAAAGAATGAAATCTTGCCATTTACAACAACATGGATGGAACTAGAGTGTATTATGCTAAGCAAAATAAGTCAGTCAGAGAACAACAAATACCATATGATTTCACTCATACATGGAATTTAAGAGACAAAACAGATAAACATGGGGGAAGAGAGGTAGGCAAACCATAAGAGACTCTTAACTATAGAGAACAAACTGAGGGTTGCTGGCAGGGAGGTGGGTGGGGGATAAGCTAAATGGATGATGGGTATTAAGGAGGGCACTTGTGATGGGCACTGGGTACTATATGTAAGCAATGAAGCACTAAATTCTACTCTGAAACCAGTATTACACTACATGTTAACTAACTAGAATTTAATTAAAAACTTGAAACAACAAAGAAAGCAAATATAGTCTTAGATTTTAGTATTGCTGGCCATACACAATACATAAATTGAAGGTAAGCAGTATTTAGACCTCAGGCTATAGTTTATCTAAACTTGTTCTAATCCACTATTTCTACTAAGACTTTAAATGCTGTATCTTGTGTTTAAAGAATAATTATATATAATTTTTTTTCAAAATTCTTGACTATTTCAGTAGTTAAATTAATGAAAATGCCATATGAATGGTCTAGTATCATATTGTAATATTAACGGTCCTAAGAATGAACAATGTTAGATATTCCAAACACAATTTGACACAATCCTTAACTTATTTCCCCTGAAATGTATAAATAAATAAAGAGCACTTTAGACACTGTTACTGAGGTTGTTCAGTCTTAGATAGAGAATGTAAACCAGTTTACCTGATCAATTTAATAAAATGTCAACTCCGGAGTTGTCCAATGACAAAGCCTTTGGAAGAAGTGAGGTAGGCTAGATATTTGGAAAGAAAAAAAGGTCTGCCCAGAGGTGACCTCTAATCTTGAGAAACAGAAAAGGATTGGATATGGATAATCAAATTGGACATTTCAACTTTGGTATCCAACATTCCCTGGGCAATTAATTGTATGGCTTTACTTGAGAATTTGGATTGTTCCAGGTGGAAAAACAAACAAGGGACAGATAATCCAATGAATAAAGGAGCTCTATTACTATACATCTCTTCTCTATGAAAAGTCTCTTGATTCTATGAGCATATTAAATATCATCCGATATTTATGTTGCCTTGGGGCTCCTTAACATGGAGAATGAGAAAAGAAGATGAAGATACAAAGAGGGGAAGAAAATGGAAGACAGATCAATGTAAATGGGGCCTGTATAAGTTTATATTTGGAACTGCCAGAGCCTGATTGTCATTAAGACCATTCAAGAATTTAGACTCTGTTGTGTTAATTCAGAAGAGGTTCAAGTTTAGAATACAGATGAATTGCTTAGGAGAACAGTCATAGTTCCCTAAAATACACACAGGCAAACTACAACCCAGGAGCTAAATCATCTTACCTCTTGTTTTTGTAAATGAAGCTTACTGGAAGACAGCCATGCTTATCCATTTGTGTATTAACTATGACTATTTTTGTGCTTCAATAGCAGAGTTTATTAGTTGTGACAGAGACCCTCTGGTCTGCAAAGGGTAAACTATTTACTATCTGGTTCTTTACAAAGAATGTTTGTAGACCCCTTCCCTAAAATCTCACAATTCCAAGTGTGTTCTATAGACCAATGGCACCAGCATCTCAAGAAAAAATGGTTAGAAATGCAAAAGCTCATGCCCCACTTCAAAACTACTGAATCAGAATCTACATTTTAGGAAGATCCCCAAATGACATAATGACATCAATGACTGAAAAGCACTGCCCTAAAATAATTTCTTCTTATTGACACATACATGAAACATGGAGGTTTAGGGGGACAGGATGTTTACCATTTGTGAACATTACCATTTCTGGCATCCATTTGTGAAGATTAGAGTCTCATTGCTCTCCCAACTGGTTTAAACCTTGGTATTCATAAAAGTTACATTTCGTAATCCATACCCAAACTTCCGATCTGAAGATTATTATATCAAGAGGTCAAAACAAAGACTGAAATATTTATAGCAACAGAAAATTCTGATAACTCATAAATTACAACCTCTATGAGTCTTGAGAGAAGGTCTTTAAATTATCCAACAGGCAACGAATGTACTACAACCAGCATGTGGGTTCACATTCAGAAATTGTCTCCTTTAAATGCTGTTCAGCTACAATAATAATATTTTTTAAAACTGTTTACAGTTTTGTGGTTTAATCAATCTGAAGAGTTTTATTTTTATACTTCAGTCTCTTAATCAGATGTAAAGACAGAACTTGCATCTCATCAGCACAAGTACATGTTAAAAAGGAAAACACAGAAATGCACTTTTCTTGGCTGATGGACATGTAGCTCTATTTAATAGATACTTTATATTTAGTATTTTATTATTGAGCTTAGTTCAGTATAAATGCACATTTTCAATGTCATGAATACATGGCATGAATGATGTGACAAGCAATTTGCATTTATATAGCACCTTTCAAAGGTTTAGGAACGCAAAGCAAAGCATAAATGCTTGTGTAACTTTGCAATTAAGAATTCACTTCTAATTACTCCTACTTAAATGTGCAGTCTCTTTTTAATCACAACATTTTTACACCTGTGGTTAAGTGCTCTGACAGAGCCTTAGCCTTGTCTCCAAAGCACGCAAATTGCATGACTGGGTTTTGTAATGAAAGCTACGTTTGCCAGGAGGAAAATGATCACAGACATATAATGCCAGTAACAATATTAAAAACATAACTAAATTTAAAAGCATCATTCTCTTAGGTTATGTACTCATTCAAATCAACACACACACACACACACACACACAGAAACACATAAATGCATGTCCGGCTCTGGAGCATGCACAAGTTTTAGGCCCAGATATACTTCTGCTACCACCAGGAAGTTAAGAGATGAGATCTGAAAACTTGCTTGTAAACGTACGCTTGCCTGTAGTAAATCTTTAGCTACTGGAGGTACAACTGCTAACGTTTGTAAGATTCCTCGTTTTCCTGTATAACCAAGGGACCAGTAAATAATACGATGTTTTTAAAAAATGATATCCTGCTACTAGGGGAAAGCACAATTTGGCTGCAACATATGGTTCTGGAGGGCTACAGCCTCGTAAATGAGGCTGGGGAAAGAAAAGCAATTCTGGGAAGGTGGTTGTAGCTAAAGAGAAGGCCCTGGTGACAACCATCTACATAACTGACTGCAGTAAAGCATGAAGCTCCATTTTCCAAAGCTGATTAGAAAGAAGATTTATTAAGAACCTATGATGATCTGGGGACCAGTGTAACACAAATAGACAAGGCATGGTTCCTGCACCTTGAAAGGCTGCCAATAGGCAGCAGAACCAGGTAGACCCAGAAGCAAATACATTTCAAAATCTACAACCAGTCATGAAAAACTAGACTAAATCAGAAGTTCTCAGATTTTCAATAAAGTATTAATTGTGTGAAAAATAATTTCAGAACAGACTGTCCATTTTAAAAAGAAATATCAAGCCCTTCCATGATGCCAGATAATGTGTTCATCTGAAGATGAAAGTGTTAACAATCATAATGACAACAGTAATAACAATGATGATGATCATAAAGGAGTGTTGGGGAAATCACATAACACTTCCTGCATGCCGGAAAGTCACAGGATAGAGGGTAGGGGAGAAATAACTAAACACTATCATGTGTACTTTTATAAGCTGGTGTACAGTGCTCTGAGAGCAGAGAACAGGGAATATTTACCTCTGCTAGTCTTTGGGAAAGACTTCAGAGAGACAAGGACATTTCCAGAGGAACGTGAAATACCAGTAGGATTCTGCCAACCACAATATTGGTGGCAGAGGGAGAAATCTCAGGGAGTAGGAACATTTAAATTTGAAAATTCACACAAATTCTTTGTGTGGTCCTTGACTTCATACCTAAGCACTGCCGTAACAGCATGTTAATTATGAGTACAGGATCAAAAGTCAAATTGTCTCTGTTGATGTCTAGCCATGTGACTTTGGACAAGTTACTTAATCTGCCTGAGTCTCAGTTTCCTCATCTGTGTAATGGGGAAAAGATCCTCATCTGAGGATTGTTGTAAGAACTGAATTGTACTTAATGTTAAGTATTTAGAATTTTGACATACGACTAACAGTAAATATTAGCTGTTGATTTGGTTTGGTTTTACTTCTGTATCTTTTTAGGTAAAGGTAGGGCCATTACCAGTATATGGTGAATGAAGCAGCAAAATAAGCCTTCCCCTCTCCCCCCAGGACTTTAGGAAGCCTGTCTGTTACTAGTTTCTGGAGGGAAAGATGATGGTGCTGCTGTGTGAAAAATAAAACACAGTACCCTTCAAGTGTGCTTCTTTCCCACTCACATTCCCCATTACACTTATCTAGTCATACAATTATCCTATGAGGAAGGTAGTGTTATTATCTCCACTTTACAAATGAGGGCTGAGGCTTAGAGAGAAAATAATTCAGCAAGTTCAAGAGCCAGGAACTTGTGAAGCCATGATTAAAATTTAGGTGTTCTAACTGGGGAAACCAATTATTAACCACTTTACTGAAATCTCCTAAGATGGAGTTTCGTACAAAATAATCACCCCTTAGGAACAGAAGCATCAAAGGAGCCGAGATTCCATTTCCAGCAGGGGTGGAGGATGTCTAGGAATTCTGAAAGACTCCCCTAACTAAAATCTTAAAATGCTGGATTGAAAAATATGTTGGGAAACTTGTCACAAAAGGAAGGAATCTGCAGAGCAAGAAGTATGTGAAACAGGGATACTACTAGATAAATGATCCATGAAAAGAGTTTTCAACAAGAAAATTTCTATTGACCCTTGGAGACTTTGAGCTAACAATTTCGATGGCCACATAGTGTAGGAGACAGAGGTAAACACTAAAGTTCACTAAACATGAGTAGCCTAATGATGATTTCCACATCTAACTAAGGCCCTCAAAAGAAATCAGGAAAGAAGTAAGAAGAGCCCATTTGCCACGGCTGGGAATGCACAGCACGAAGAGCCAAAGTGGATGAGACACTGATTAAGATAGTTAGGGGCCATTTTGCCAGGGCCTGATCCATGGGCTGCTGGATGGATGTTGTGTTAGCAGGCATAAAAGCAACATTCATCTCATTGTACATCTCCATCAGAGCTCTTGCATGACCAGGTGCATTAACAATGACACTAATATTTTGAAAATAATCTTTTTTCTTTTTTTTCTGAGCAATAGGTCTCAACAGTGGGCTGAAAGTATTCAGTAAACCATGTTTTAAACAGATGTGCTCTCATTCAGGCTTTGTTGTTCCATTTCTAGAGCACAGGCAGAGTAGATTTAGCAGAATTCTTAAGGGCTATATCTTTTCAGAATAGTAAATGAGCACTGGCTTCAACTTAAGGCAGCTTAATTAGCCCCTAACAAAAGAGTCAGCCTGTCCTTTGAAACTTTGAAGCCAGGCACTGACTTCTCCTCTCTAGCTATAAAAGTCCTACATGGCATCTTCTTCTACTAGAAGACCATTTCATCTCCATTGAGGGTAGCCACCTTTATTATCTTCTGGATAACTTGTGGCAACTTCTACATCAATCAGTACCTGCTGCTTCACCTGGCACTTTTATGTTATAGAGACAGCTTCTTTCCTTAAACTTCATGAACCAACCTCAGCTAGCTTTGGACCTTTCTTTTGCAGCTTCCCCACCTCTCTCAGCCCTCCTAGAATTGAAGAGATTTAGGGCCCTGCTCTGGATTAAGGTTTTGGCTTAAGGGAAAGCTGTGGCTGCTCTGATCTTCTATTCAGACCAATAAAAATTTCTCCGTATCCGCAATAAGGCTGTTTGGCTTTCTCATCACTAGCGTGCTCTCTGGACTAGGACCTTCTATTTCCTTCAGAAACTTTTCTGCACTCACTATTTGGCTGTTTGGTGCAGAGGCCTAGCTTTCAGTCTATGTTGTCTTTCAACATACCTTCTTAATTCAGCTTAATTATTTCTAGATTTTGATTTAAAGGTAGAAATGTGTGACTCTTTCACTTGAACACTTCGAGGCCATCGTAGGGTTATTAATTGGCTTAATTTCAATATTGTTGTGTCTCAGGGGACAAGGAGGCCTGAGGAGAGAGGCAGGGGAATAGTCAGAACACACACATTTGTCGATGAACTTTGCCATCTTACAGGGGCACAGTCCATGGCCCCTAAAACGATTACAACAGTAATATCAAATCACAGATCACAGACATCATAACAAATATCAGAATAATGAAAAAGCTTGAAAATTATGAACATTACCGAAATGTGGCCCAGACATGCACCAAGCAAATGCTATTGGAAAAAATGCACCGATAGACTTGCTCGACACAGGGTTATCACAAACCTCCAGTTTGTAAAAAATGCATTATCTTCAAAATACAATAAAGCAAAGGGCAATGTCTATTATATCTCAGTAAAGCTAGAAAAAAATTCCTGTAAAACATAAGTTAAAAAATTAATACAGTTATTATGCTGGATGGCAATTATCAGATGTGTCCCAGATATCAATTGAGGAGCTGCCAAGACAGGGTGGATGGAGGAGATGTGCTCTTCCCCTTTGTCTCTGAGTTGTAGAATGCAGATCTCATGGCAGTCAGAGTCACATAACAAAAGAAATTTATTCAATTAATTACAAAAGAATCCTAAGGTCTATCAGAGCCCCAAGCCCAGAGATGCACATATAAACCTAAAGGCATTTAAATATCACATCTATCTCAGGTGGCCACCAGAAAGAAATAATACATATACTAATGAATAAACAGTGGTAGCTTTTCAGAGTAAACTATTGCTCTATGACTACAAAGTAACTCTGAAACAGACACGGTCTTACAGCACTTTCACGGGACAAAAGAAAAAAAATTGTATGTCTAAAACTCTAAATCCATAGAAAATCTTCCCTTCAACTATGATTTCTATCTTTCTTTCATACATTTATAAAATATATGTCACCACTGCCCAGAAATGAATGAGTATAACAGTCTTTACTCCAAAGATAGAATTGAGCTTCATATAAGACTTGACTCATTCATTTAAAAAAATCTTTTTGCTTAAATTTAAAACTACTAAAATTATTGATGCTGGCTCTCTCAGAAGGAAGATGTGAGAAAGAAACCAGAAAAAAATGTAAAACCCAGTGTCGCTGAGACTTCTACCTGATGTGTAATTGAGTTGCAAACCCTGTAGCTATGCTGTTATCATTCCAGTGAATTCAGTCTGTATCTGTGAGTGGAGAAGAGCTTTTGTCAGATACGGTTTCAAAGAGCTCAGACCAAATATATGTAATTATTTTCTATCCTCTGAACATATTTTCTTAGAAGGAAGTAATAACCAAATGCTTAAGAAAAAGACCCAAGCAAAAAAAAAAAAAAAAAATCCATTTCATGTTCCAATTATCCCAGTTGTAGAAGAAAGTATAGCTTTTAAAATGCAAGTGATATAGAAATACTTCTATTATAAGAAGAAAAACATCAAGTATGAGGAGGGCTTTCATTAACCAAAATAACAAAGATGGTTTTATTCCTTGTTACTTTGAAAAGCATATATATAAATGAATATATATGGATATGTATTGAACATTCTGAATACATACATACATATATAAACATGCATGTAAGAGAGATTTTGGGGGGTGCCTGGGTAGCTCAGACAATTAAGTGTCTGCCTTTGGCTCAGATCATAATCTCAGGGTCCTGGGATCAAGCCCCACATTGGGCTCTCTGCTCAGCGGAGACTCTGCTTCTCCCTCTTCCTCTCCCTCTGTGCTCTCCCCTTCACCTCTCAAATAAATAAATAAATAAATAAATAAATAAATAAATAAATAAAATCTTTACGAGAGAGAGAGATTTTTGGTAGTATGAGGGCTTGCAAACAAGTGCTCCTGAAAACTCATAAAAATTTCTATGTTGATTCAACCTCATAGAAATAATTACAATATAATAGTGTGCTACCTACTGTCAGGCCTGCATTTGGTAGAGCATTCCATGACTTGAATTCTTTTTCCCCGTGTTGGGTGTAAGTTGTGAGTCACCATCTCTGTTTACAAGGCGGGGCTAAGCAAGCGTCTCATTTACAAGCACACTCTACTCATAGGCAAGCATTCAGCATTCCTCTCCTCAGTGGTAAAAAAAAAAAAAAAGTACTTATCCGAAGATGAATTTCCATTCAGCTTGAAATGTTTTGCTGTTTCTCACTTCCCTCGTTAGTGCCAAGTGATTGGCAAGTTACCCTCCAGACAGGGCACCATCTTCTATGTGTCGATTGAGGAGTAAGTGCCCAGTAAAGCATAGCCAAAAGGAAATATATAAATCTGTTTTGAAATTCAATAAATTTAGAAGCCATGCTACTCACCAAGGCCTGTGGGAGCATATACATCATAAACCACCACTGTAAAGCTATAAATATTGCAAGCAGTTAGTAACGGCTGAAAGCACATCCCTGAAAGCCTGGTTAAAGATGGGCGATGCACGATGCCCTAGCCGGAGCTGGTGCAAAGTCTTTCGAGCAGCTTGTTTTTCTAGGCAAATGAAAAGGCACAGTCCCAGCTAGCATCTAGCACTCCTTTATTTCAGGTTTTGCAGAGGTGGTGGAATTGTCTCAAGTTCAACCCCGGTTCTGTGGATTGTCTCTCATAATCGCCTTTCCTTCTGTTACCCATTCTGTGGGTTCTGTTTCGCACCAGCTCAGCTACAAGGAAGAAATGAGCTGTGCTGGCCATGCGGTTGGAAAGCCAAGGTTGGCAGGATTGGCCTCAGCACTTTCTTGGGTTATTGCGTCTCTGCCTCGGCTTTCCATCCAGAGGAACCCCATTCAACCCCATATTTTACTCTTGGATACCACTGTTTTATTTCACTAATATTTCCTCTCTGTTTTCCTTCCTGCTGCTACATTTGGATGCAGATTGTGTCCTAATACGGGCATTTTAGGATTTAGCTGTTTTCTATGAGTATATAGTATTTAAAATATCAAATCTTTTCTTATGATTGAAAAGATCAAAGCTTAGGTCATGGTCAATTTTGCAAATTTTGTCCATTCTTCCATCACTAATTTGGAAATTATATATTTTCCTTTAGTGCATTAGTATCATTTAGTCTATCAATACCTTTTTAGTGGTTATTCTAAAAATTCTGGTATACATTTAACAAAATCTAAAGTAAATTACTATCTTTACATTCTTCCTGAATAAAACAAACCTCTGAGAATATTTTAACTTCATTTAATTCCTCCCAATTTATATGTCATTTTGGTCAAATATTTTTTTGCCCCACAAATTATACATTATTGTTTTATATCGTTACTGTTTGTTAAGATATAACCAAATAAATATGGTGATATTTGTTCATTATTATTCATTTTTGAATCTTACACCTTCCTTCTGAGATCTTTTTCCTAAAGTACGTCCTTTAGAAATGTCTCTAGTGAAGGTTTTTTGGTGGTAAACACTAATTTTGTCTAAAAATGTTATAAAAATAATATATCCACTCAGGGCACCTGGGTGGCTTAGTCAGCTGGGCATCTGCCTTCAGCTTGGATCATGATCTCAGGGTCCTGGGATCAAGCCCCAAGTCAGGCTCTCTGCTCAGTGGAGAGTCTGCTTCTCCCTCTCCTTCTGCCCCTGCTCGTGTGCTCTCTCTCTCTCTCGCTCACTTTCTCTCTCAAATAAATAAAATCTTTAAAAAATATATCATCTCTTCTTTCAGCTCTTTAATGGTATTATTTTTCATTTTTGCTACTATTATTAATATTAAAAAGTTAAGTGACTATCAAACTCAATTTCCTCTCGTCACTTCTAAATCTTAGCTTTGTTTTTGGTCGTCTGCCTTTCACCACATTGTCTGGTGATGGTCTTCCCCTCATTTTTTTCTCCATAGGGCACAATATCTTGAATCTGATTATTGGTGTTTTTCACCAGTTTTGCACTATTCTCAGCCATTATTTTTTCTGAGATGGCTCTTCTCTCATTCGATCTCTGTTGGATCTTCTCATTTTTTCCTTTCTTCCCACTTTCATACATTTCATTTTTTCTTTTTGCCTTTCTGTGTTATTTTCCTCTTTAGATATTTCTTCCAACTTTCTGGTGTCACATTCACCTCTGTTTTACTATGTCGTGAGACATATTTTCCTGGATACATTAGTACTTCTACTTGATAAATACCTGGGGTGGAATTATGGGGTCAGAGGTAAGGTAAATATTTAGCTGTGTGAGAAACTGCCTAATTATTTGCCACGTATTTGTACTATTTTATATTCCCATAAGTTCAGTAGTTCCTTCACCTTATAACACTTAATATTGTCAGTACTTTTTACTCTAGCCATTCTAGTAATTTAATATTGTATTTCATTGTGATTTTAATTTATGGTCTTTTGATATCTAATAACATTAACTTGTCTTGTGCATATTGCCATTGTTTTTTATCTTATTTTGATTAAGTGCCTGTTGAAATGATTTGCTTATTTTAAATGCATTATATGTCTTTTCATCATTGTATTACTGGTGTTCTTTATATGTTCTGATATTACTTTGCTTTTAGATATATATATTACACATTTTCACCCAATAATGGCATGTCTTTTCATTTCCTTAACATTGTCTTCTGGAAAGCAGAGTATTTTTTATTTTTATTAAAGCCAATTTATCATTCAAAAACATAGTGCATTTTGTACCCTTAGAAATCTTTCAATTTTATTCTTCTTTTGTAATTCTTTTATGGCTAGTTTAATTCTTTGTACTTCCTATGTTTTTTAAAACAAAACAACTTTGTCATTTTATGCCAAAAAAAAAAGCCTGCTTTAATTTTGACATGGTGGGTATTAAATCTATGAATCAATTAGTTGATGATTAACATATTAATAATATTGACTCTTCTAACCCATAAACACTGCATATCTCTTCATTTAAGTTCTCAGTAGTGTGCTGATAAATATTTAATAATCAGCTTTTAGAATACATAGCTCTCACATGTAGCATTTGCTGATTTCTATAGTATAAATACTCCTAGCATGACTCATCTCTAGTTACCAATGTGATGTGACTGAATAAGAAGTTGGGAAAGTGGGCTCCAGGATACCATCAGGACTTCATTACTCCGGTGTGATGATCCTGCAAATTGCTTGTTAAATTTATTTTCCTAAAAATTTTGTCTTTGGAGGCTATCACAAATGGAATATATAATTTCATTTTCCAAATGTTTGCTTCCAGAATAATTGGAATACTATTTATGTTTACATTGTCCTGCATTCTGTTACTTTGCTTTATTCACTTATTAATTCTAGTAGGGTTTTCTATAAATTTCTAAGGATTATTTAGGTATAAAATGATGATATCATAGATGAGTAGAGATAGTTTTATGACTTCTATGCCATTTGCAGCTCTCTGATTTTGATTTTCCTTGCCACAATTAATACACAAAATTTGTAATTTTCAACTATCCAATAGTAAATCCAATAAAAGCTACCCCATTATTTAAATTCAAATTTTAGGGGCACCTGGGTGGAACAGTCGGTTAAGCATCTGCTTTCAGCTCAGATCATGGTCCCAGAATCCTGGGATCAAGCCATGCATTGGGCTTGCTCAGTGGGGAGCCTGCTTCTCCCTCACCCTCTCCTTCTGCTGCTTCCCCTGCCTGTGCATTAGCTTGCTCTATCTCTCTGTCAAATAAATAAATAAAATCTTTAAAAATAAATGAAGTCAAATGTTATCCTTTTTTGGGGGTGGAATATAGGTAGTATAAATTCTGACCCAAAATATCTGAATTAAATTTTATTTGGAATTCCCAAAGAAGACCCATGTATTTTTTAAAAATATTTTAGTGATTTTTAGTATATTCATTATGTTGTGCACTCATCTTCGTCATCTATTTTTGGACCGTTTCCCTCACTCCGAAAAGAAACAGTGTCCATATTAGCAGTTAGTCTCAATACCCCCCCCCTTCATCCCCTGCAACCACTAATCAACTTTCAGTCTCAATTGATTTGCCTATTCTGGATATTTCATATAAATGGAATTATACAATATGTGGCCTTTTGTGTTTGGCTTCTTTAATTTAGCATACTGTCTTCAAGTTTCATCTGTTTTAGCATATTACAGCACTTCATTCCTTTTTATTACTGAATAATGTTCTGTTGTGTAGATATACCACATATTACTTATCCATTCATCAGCTGAAGAACCTTTGGGTTATTTCCACTTTTGGGGTGTTATGAATAATGTTCTTATAAAAATACACGTGCAAGTTTTTGTAGACGTGTTTTCAATTCTCTTGGGTATTCAACTAGGAGTGGAATTTCCAGACCATATGGTAATTTTACATTCAGCTTTTTGAGAAACTGCCAAACCATTTTCCAGAATGGCTACATCATTTTACATTCCTCCCTGAAATGAATGAGAGATCAAATTTCTCTACATTATCTCTAACATTTGTTATTTTCTGTTTTGTTTTTTTCTTAGTAGCCATCTGAGTGGGAATAAAGCAGTATCTCATTGTGATTTTGGTTGATTTTTCCCTGGTTAGTAATGATACTAAGATGTTTTCATGTGCTTGTTGGTCGTTTGTGTATTTTCTTTGGAGAAATGTCTATTCAAGTCCTTTGCACATTTTTTAGTTGAGTAATCTGTCATTTAATTGTTGAGTTGTAAGAGTTCTTTATATAACTTGGATATTGGAGCTTTATCAGCAAATACTTTCTCCCATTCAGCATCTTATCACTTCCAAAGTGTCCTCTGACACACTTAATTTTGATAAAGTCACATTTATCTGTATTTTCCTTTATTGCTTGAACTTTTGGTCTTACATCTTAAAAAAAAAAAAAAAACAAAACTGTTTTCTAATCCAAGGCCATGTGGGTTTTCATCTGTATTTCCTTCTAATAATTTTATAGTTCTAACTTTTACATGTAGATCTTTGATCCATTTTTGAGTTAATTTTTATACATGGTATAAGGACACAACCAAATTCAGTGTTTGGCATGTAGGCTATCTGCTTGTTCCAGCACCATTTGTTGAAAAGACTACTCACTGCCCACTGAATTATTTTAGCACCCTTGTTAAAAGTAACCAAAAAATAAATGTATGAATTTCTTTCTGGACTCTCAATTCTTTTTTTTTAACAAAGTGTTTTATTAGTTTCAGGTATACAATATAGTGATTCAACAATTTCCTACATCATCCAGTGCTCATCATGACAAGTACACTCCTTAATCCCTATCACCTATTTAACCCATCCCTCCATCCACCTCCCCTCTGGTAACCATCAGTTTGTTCTCTCTAATTAAGAGTCTGTTTCTTGATTTGTCTCTCTTTTTCAAACCCTTTATCCTTTTGATTTGTTTTTTAAATTCCATGAGTGAAATCATATGGTATTTGTCTTTCTCTGATTAACTTGTTTCACTCCACCATGTTCCTGCAAATGGCAAGAAAATATATATATATCCACAGCATCTTCTTTATTCATTCACTGATCAATGAACACTTAGATTGCTTCTATAACTTGGCAAATTTATATGGTGCTATAAACATAAGGGTGCATATATCCCTTTGAATTAGTGTTTTTGTATTCTTTGGGTAAATACCCAGCAGTGTGATTGCTGCACTGTAGGGTAGTTCTATTTTTAACATTTTGAGGAACCGCCATGTGTTTTCCACAGTGGCTGCACCAGTTTTTCCCACCAACAGTGCACATGGGTTCCTTTTCCTTCACACCCTCACCAACACCTGTTGTTTCTAATATTGTTGATGTTACCCATTCTGACAGGTGTGAAGTGATATCTCATGGTAGTTTTGATTTGCATTTCCCTGATAAGGAGTGATGTTGAGCATTTTTAATGTACCTGTTAGCCGTCTGGATGTCTTCTTTGGAGAAATGTCTTTCATGTCTTCTGACTAATTTTAATTGGATTATTTTTGGTTTTGGGGTGTTGAGTTTTATAAGTTCTTTATATATTTTACTAACCTTTTATCCAGTATGTCATTGGCAAGTATCTTCTCCCATTCTGTAGGCTGCCTTTGGTTTTGCTGATTGTTCCCTTTGCTGTGCAGCTTTTTTATTTTGATGTAGTCCAGATAGTTTACTTTTGTTTTTGTTTCCCTTGCCTCAGGAGACATATCTAGAAAAAAGTTGTTAAGGCCAATGTCAGAAACATTACTGCCTGTGTGCTCTCTTCTAGGATTTTTATGGTTTCAGGGTCTCAGATTTAGGTCATTAATACATTTTGAGTTTATTTTTGTGTATGGTGTAAGAAAGTGGCCCAGTTCATTCTTTTGCATGTAGCTGACCAGTTTTCCCAACACCATCTGTTGAAGAGACTGTCTTTTTCCTATTGGATATTCCCTGCTTTGTTGAAGATTAACTGATCATATAATTGTGGATTTATTTCTGGGTTTTCTATTCCATTTTATTGATTTGTCTATTCTTGTGCCAGTACCATACTGTTTTAATTACTACAGCTTTGTAATATAACTTGGAAGTCTGGAATTGTGATACCTCCAGCTTTGCTTTGCTTTTTCAAAATTGCTTTGACTATTTGGGTTTTTTTTTGAGGTTCCAACAAATTTTAGGATTGTTTTTTTTTTAGTTATGTGAAAAATGTTGTTGGTATTTTCATAAGGATTGTATTAAATGTGTAGATTGATTTGGGTAATATAGACCTCTTTACAATATTTGTTCTTCCAATGCACGAGCATGGGATTTCTTTGTGTCATCTTTAATTTCTTTCATCAGTGTTTTAGAGTTTTCAGAGTACAGGTCTTTCACTACTTTGGTTAGGTTTATTCTCACATATCTTATTTTTGGTGCAATTGTAACTGGGACTGCTTTTTTTTTTTTAATTTCTCTTTCTGCCTCTTCATTATTAATGTATAGAAATGCAACAGATTTCTGCACATTGATTTTGTACCCTGCAAATTTACTGAATTCATTTATCAGTTCTAGCAGTTATCTGGTAGATTCTTTCAGGTTTTCTATAGATAGTATCATGTCAAAAAGTGAATGTTTCATTTCTTCCTTACTAATTTGGATGCTCTTTGTTTTTATTGTCTAATTGCTGTGGCTAGGACTTCCAATACTATGTTGAATAAAAGTGGTGAGAGTGAATATCCTTGTCTTGTTCCTGACCTTAGAGGACAGGCTCTCAATTTTTCACCCTTTAGGATATTGGCTGTGGGTTTTCATATATGGCCTTTACTATGTTGAGGTATGTTTCCTCTAAACATACTTTGTTGAGGGTTTTTATCATGAATGGATGTTGTACTTTGTCACATGCTTTTTCTGCAGCTACTGAAATGACTATGTAGTTCTTATACTTTCTCTTTCTGATTTGATGTATCACACTGATTGATTTGCAAATATTGAACAATGCTCACAACACAGGACTAAATCCCACTTGATCATGGTGAATGATCTTTTTAACATATTGTTGTATTTGGTTTGCCAGTCTTTTGTTGAGGATTTTTGCATTGTGTTCATCAGAGATATTGGCCTGTAGTTCTCTTTTTTGTGTGGTGTCTTTATCTGGTTTTGGTATCAGGGTACTGCTGGCCTCATAGAATGAATTTGGAAGTTCTCCTTCTTTTTCTATTTTTTGGAATAGTTTGAGAAGAATAGGTATTAACTCTACTATAAATGTTTGTTACAATTTGCCTGTGAAGCCATCTGGTCCCAGATTTTTGTTCACTGGGAGTTTTTTGATTACTAATACAATGTCTTTGCTGGTTATAGGTCTTTTCAAATTTTCTATTTCTTCCTGTTTCAATTTTGGTAGCTTATGTTTCTAGGAATTCATCCATTTTTTGGTAGGTTGGCATAGAGTTTTTTATAATATTCTCTTATATTTTCTGTGGTGGTGGTTGTTATTTCTCCTCTCTCCTTTGTGTCTTTATTTATTTGAGTCCTCCCTCTTTCTTGATAAGTCTGGCTAGAAGCTTATCAATTATACTGATATTTTCAAAGAACCAGCTCTTGGTTTCATTCATCTGTCCCATTGTGTTTTTTTGTTTGTTTGTTTTGTTTTGTTTTTTTAGTTTCTATAACATTTATTTCTGTTCTAATCTTTATTTCTTTCCTTCTGCTGGTTTTAGGTTTTGTTTGTTGTTCTTTTTCTAGCTCCTATAGGTGAAATATCAGGTTGTTTATTTGAGATGGTTCTTGCTTCTTGAGGTAGGCCTGTATTGCTACAAACTTCCTTCTTAGAACAGCTTTTGCTGTATCCCAAAGGTTTTGGATCATTGTGTTTTCATTTCATTTGTTTCTATGTAACTTTTTATTTTTTCCTTTATTTCCTGGTTTACCCACTCATTGTTTAAAAGCATGTTATTTAACCTCCATATATTTGTAGTCTTTCCAGATTTTTTTCTTGTGGTTGACTTTTAGTTTCATAGTGTTGTGGTCATAAAAGATGCATGGTTTGACTTTGATATTCTTGAATTTGTTGAGGCTTGGTTTGTGGCCTAAATTGTAATCTATTCTAGAGAATGTTCTGTGTGCACTTGGAAAGAATGTGTATTCTGCTGTTTTAAGATGAAATGCTCTGAATATATCTGTTAAATCCATCTGTTCCAGTGTGTCATTCAAAGCCAATGTTTCCTTGGTGATTTCTGGTTTAGATGATCCATCCATTGAAGTAAGAGGTGGGTTAAAGTCCCCTACTCTCATTGTATTATTATTAATTCATTCCTTTATGTTTGTTATTAATTGTTTTATGTATTTGGGTGATCCTGTGTTGGGTGCATAAATATTTACAATTGTTATGTCTTCTTGTTGGACTGTCCCTTTTATTATTATATAGTGTCCTTCTTTGTCTCTTGTTACAGTCTTTGTTTCAAAGTCTATTTTGTCCAATATAAGTATTGCCACTCTGGCTTTCTTTTGATATTCATTTGCATGATAGATGTTTCTCCATCTCCTCACTTTCAATCTGCAGGTGTCTTTCAGTCTGAAATGAAAAATCTCCTGCTAGCTTTATGGGGTTTCCCTTATATGTTACTGTTTTCTTTTGTCTTACTGCTTTAAAATTTTTTTTTTTTTTTATGTCTTGGATTTGCTTTTGTTGATTTTGTTGGGGGTTCTGTGTGTCTCCTGGATATCTGATTCATTCCCCAGTTTTGGAAAGTTTTCAGCTCTTATTTCTTCAAATAAATTTTCTGCCCCTTTTTCTCTCTATTCTGGGACTCCTATAATAGGAATGTTATTACATTTGATGGAGTCACTGAGTTCCCTAAATCTGTTCTCATTTTGCATAATTCTTTTCTCTTTTGTTCAGCTTGATGACTTTCCATTACTCTGTCTTCTGGGTCATTAATTCATTTTTCTTCGAGCTTGCTGATCATTCCATCAAGTGTGTTTCTCATTTTATTTATTGAGTCCTTTATCTCTACTATGCTATTCCTTATCTCTATGTTTAGGGTCTCACTCATGTCTTTCATTTTTTTCCCTAGTCCAGTGAGTATGCTTATGATCATTGCTTTAAATACTCCATCAGGCATGTTACTTACATCTGTTTCCCTTAGATCTCTGGCCATGGCCTTGTCCTGTTCTTTCACTGGGGATAAATTTCTCTGTCTTCTCATTTTGTCTACATTTCTGTGATATTTCTTTGTTGGGAAAGTCAGCTATATCTACGGTTCTTGACGGTAATGGCCTTATGAAGAAAAGGTCCTGTAGTGCCCTGCTGTGTCATGCCTCTTGATCCCCTGGGCCTCGTACTTCTGGGAGTGCCTCCAATGTGCGCTGCCTATGCTTTGCTGTTTTGTCCTGGCCATTTTATACTTAATTCCAGTCATTTGCTGAGGCTCTCTTTGTCTGTTTGGGCAGTGTTTGGTCCATGGCCTAAATATGGCGTGTTTTAACTGGATGTGCTCTGGTCTACTTGTAAAATGAGACCTGTCACCTCTGGCAGAACTGAGGCTTTGCAAAACTCCTGAGTCAAGACAAATGGTGTGATCAGGTATTTGAGCCTCTCTTCTGGGGGTGGGGGCCTGCCATGCAGGGACTGAGGCAAGCAAGACTATGAAGCGTAGTTCTACCAGAGTGCAGGGGGCAGGGCTTGCCATTAGCAAGTTAGGCAGCCAGTGTTGACACTGTTCTGGTTCCTACAGATGGCTCTGTGTTTATGCTGAGGGGTAGGGGAGGAAAATTGTGCCAGCTAGTTCCTTTGTTCCTGGAGGGGTCTCTCTTTGTATGCTGTCTCTCTGGGATGCACTCCAAGATGAGCAAATAACCTCCCTACTGTGTGCCCCAGGCACTCTTCAGATTGGTTTCCACACTATATGTCAATGGGTTGTCTCCCTGCCTTCTCTTCAAGAGTACTGTGCTCTCCCATCTCTATCCCAGACAAGCTAAATGACCTTTAAAACTCCAGGCTTTAAGCTTCACTGGTTGCCAGAAGTCACAAAATTCAGCCCCTCTCAGGTTCCAAGCCAATTGCTATGGGGATTCATTTTCCCCATCTGCTCCCCTGTGTATTATTCTATCTCTTCCCCTTTGACATGACCGTGGCTCCCTCCTCACCACAGCTGCCATGATCTCTCTCTCTCCCAAACCACGTCTCCACCCTTTCTACCTTCTTTGGTGTGGCCTCTTCTCTACCTTTAGTTGTGGAGCTTGTTCTGCCAATCTTCAGGTCGATTTATGGGGTATTTAGGATGATACGATAGTTATCTAGTTGTATTCATGGGACAAGATGAGCCTAGGTCCTCCTACTCCACCCCCGTCCTCCAACTCTTAGACTCTTAATTCTAATCGCTTGCTCTATATGTCAGTCCTTAGGCCAGTACCACACTGTCTTGATTACTAAAGCTTTGTAGTAAATCTTGCAATCAAGAATATGAGTCCTCCAACTGTGTTCCTTTTCAAGATTGTTTTGGCTGTTTTGTATTAGAGACATATGCTTTTAAAAATTCTTTTTATTGGGGCACCTGAGTGGCTCAGTTGGTTGAGCATCTGACTCTTGGTTCTGGCTCAGCTCATGATCTCTGAGTGATGGGATTGAGCCATGCATCAGGTTCTGTGCTCAGTGAGGAGTCCGCTTGAGATTCTCTCTCTCCCTCTCCATCTGCTACTCTCCACACTCATGCTTGAGCTCTCTCTCTAAAATAAATAAATAAAACTTTAAATAAAAATCTTTCTCTTCTTCTGGAACTGAGACCAAGGCTGGAAAATATTGCCATTAGCTTTCTGCAAGTAGTGTTCTTGTCCTAGCTAACTCAACTGAGAGAACCTTTCTGTGGATTATCTCTGACCCCAGTTGGGCCCAACACTTTTTGCCTTTTCCCTGGCATATTGCCTTTTAAAACCCAGGCCAAACATTTATGAAAAATCAATACCATACATCATACTTAATGATAAAAGACAAAATGGTTCCACCCTCCAGTTTCCCAAGGCTGCTGTAACATATTTCTATAAACTTGGTGGCTTAAAACAACAGAGATGTACTTTCTCATAGTTCTGGAAGTCAGAAGCCTCTAATCAACATGTGGACAAGGTCATGCTCCCTCTGAAGGTTCTAGGCAGAAAACTTTCTTGCCTCTTTCAGCTTCTCGTATCTCTGGACAGTCTTTGGGTCATAACAGCTTAACTCCAGTCTCTGCCTCCACCATCATATGCCTGCTCCCTTGTGTGTGTCTCTGTGAATCTTTTTCTGTTTCCTATAAGGACACTATCATTGGATTTAGGGCCCACCTTAATCTGGTATATCTCATTTCAATCCTGACTTCATTATATATGCAAATATCTCTCTTCCAAAAAAAAGGAATAATCTGAGGTCTCAGATAGATATGAATTTTAGAGGGACACTATTTAACCCAATACGTACCCTAAAATCAAGAACAAGGCAAGATAAATGTTCAACATTGTACTGCAACGTTGAAGAATAAGAGCCAAATTAATTGAAAAGGAAAAAAAAATTGCATTTAGTCACATGACCCGATTGTATATGTGAAAAATCATAAGAAATTTATAAAAAGCTCATAGTATTAATATATGAGCTTAGGAAGGTCACACAATACAACTCAATGCTTTTAAAAAATATATTTCTTCAATAGAGCAACGAACAATTGGAAATTGAATTAAACACTCATAATACTGTAAAAAAAGTGAAATACTTAGCATTAAATTTATCAAAATATGTACAAGGCTTGTATACTGAAAACTACATTTCTTATATTTAGAACAAATATTGAGTTTATGCAAATTATTCAGCAGTTAGAGATTAATAAATCTTGCTGATACCATTCTCAACACATTTATTAAATATTTTGATTTGTTTTCTTTAATCTTATTTTGTTTTTTTCTCAGTCTCCTGATTTTCAGCAGCTACTAATGCATTAGAGTAGCAGGCTCTATTTATTATTTTTCACTAAAATAATATCTTGCCTTATTTTTAAACTGTTTTAATGTGAAGGAGGTATAAGTAAATATATTCAACAGAATACTGTATTAAAAAGAAAACATAATATTATAATTTTAATTAAAAACATGTGACATTTGAAAATTTTTTCCAGCTTTACTGAAGTATCACTAACAAATAAAATTGTAAGATGTTTAAAATGTACAACGTGATGATCTGATATACATATACATTGTAGAATTCCCCCCTCATCGAGTTAATTAGCATGTCCATCACCTAACATATTCACCTTTGTTTTGGAGTGAGAACATTTAAATTATACTCTCTTAGCAAATTTCAATGATGCAGTACAGTGCTATTCACTTCTGTCACCATATCAGATCATCAGATCTTATTCATCTTATAGCTGAAAGTTTGTACTTTGTACCAAGCTCTCCCTATTTTCTCCACTCCCAACCCATGGCAACCATTTTTCTACTCTCTGTTTCTAGGAGTTCAAAAAATGTGTTACATTTTTTATATTAAGAAATTGTATTTTTTGTAGTAGTCTGCCAAAGAAAGAATGTAATTCTCAGAAATTCATAAATACAATATATAGTTATTGTCTCCTATATCTTAAGCACTGAGTTAGAAACAGAGCAGTCAAAGGTAAACTAAAGGAGATTATAGCTGAAATATATAGAATATGAAAATAATGAAATCAAGTTCTCTTTTCATAAGAATATACTTAAAACAGGAGAGTAATAGGGAAGCCATGAGAGAGGTGGAATATGTAATTCTTCCTAAGCAAGCCTGCAAAGAAAAGTGCTCACTTTAGTCATCTGTTTTCCCATCAGTTCACCTGGTAAGAAATAAATTAAAATGCAATTCCCTCTACAAATAAGTAGCTAGCATCTTACCTTGAAATGAAATGGTGCCAGGAAAAAAGAAAACAAAACAGATCCAAAAAAATTTGTTAAAATACCAAGAGAAAGTGGAAAAACAAAATTCAGAATGATGCTTCCCTATTAACTGAGAATTTTCATGTTACTGGACTTTTCTTGAAGGGTGTATATAAACTGTCCATTTCAGTGTTATCTCATCTCAGTAATGTCAACCTGGCCTCCAAAGCTTAGTGGGAGCACAGAAAAGACATTTCCTGAGGCTACACTATAACTTCCTACAATTCCTCCAGAATCCAACTAGCTCATAAAATATTAAGATGACAAGTTTTTGTTATGTCACTTTTATGAGTTTCAGAGTATCAAGTTACAGGTACATTGGTCATTTGGATGCCCTGGGCTGTCAGTCATAGATTTTAATTGCTCCTTGTGCTTAAACTGTGAACTTCTCTTTGAACCAGATAAGAAAATCTCTTTCTTTTGCTTTTTCACACAGTCTAGTGATGAATGGCTGGCTAATGAGTCTTTGACTAAACTGGTTTTGAGTTTCACTGTAGTTCCTTGAAATATAATACCTAGGAACAATTGTATTACCTAAAATCCTACAGAAATATTTCTCTAAATATGTTATTAATTTAGTTGGAATCTAGAAATTAGACATAATTTTGATCAAATAATCAAGATGTGCAGTAATGCTACCAGTTTTTGTTAGTCACCTAATGCTATACCCAAATGTTTCTAATCTTCCCACTGGGGAAGCTTCCCACCTTTTTCATTAGCTACTTGTGAGCAGAAGCTAGTAACATAACATAATTTGGAGGGTTCTTCATCCTTGACTTCTTGCATCAATTTTCAGTTTTGATAAATCTCTCCCATTTCTGCTCCTTTTCAACCAGATTGTTAACAGCATTTTAGGCTTTCTATGTTTCATTTTGTACATCTGCAAATTGTTCTGTACTTTGCATTAAGTCAGATGTATAAACGTGTGAAGCACGTAAATCATTTTTTAAATCATTTTGAGGAGGGAATTAATTCAAGCTGCATTATATTTCCACTGAGGTTGATGGGTTAAGGCTGAAATAAACATTTTAAATTTGCATCCTTGTTAACTGATATATATATATACATCAGTTATATATATTTATATATAAATATATATATATATATATTTACTGCATCTCAAGCTGAAGTAAGAGCAGCCTTCCACAGCAAAAGGTCAAAGAGAAGTGAGGCCTTATCAGCTCCTTTTACTGACAAACCTAAATCTAAGGAAATACAGCTATTCACTAGCACTACTACAAGCTGAATAGATCTAAAAATGGGAAATCTGTCATAATCACCAGACTCCCTGATTTCAGGAAATGAACAATTTCTGCCCTGAAACAATTCTATGGCAAGCTCATAGGGGTTAACAAGTCATGTCAGTGACTGTCATGGACCCTTATTTCTAATATTCATTTCCACGTGCTTCAATGAAACAGAATATTAGGAAGCACACAAGTAGAAGTAATGGATGCATAAGAAGATATTCTTTTTAGTCAGCACTTGCTTAGCCTTTTTCTCTTCTCCAAATGGTGTCAGGCAGGATTAATATTTAAGTTTTGCAGAGAGGACTGACTGCTTAGATTAACTGTCCAGGACATCACTGTTTTTGTTTTTTTTTTTTTCCCTAGACATATCTACACTAAGCAGTTTCTGAATCAACTTCACTGGAAAATCTTTACCAGCAGATTTTCTCCCCCACCCAGATAAATTAGACAGAGATGAGAAAATTAAATTGTTGGCACAGGAAACATTAATTACAGAGAGTGATATAACTCTAGAAACAATATAAAACATTATTGAAGACTGAAGGCAACTTTCTGTCTCCCAAAAATAATACAAAAAAACTACAAGGGAAAAATAAAGCTACACAAAAATTATCCCATCAGAGAATACCAAAATTTAAAAAATAACTGTGAATAAAAAGTTCACACACTACACATACACACTAGTGTATGAACTTTCACACTTCTGACCCCACCCTTGCTCTGTTTCTAGGCTTTTTGGTGAGCAAAGGCAAACGATGAAAAACTGCGAGGAAGACAGAAAAAAGAAATGAGAGAAGGGAACTAATGTTGATCTAAAATTATTGTATGAAAGACTAGCCTACTCTAAGTCTGAAAATACTGAAAAGCCTTCTGATATTTAAAAGCGTGAACTAAAGGGAAGGGACCACAACATCTGCGTGATTTAAATAAGGGGTACCTTTGAAAGGTATAGCTTCTAGGGGAGAAACAGAGAGACAAAAAAGGAGACAAATGCGCCCTTAAGCCATTGGGTAGTGAAGGGAAAACATGTAAAAAAAGGAAAAGTAGGACCCGCTGAGAAAAAGAGGACTCACCAGCCCTTTCCCCAATACCAAACAAACAAGCATAAAAATGTGCCAAAGTATCTGGATGTTACTAAAACAGGAAACTTTTAAAACAACCCAATACCATAAAAATTAGGAAAAATAAAACTGGAGTCAGACGCGCTACCATTGCGCCATGAGGTCACCTAACCAATCCATATACGGCCCCCTGGTCCCTACAGGAAGATGTGATTGGCTTGTTGGAGTAATTCTGTGGCCTGGTGAGCAACTGAAACGGACTCCTCACAGAAAAAGCAGGGACTGCCCCTGCTCCTTTGTTAAGGAAGTTGTCTGGCTAGGGCACCTAATTGGCAAGAACAGAGTGAGAAGGGGCACTTACAGTTAGGCCATTCGAGTCTTCCAATTTTACCAGATGTCAAAGCAGCACAAAGGATTGGGCCTTAATTTTAGATCATCCACCACACATAATCACAGCAAAGAGAGTTGGGAAGAAATGAATTAACCTAAAAAACTTGGGAAAACAGTGTTTTAACTCTATATTGTAAAACAAAAGAAAAAAACCCTGTATTTCAGTACTGTAAACTAGTTATTCAATTTTTTTCCTCACCAGGATATGGGTCATCAGTTATGAAAATGCTTTGTGTATAGCAGGATCGGACAAATAAGCAAATTTATTGTAGCTAATGAGACCGAGGTATCTCACTGGTAAAGAAACATGATAAAAACAAAGAAGAGGGGAAGTCTTGAAAGACTGGGATATGAGGTAGGAGTGTTAACTCAGGATAGATAGATAGATTGACAGATACATAGATGCTTAGGTAGAGTATTAAGTGTTGATGGGCATGTGCACATGGGTTAGTACATATACATATATTTACTAACTTTCTGTGGGGAGCATCCACTAGGAAACCTCTGTAGTTGGGAGTGCGCCTAGTGCTGAGATGATGGTTTCTAATGCCCATCCTCCAATAATGGAAACCAGTGCTCCTTGGAGTAATTCCAGGACTCGGTCAAAAAAATTTGAGAAGCTTGGAATATCTCATGGTGCCAGAAAATAAGGGAGTGCTGAAAAAGATAAAAGATGGGGTATGTTGAAAGAAACTCTTAATTGCCAAAGCTGAAACTATTTGAACAACAACAACAAAAACTAGTAATGATATCATTTATAACATAATTAAAATATCCAATGTAACTTTACAATGGGGTCATGTGGCAGAAATAACCTTAACCAAATGGCAAAGGTGAACACTACCAGTAATAAGACATCAGCATCGTGTACCTCCTAATAAGATGCACTACATCAAAAACTAATGATGTAATGTATGGTGATTAACATAACATAATAAAATAAAATTAAATTAAATTAAAAAGATGCACTGAGAAGGGCTCATAATTTCTCTATTTTTGCCAACATACATGACCTCAATCTAATCATGAAAAACAAACAAACACAAATTAATGGTTAAGCGTCTGCCTTCCGCTAAGGTCATGATCCTAGGGTCCTGGGATCAAGTCCCGCATCGGGGTCCCTGCTCAGCGGGGAGTCTGCTTCTCCCCCTCCCTCTCCTGCTCCCCCTGCTTGTACTCTCTTGCTCTCTCTGTCAAATAAATAAATAAAATCTTTAAAAAAAAAGAATGTTTAAAATAAATAAATAAATAAATAAATAAATAACTGGCCAGTACTCTTCAAAAGTGTCAACGTCATGAAAGACAGGAAACACTGAGGAACTGTCACATTGGAGGAGATGAAGAGACACAAGTGAATAAAATGTGGAGTCCTGGATGGGATAATGGACCAGGAAAAAAAGATATTAATGAAAAATTTGTGAAATTTGAATAAGGTCTATATTTAGTTAATAGCAGCAATGTTAATTTCCTGATTTTGATCATTATACTATGGTCATATAAGATGTTAGCATTAGGGAAAGCTGGATTAAAGTATACAGTGACTCTCCATACCACATTTGAAATCTTTCTGTAAGCTAAAATTATTTCAAACTAAAAAGTAAAAAAAAAAGTTTTATTTTCAACTCTGTAATGATTTTTGCATAATATCACTTCATGTAGTCAATATTTCCATATATAGAAAATTAGGCTTAGCTATAGCTAAATAACTATTGCCATTAAGCTTGTCATAAATATGGGAAAGATTTTGCATAGGGGGTTATAGGTGTTATTTATATAAGTTACAACTGTGCAAGTAATAATATTTCATCGAAACTATAATTCTCCTTCAAGCTAAGATAAAAGTCAATATGGAATGGAAAAGAAAGAACCAGCTTCAAGTCTAAAAATGGGCCCTGAGCTGTGATAAATCCAAATACATGTTAGAATTACAGAAGGAGACTTATCACTTGCACAGAACAGTATAATAATTCTATGTCTATGACATTGCCTCTTAGGTTATATTCTTTCCCAAATAGCTTGATAGAGCTGTTATCTGTCTTCATGATATTCAAAAGTTGCAACTTATCAGCCATAGAAAGATACTGAATGAGGCTAAATTTAAGAAATACACAATGTTGTCACTTTCTATATAGGGCCAGGTTAGAAGGGAGCATGGGTTTTAAATTACCCATACATTTTCTCTCCAGAGAGAGAGAGAGATGATAGAGAGAGATAGGTAGATAGATGAGAGAGAATGAAAGAGAGACAGATGAGACAGAAGGAGAGGGAGAGAGACACATAGAGGATGTATGGGATGCATAGATGTATCTATAGATATAAGTAGACAGGATGTATGGAAGAGATGGGATAAATATATAAATATACAGATACAGATATATATGGATGTATATAGATATCTATATCTATGGTATTGTAGGTATAGTAGAATCCTTTAACTGTTCATTAGTAAATATCTCTATGATTTTCAATTAATTTTTCAATTTTTTTCTAGGTTTTCAAGAAAGGCATCACCTTGCTTGTAGTTAGCTCTTTATCATTGGTCAATCCTTGAAACTACTGTCTCAATCTTTTAATGGGTTTTACCAGCTGGGATTGAATATTTCAGACTTATCTGTATCCACTTCTTGGGACACACTTGTGCTGATACCAAGTGGAACAGCAGGTGCAATTTCAAGAAAATTCAAATGAGTCTCTTCCTTATCCTTCTCCTCTATGCTTTTCTTTTTCATTTTCTATTTCATGATGCCCAAGTTATACACCATTGGTGGCACTAAGGAAGACTGCCAAGAATTACTCTTATCTTTACTAAAATGCAAAAAAAACCCATTACCTCTGCAAAGTACCAGTCATCACAAGTTTCTGGAGCAAAATTAATCAAAGATTACAGCATTTGGTCTCTACACCAGCCCAAAGGTGTACATGCCATCCCTCTATGAATCTGAGGCAGTGTTAGAATATGGAAATTGGTCAATTCTGCTAGTTGCCTCCTCCCTATAAAATGAACGGGGTCAGAATTCTGTTCAGTGGCCTTGGTATGAAAAAAAGGTTTGAAAGTCTAATATTTTCATCATATGTTACACACACAGTAAATGCTTAATCGATGTCAACAATAATGATGAGCAACATCACAGTTAATAGAGGATCACAACCCTTGTCTAAATGTCTGCAAGATTTTACAAGTGATACTAAATTCTTTTAAATATGTCGGGTGGTAGGGGCCTCTGGATGGCTCAGTCAGTTAAGCGGCTGCCTTCGGCTCAGGTCACGATCCCAGGGTCCTGGGATCGAGCCCCGCATCGGGCTCCCTGCTCAGCGGGAAGCCTGCTTCTCCCTCTCCCACTCCCCCTGCTTGTGTTCCCTCTCTCGCTGTCTCTCTCTCTCTGTCAAATAAATAAATAAAATCTTTAAAAAAAAAATGTCGAGTGGCAAATGTGACAATGCAGAGTTACCCCATTTAGCTTCTCACTATAGATGTCATTTGATTGTTTTGTTGTCTTTGCTGTGACAACCAATAGTATAGGGGATCACCTTTTTCTGGATTCATTCTCTGACTTTAATTGAGATATCATTCTATTTCTTTGTGTCTACCACATTAATTGTCTTGTTCTATGACAATGATATCTTTAGGGCCATTCTGCCATAATGATAAATATCTAAGAATCTGATGGAAGTCTCTCTGTGAAAAATCTCTCCTTTTTTGAATAATATAATAATAATAAATATCATTCCTCTATCAAGGTCATCAAAATGTGTCAAGAGTATCCAATATTTCATAATTTAACCTCTGGTAAGTTAAAAATAATGAGAATCTAAAATAAAATAAATTTGGTGGAATAAAATTTTGAAAAATTCATGTTTTTAAAGCAGGTCCTTGAATTCTTTTTAAATGTTTATTCATTAGCTCGATATGATCTAGACTTCTTTGCAAACAGACTTTATCACAGGCACATGTACTTCATCATTGCTGTTGCTCTCATTAATCTTATTTCTTTTTTCTGAAATAATACCTCCTGCTTCAACTTGTGCATTTTGAAAACAATGAAATGAAGTCTCATCAAGTTGATCTATGTGTCTCAAATGTGTTTAAGAGATTTTATAGTCTTTGTCACTTATCCATCTTTTCAATACCCTTTTTTCTATGAGGATAGAAGAATATATATGCTTAGCTACTCTTCCTTTTCAAAGAATGTTTATTATGTGAATTATAAAATTAAAGACAGAAAAAATGAAGGAAAGAAAAAAACTGAAATTGACTAACCTATCTAAATTGACTAACACTGTTAAAAGAAGGACAGAAGAAAGTGAGGGAAGGAAGGATGGAAGAAAGGAAGAATAGGATAGGAGGGATGAAACTTGAATTAAAATAGAGCATTAAAATAAAATGATATTGGAAATGGAAAGTACCCTTGATTGAATATACTTCTGATTAAATAGTCATGGTAGACAAACTACCTGAGAATGAATCATTCACTAATTTTTATCTTGGATATAATGTTAATGCTTCGAAACTATTTTCAATACGTTGCATGTGACGTTAAGAAGAAAAACATCAGGGGGTGGCTCAGTTGTTTAAGTGGCCCAGTCTTAATTTTGGTTCAGGTCATGCTCTCAGGGTTGTGAGACTGAGCCCTGTGTCGTGTCAGGCTCTGTGCTAGGCATGGAGTCTGCTTAAAATTCTCTTTCTCTCTCTGCACCCCCGCCCCTAAAAAAAAAAAAAAGAGGAAAAAAAACAAATTTTTGTTCAAACTTCTGTTATAAACGTGTACAAGCACATAATGGATAACAGGGTCCTCATATTTACAGATGCTGAGATTGTGAATGGTCAAACTTATGTGAATGCTCACTGCATATGAAGATGATTTTCAATATAATTTAACTAAGGAAAAATACCAGGATTATGAATTATAAGTAGACATATGAAAAGCTTTATTATTTAAAGTTTAAAAAATTCAGTTCTCAAATATTTATAAATAATTTGGACAAATGAGAAATATGGTCAATATATAAAAATTTCTCAACAAATTAAAATGGACAGAATAAGCTACTTATAAGAATGGGCGCAAACAGGTAGTTTAGAAGAAGTTAATTGCAAATGACTAAAGACCACAAGTCAGGAACAATGCTGTTGCCATTTTCACTTTTACGGTAAGCAAAAACTAGAAAAATCATTACGTCCATTGCTGGGAGGTGAAATGGTTCCTCTCGTGCACCACCAATGAGAATGCAGGTCAGCTTTTTTGGAAAGAATTCTAGCACTATTTAAGTTAAAATTTAAACTATCATGCCCTCTAACTCAGATATACCATTTTTGGGACTCTAACTTATACAGAGGAAAAAAAAAACATATAAGGACACAGGACATGTAAAGGGATATTTCTTTAAGTGATTTTTTTTATGTCAAAAAAGCTGAAAAGCCTGAATATTAATAAGTAGGGAATGGCTTACCAAATAATGTGTTCCATAATCTATCTCTGTTTTTCTCATCTCTCTCTACCTCACTATCTCTAGCTCCATCTCTATCTCAATCTCTATGTAACTATATATTAATGTGAAAATAAAGTCATGCTATTTTTAAACATTAAAATTTTTTTTTATTTTAATTCTATCATAGTTAACATACAGTATTATATTAGTTTCCAGTGTACAATATAGTGATTAAGCACTTCCATACATCACCGGTGCTCATCACAGTGCCCTCTTTAATCCCATCACCTATTTCACCCATCCCCCACCCACCTCCCCTCTGGTAAGCATCAGTTTGTTCTCTATAATTAAGAGTCTGTTTTTGATTTGTCTCTCTCTTTTTCCCCACTTTGCTCCTTTGTTTTGTTTCATAAATTCCACATATGAGTGAAATCATATGGTATTTATCTTTCTCTATTTCACTTAGCAGGATATTCTCTAGCTCAAGCCATGCCATTGCAAATGGCAAAATTTCATTCTTTTTATGGCTGAATAATATTCCATCGCATAAACACACACACACACACACACACACACACACACACATCTTTATCCATTCAACTATTGATGGACACTTGGGTTGCTTCCATAATTTGACTATTGTAAATAATATTGCTATAAAAATAGGGGTTCATGTATCCCTTTGAATTAGTGTTTTTTTAATCATTTTGGGTAAATACCCAGTATTGTGATTACTAGATTATAGGGTAGGTGGTCTATTTTTAACTTTTTGAGGAACCTCCATACTGTTTTCCAGAGTGGCTTCACCAGTTTGTGTTCACCAACACTGCATGAGGGTACCTTGTTTTCCAGTCTTTGCCAACACTTATTGTTTCTTGTGCTTTTGATTTTAGCCATTGTGACAGGTGTGAAATAATATCTCATTGTAGTTTTAATGAGCATTTCTCTGATACTGAGTGATGTTGAGTATTTTTCATGTACCTGTTGGCCATCTGTATGTCTTCTTTGAAGAAATGTCTGTTCATGTCTTCTGTTTTTAATTGGATTATTTTTGGTTTTGGGGTGTTGAGTTTTATAAGTTCTTCATGTACTTTGAATACTAACCTTTATCCGATATGTCATTTGCAAATATCTTCTCCCATTCAGTAGGCTGCCTTTTAGTTTTGTTGATTGTTACCTTTGCTGTGCAGGAGCTTTTTATTTTGATGTAGTTCGGATAGTTTATTTTTGCTTTTGTTTCCCTTGCCTCAGGGGACATATCTAGAAAAAAGTTGCTAAGGCCAATGTCAGAGACATTACTGCCTGTGCTCCCTTCCAGGATTTTTATGGTTTCAGGGTATTACAGTTAGATCTTTAATCCTTTTTGAGATTATTTTTGTGTATGGTATAAGAAAGTGGTCCAGTTTCATTCTTTTGCATGTAGCTGACCAGTTTTCCCAACACCATTTGTTGAAGAAACTGTCTTTTTCCCATTGGATATTCTCTCCTGCTTTGCTTAAAATTAATTGACCATGTAATTGTGGGTTTATTTCTGGGTTTTCTGTTCCATTTTGTTGATTTGCGTGTCTATTCTTGTGCCAGTACCATACTGTCTAGATGACTACAGCTTTGTAATGAAACCTGAAGTCCAGAATTGTGATGCCTCCAGCTTTGCTTGTCATTTTCAAGGTTGCTTTGGCTATTTGGGGTCTCTTGTGGTTCCATACAATTTTTAGAATTGTTTGTTCTAGCTCTGTGAAAAATGCTGTTGGTATTTCGATAGGGATTGCATTAAATGTGTAGATTGTTTTCGGTAGTATAGACATTTTCACAATATTTGTTCTTTCAATCCATGAGCATGGGATTTCTTTGTGTCACCTTCAATTCCTTTCATCAGTGTTTTATAGTTTTCAGAGTACATCTTTCACTACTTTGGTTAGGTTTATCTCTAGATATATTATTATTTTTTGGTGCAACTGTAAATGGGACTGTTTTTTTTTCAAATTTCTCTTTCTACTGCTTCATTATTAATGTATAAAAACACAACATATTTCTGCACTTTGATTTTGTATCCTGTGAATTTACTGAATTTGTTTATCAGTTCTAGCAGGTTTTTGGTAGATTTTTTTAGGTTTTCTATAGATAGTGTCATGTCAAAGAGTGAAAGTTTCATCTCTTCCTTACTAATTTGAATGTTCTTTATTTGCTTTTGTTGTCTGATTGCTGTGGCTAGGACTTCCAGTACGGTATTGACTAAAAGTGGTGAGAGTGGACATCCTGTCTTGTTCCTGACCTTAGAAAGAAAGTCTCCATTTTTTTCCCCTTTAGGATGACATTAGCTGTGAATTTTTCATATATGGCCTTTATTATATTGAGGTATGTTCCTTTTAAACCTACTTTGTCGAGGGTTTTTATCATGAATGGATGTTATACTTTGTAAATGCTTTTTCTGTGTCCATTGAAATGATCCTTTCTATTACTGATATGATGTATCACATTGACTGATTTGTGAATATTGAACCACCCTTCCATCCTGGGAATAAATCCCACTTGATCATGGTGAATGGTTTTTTTAATGTACTATTAGATTCAGTTTGCTAGTATTTTTGCTTCTATGTTCATCAGTGATTTTGGCCTGTAGTTCTCTTTTTTTGTGTGTGGTGTCTTTATCTGGTTTCGGTACTGCTGGTCTCATAGAATGAATTTGGAAGTTTTCCTTTTTCTTCTGTTTTTTGGAATAGTTTGAGTAGAATATGTATTAACTCTTCTTTAAATATTTGGTAGAATTTGTGAAGCCATCAAAGCCATGATATTTTTAATCACAAAAACAAATTGAAATAAATATATTCGGATAGCGTCCTGTTTTTGTCAAAACCAACTCTGTGTGTTTGTACAAACATAGAGAATGATGTAGATATCTACATCCCACACCGTATTTCCTTCAGTGAGGTAGATTGAAGAGAAGGATAAGGGAGGCCTACTAAGTTTTTTTTTAACACATTCCTATATGATTGGATTTGTTAAATTAAGTATTATTAACTTTGTAATTAATTTAAAAAGCTAACAAAATTAAAAATCGAAGTCTCTCTCATCTACATTCTCCTTTCTTTGGTTAATTATTATTATCTTGGTCTTCTGCTGTGCCAGAAGATATCTACTGACTTTAAATAAATACACACTCAGCCTGCACTTTGAAGTAGATTTACCTTCAATTCTGTTAGTCAGGGTCTGTTCTGATCACTTGGAAGTTCTTTCCTTTGACACTTTTCCAAGCCTATAAGTTTCAGTAGGCAAATTCTACTTATAATAGTGATTCTCAACATGGCGTGAAAAGGACAGAAAAGAATTACCCAAGGAATGCTCAACCCACACACATCCCTCCCTCCATTGGATACCTGAGCCTTTCAGCCCCTATGTGGTCAATACTATGGTGAGCCACTGTTACTAATGGGAATGTGCTTCACGACTTAGTATGTTGAATCAGAAAAGTTTGGCAGTCGCTGATCCATATAATGCTTCTGCTGAGCATCCCAAGTCAGAGATGCCCAGTTCTCTTCAGCAGATCAATTCACTCTGCTGAATAAATCCATATATTTCAACTTGAAAACTTGAAAGATAAGAATAATTTAGTTCTTACTGATATTTTAAGGCTGAGTATCATCACATACTTTTAGACTGAAAGAGAACACTTCATTTCACAAAATGGCAAACTGAAAGTCAAGAGAGTGACGTTATTTGATCAATATCTCACAAGCTAATGGTTAACTGGGATATGATTCCATTCCAGAGGATCCTGGGACTTTTATGAAGATGTGAGAAAGATTCTACTTGTCTGATGAGGAGGCCCAATCCAGGCCTGAAAGGAAGGAGGGCCTTTTCGGCATCCAGAATTGTCTTCCTTAACTCTATCTTTAAACTCTTCTTCATTTATAATGGAAACTTATTGCACTTTTGGCAGGGAAACTCTTACTGAGCTAAGCATCCTCTGTTACCTTCCTCCCTGATGCTGTTGAAATTCAAGAGCCATGGGCAGTTTGACACAGACAGTGTCAGTGTGACCCAGGCATTCTGTCATCAGGATGGCCTGTACCAGTTCTAATATGTGAGCTACTACTCAAGAACTGGTGATCCATCTGGAAGCTGCTCCCTCCACTCCCACCTGTGCCCAGTGCTGGGCCCTGTGGAGCTCAGAGTCCTAAGGCTTGGAATGATTCCCACTGTGACAGGCAAGAGAGATAAACCTTCTGGCCAGCTGGTTAAAAAGAGTACAGTATTATTTCAGGCATATATTCAGCTCAAATAGCTCTTCAGTGTGGATACCAAAGCACTGAAACTGATTCTTGGCAAAGAGCATGCCTCCATTTAACCATGGACATAGAGAGAGAGCAATTTTCAGTTTATTTTCCAAAGCCCTTCCCTGGTCAAAGGGTTTGTGTTGAGTTAGTGATTATTAGTGGGCAGCCAAGGCACTGTCCCAGAGCTGGAGCCAGCAGAGTGAACTTGTGCATGGAGCCTAAGGCCAACCTCTGAACACAGTCTCTCTCTCTCTTTTTTTATTTTATTATGTTATGTTAATCACCATACATTACATCACAGTCTCTTAAGGGAGTGCACAGGGTCTGAACCTAGCAGTGGAGTATGTGATGTCTGCTATTGAAGGAGACAAAGGTACAGCAAAAGACAGGGAAGTTAAAGCACAGCATCAAGAAAGAGCAGATATAAAGGTAGATACTGAGAAAGGGTTAATAGAAGGATGGAAAGAAAGCTTAGAATAAGGCAAAAGCCAATTTATAAATGTCTGTAGAAACTGGGTAAATGTGTCCATTGCATGTAGAGAAGTATCGGTGTTAAGGGTCCTTTCACCTTTTGCTTCTCACAGTGATCCTTCAAGACAGTGAAGGAACTGATGCTCAGAGAGGTAACTTTTCTAAAAGTTATCTTTAATTTTTGATTAAGAATTTTATGTAATTTTTTTGGCCTTTTCTTTTGGATTTTTGGGTGGAAAGAGTAAGGAGCAGACACTGAATATCCTTCAGGCCTATCACCTTCCTGAGGATGGCTGGCTGTGTGGTAAACTGGGCAGTGTGATTATGAGTATCTGTTAGCGTTTTGGAGAAGAAAATCACTACCTGACTACTTCTAGTCTCCCGAGAACAACACATTTTTCTGAATATATGAAACAAATCCATTTTCTTCCACTGAAGATCATCCTTTTCCTTTAAACTATCTTGACCAGTATTTTCCCATGTCTATATCCTCATGTCTCTGTTTGTTTTTTTTTTTATTTTAGGTCCAAATACCCCTGTTTAGAGTCCTGCAGTGGGACTCTGACTAGATTTGAACCTTGAGATTCTCACAGTTCCATCAGCACAACTCTTTAAAGAGCTGCAGGGAGCTCAGTCCTGTGTGAACTTCCATAGGCGTTACTACATGTGTTTCCCCTACCTGATAAGGGTAGTTATGAATTGTCACCAGTATTTATTGAACATTTTACTGATGCCAGACACTGCAAAAAAAGTTCATATTTTACCTTATTTAATCCTTACAATTGTGCTATAAAGTATTATTTTCAATTTACATATAAAGAAACAGAGTCTCAGAGAGGTGAGGTAACTTTCCCGAGGTAAAACAGCAATCGACAGACAGGATTTCAGTCAGGCCTGCTTAACTTTATAGCTCATCCCCTACCGCGGATGGAGAAAAGAAAGGGAAAAAAAGGGAAAAAGAAGGATATTTACTATTGAAAAACCTACATAATACAGAAAGCTATTTTAAAAATTTGAAAGGATTTCTTGAACAGCAAGACTCATTCTGTTCTTAAAAACAGAATAAAACAAAAGAATATATTCATTGCTTTCCTGGAATGTAGTGAGCTCTCATGATTTCTCCCTGCATCATGTAGAGAATTAGTCTGGTCTTCTAGTCCCTGGATATGCAATTTTATGGTTTTTTTTTTTTTTATTTAAAGTAATTTTTTTCCTCCAGGTGAACTGAAGTGATTTGTAAAATAGCAAAGGTCTATGCAACATTCCAAACAGCAAAGGAATTCTCCACACGTATGGGAAGCTAGTGGCTGTGATTGAAAATAAAATCGTGTCTGTATCAGCTGTTGCTGTGTGAAATTGTAAGGAAGAACATTGGATCTGGAAATTCCAATTCATGCTTTCAGTTTTTCTTTGAATATTGAAGAAAGAAGTAAAACTAATATTGACTGAAAGTCTCCTGGGCCTAGCATTTTGTTAAGTAATTTTCACAAAAATTTCTAATTTATTACACTCAGAACACCTTTTGCGAAATGCCTTACTATTCCTATTTTACCAAATAGAAATGCAAGATCCTGCGGCTAAAATATGACAGACCCAAGAATCAAATATATGTCTTTCTAATTTCAGAATTTGAATTAATTAGTCACATGGAAATTCTATAGATGTATAATATGACACTCCTTCAAATTATTTCATCTTCAAACTTCTAGGGAAGTTACCATCCTGATAATTTGAGAAATCTCAGCAAAAAGAGGTTATGACACATTTCTCCAATTTCTCTAGAGTTATCTGGCTCAAATATTATACACAGAAAACTATACATATGGCTATTGATTATTTTGTTTTTACATTGATAAAATCCAAAGCATTACACTGATAAAATCCAATTTTAATGGTGGCTCTCACCATATGCTTTATTTATTTAGTTAGTTTTTAGAGAGGGTGAGAGAGCAGGGTGGGGAGGGACAGAGGGAAAGGGAGAAAGAATCTTAAGCAGGGTCTATGACCATTGTAGAGCCCAACACATGCTCGATCTCACGACCTCAAGATCATGACCTGACCCAAAATTGAGTCAGATGCTTAACTGACTGAGCCACCCAAGTGCCCCCACATGTTTTAGATTGCCAATAGGATACCCAGACACACCATAGGTACAATATCAATGTAGGTTAAAGTGAACTAAACACAAAATCTGTTTCCTAAGAGTCAGTAGTCTCTATTTGATACAGGAAAATTTTAAGAATCCATATGTGATTAGATTACAGCTTTGACTTCCATTCTAAATGCTAGTCCCTCCTCCTGGCAACTACCGATCTACTCTCTTTTCTGCAAATTTTGTGTTTTCAGATTCCACATATAAATGAGATCATAAAGCATTTATCTTTCTCTGTCTGACTTTCTTCACTTAGCAAAGTGACCTCAAGTTTCACCCATGTTGTTGCAAGTTGCAGGATTTCTGTCTTTTTTTAAAGCTGAATAACATTCCATTGTGTGTATGTGTGTGTGTACCACATTTTCCTTATCCATTAATCTGTTGATGGACACTTAGGTTTCCATGTCTTAGTTATTATAAATAATGCTGCAATGAACTTTGGAGTGCAGATATCTCTTTGGGACAGTGATTTCATTTCCTTTGGATTTATACCCAGAAGTGGGACTGCTAGCTCACATGGTAATTCTATTTTTTTTTAATTTTTTGAGGAACCTCCATACTCTTCATAGTGGCTACACCAATTTACATTCCCACCAATGGTGCACGAGGGTCCCTTTTCTTCATATCCACACTCTACAGTTCTGCAAGTCAGAAATCCAGCCTGACAGAACTGGGTTCTGAGCTCAAGGAATCACAAGATTGAAATCATGGTATCAGCCAGTATGAATCCTCATTTGGAGGCTCAGGGTGGCGGGGGGTGGCGGGGATGGGGAATCTGCTTCCAAGTTTATTCTTCTCAGTGGTAGAATTCAATTCCTTGCAGTTGGAGGACTGAGCACCCTATTTCCTTGCTGTGGGTCAGCAGGGGCTGCTTTTAGTTCCTAGAGGCCACCTGCATTCCTTGCCATTTGGTTCTCTCCAACTTCACGTCAGCAATTGTGTTAAATCTTCCTACTGTTTTGAATCTCTCCCTCCCCGGGGAGCCCAGTCCCTTGTAAGAGCTCACCTTGTTAGGTCAGGCTCACCAAAGATAGATTTCCTTTCCTAAAGTCAACCAGTTTGGGTCCTTAATTGCATCTGTGAAATACCTTCACAATAGCTCCCAAATTAGTGCTTGTTTAAATACCTGGCATATAGAAGGCCATCTTGGAATTAATGACTGGAGATGGTGAAAGCCATCTCGGAATTCTGCCTGCCACACATATATTTGAGCATTTTCTTTTTTTTTTTATTTGAACATTTTCTTAATAGTCACTTTATTACTTCAGCTCATGACATATTTTGACAAACCCAAGACTACTTCTTTTCTTGATTATGAACTCTTTGAAGGCAGCAAGCTTGTGTTACTTAGTATGGTATATCAGGAACTCACATCAATCCTTGCACAATAAATGATAGTTTGATAGATATGTGAAAACTCATATTTTCTAAAAACACTTTCAGCTTATTTAGCAAAAATGTCCATTTTTGCAGCTCAAATCCATCTGCCATTTGGATTCACAAAGAACAAGGCTAATCTCTGTTTCAAATATGTGAAATCACTAAGCGAATTTCCATGGTAGCCAAAGTTAGCAAGTAAGTTTTCTCCCCTCTCAAGTATGTGCTTCTTTACATAATCCCTGAAGAATCAAATAAGAATTGTAATGAACTTTGAGATCTTATTTTGAAATACACTAATTACTGAAGCACTATCTTTAATTCTTATAAATTTCCAGCTAAAACATCTCATTTCCCCCTTTGCTCTAAGGTTGAATTATTTAATTTATATTCCAAATGAGATATTTTAATTGGAGAAAATATAAATGTACTTTCTCTGAAAATAAAAGAAAAAAAGTTTTATTATAGTACTGCAACACACAAATCACAGAACAATGCAAATACCTCTACTGAAGAATAATTAGTAACTCTCAGGTTAGTAACATAGAAAGACTCTTTCAGAACCATTTAACACCTTTCTAATGTAGATTCACAATTACTCTGTGACCCTGAGTCATAACAAACCAAATTATTTTATAGATAAACACAATCAGTATATTGGTCCTTTTCTAGGACAAATAGGTTATTGGTAAGTTGGTACATTTCCCAGTTAATGGCATAGAATTAAATTAAAATACATTATATAAATGGTATTAACATACTCTGTGATTGAATCACTTAATTAAAGTTATGCACTACTGGGTTCATCAGCAAGTACCCAGACTGACACAGAAAGCTTAGAAGATAATTTTTTTTCCTCTTTAGAAATTAGATCAGAAGTAGTGGTAATATTCAAAAGAAAAAAAAATCTACAAGATGAGTACCTCTATAGTTTGCAAAATTACTCCATCAGATAACAAGGAACAGGTTTATGATAAAGGACGAGTCTGAATCCTATACCCATACTGCCCTAGTTTTTGCCTTCTTTTCAGTGCTTAACATCTCAAAGGAGTTCTCTAAATTTCAGTTTCAGTTTCTTCACTTAATATTCACTCCTCATTCCACTCTAGTCCAGATTTTCTCTTCTCTGTATGAAAGACATCTTGCTAAAGTCATAGATGATCTCATATTATGAAATCAAATAGCCTTCCAGCAGCACACTGTTGAGCACACTTCTCTGCTGAGCTTCTGAAACATTCTATTCCCTAGGTTGCCTCTTCCAACTTCAGGTACTCCAAGTCTCTTCCGCAGGCTTATTCTCTGCCGCTAGACACTAATATTAGAATTTCTTAATACTTGGTCACGAGAAACTTGCTGTTTTCTGCTCTTTGCCTAAGCAATCTCAACTATGATTACAGTTCTATTAACAGCTGGTCCTCTTCCAGTGTCTCTGTTTCATGAATGGTACCACCAGTCATTCTGTTAATTTTAACTACTCAACATCTCCAAGAACTACCCATTCCTTTCCATTTCAGCTGTCATCACCAAAGTACAAGCCACCAGAAGATGTTACCATCACCAATACAATTCACATCCTAACTGGCCTCCCTGCCACCTTGCTTCCTCCAGATGAGTTCTCTGTACTGCTGCTAGAATGATCTTTTCAATGAATAAACACCACCACCACCATCCCTCAAAATTTAGAAATGCCTTCCCATTGTTCTTATGATTAGAATAAAATTTTAACTTGCTTTTCAAGGCTGCATCATCTTGTTCTTGTTCACTTCTCCAATCTCATTCCACATCAAGATCTCACCTCAGTCTATGCTTCAGCCACACTGTTTTATTTCAGGTCCTTAAACATATGCTTCATCCTCCTCAAGGGCTTTGCAGGGCTTCCTCCCCCCCACTCTTTAACTCAGTTAACTCCTCCTCATACTTTAGATGTCAGATCACCAGTCACTTAACAGAAAACTACCTTCCATAACTCCTCAGATGGCCCTAGATGTTATTCTTTGTAGCAAGTTACAAATTTATTCAAAGGAATTGTGGGAAATTAAACATTTAAAATAAATTCATAAGCCAACCTGCCAAGTCAACTTTGTTTTACTCATCACTCATGAGCTTTTTTTTTTTTCTTCTTCTTCAATATTTAGCTACTTGGAATTGCTAGGCTTGGAGATTGACTTAATTTCTTGAAGAATCAATTCAATGATCCCCTCAACCTCAACTCTAATAGATAATGTTGAAAAGTCACCTATGTTGTGTCAAACAATAAATATAAAAGGAAATTCTCATGGTAACCATAGTTATACGAGTAGTATTTGCTTCCAGCTAGCCCTTCTTAGCACTCTAACCTTCTTCCTCCTGTTTGTTAAGTCCACTGAGGTAGACCAACTTGGTAACTGACCAAGCTAGAGAAGAATATACTTTCAATGGTTTTTCTCATTTTTGTCATATTTATGTATTATAATTTTTAATCTTCACAATCTCACATTATGCTCCCCAGACCCAATATGTATTTGAGAAGAAAATATGTTTAAAATGTAAAATCTTTTAGGGATGCCTGGCTGGCTCAATCATATAGAACATGTGACTTTTGATCTCAGGATCATGACTTTGAGCCCCACATCTGGTGTAGAGATTACAATAAATAAATAAATAAATAAATAAATAAATATATAAATACAAAAATAAGTCCTTTAGTCTTATCACCAGAAAAATGCCTAGGAATTATAACCTAGGAATTTTTATTTTATCTAAAAAAGCATGCTTCCTTTTTACCTTATATCCCCAATGCCTAGCTCAATGCTAAGTTTAGTATTCAATTTTTAAAATATTGTTTTTTTGTGATGGGTGTAGAATACTTCATGAGAATAGTGTTCTGTGGGATATACTCTAGGAAGGTTGATTCAGAGCATGTTAGAAGAATACAAAACATCTTTAGCATCTTATACAAAGATTTAGTACATAATTATATTAACAACTATCTAAAATACATAAATAGGTTCATGAAAAATAAAAAATCTAATCCAAACAAACAGAAATCTCAGAATAAAACAAGAAGGAACACTATACTATGAGATATCATTAAAGTAAGAGCAGAATCTGAATAATGCAGGAAAGGGAAAAGTCCATATTAATCTAAAGCCTTTCATCAATTTCTTAGCTAGGAAGAAATTGGAGATTATCATAAGAACTATGTATATTTGTGTTATTTTTTTGTAATTACTTTAATAGGCTGTACTGGGAGAATCACAGTGTTTAATGTTCATATTCTGAGGTGTAATTTCACTTACCATCAACTTCCTTATGACGTTCTAAGTTATAAAAACCCATCCAGATGTTACATAAGAAATCTAGCTTAAGTGAACCTTATTTGACTATTGCAGTCAAAATTCCATTGCCAATTGTAGGCAAAATCAGGCAACATCATTTCATATGCTTACACGTTCCTTATGCTTATTCTTTTTACTGCCTTATCCTGCCCTATTTTGTATGGGTAGATAATTTCAAGACAGTTTGGATATTTCTGTGAATGTTTTGATTAAAAAGAGCTACATTATAGAACTTGTTATGGAACAATTCTCTATTACTGAAAATTAATAATTTTCACCCTTCTTTCTTTCTAGTCATATAGTAACAATTCATATACAATAACTTCCCTATTCTCAAGAGATATTTTAGAAGTACTTGAAGCTATCAGAAGCTTACTGTATGAGGTCATATTCAGCAATAGGCTCACTATGGACATGCACGGACACACACATACACACACACAGTACACCTTGACTCATCCAGAGATGAACATTCAAAAATTCACACGACTGTTTTGATCTACTGCAAGAGGACTAGAAAAGCTTTGCTTCTAGAAAATAGAAGAAAAAAGACTTCTCAATTGATTTTATGAAGTTGGTATTACCCTCATTCTGAAAGCAGAAAAAGGCAATATAATCAAAGAAAATGAGAGAACAATATCCCTTATGAATATAAATGTAAGTATCTTAACAAAATATTATAGAATTCAGCAATATATAGGAATTATACATAAATACCAAGTAAAAATGTAAACACTCCAATTGGAAAATGAGCTAAACAAAAAAAAATTCACCGGCGGAGCAAGATGGCGGAGGAGTAGGAGACCTAGATTTCGTCTGGTCTCAGGAATTCAGCTGAATAGGGATCAAACCATTCTGAACACCTACGAACTCAACAGGAGATCAAAGAGGAGAGTAGCAACAACTCTCTGAACAGAGAAGCAACCACTTACTGGAAGCAGGGACCCAACAAGCGGCAGAGCCAGGGAGACTCCCCTTCCTCCCCCGGGAGGAGCGGCGCGGGAACGCACCGCAGGGATCTGCTGGGTTTGGAGACTCCACACGGGGTCGGGTGCCAGAGATAGCAACGCTCGGTCACAGGCCGGGTGAGCGCGGAGAGCGGCTGGAGACCAGGGACAAGGGAGTGACTGCTTTTCTCTGTGGGCGCACTGAGGAGCGGGGCCCCGAGTTCTCAGCTCCTCCGGGTGGAGATTGGGAGGCCACCATTTTTGCCCTGGTCCTCCAAGGCTGTACCGAGAGCTTGCAGGGAACAAAAGCTACTGAGATCAAACCCAAACAGCTTGCTTAGCCCGGACGACAAGGGCAGGGCAATTCAGCCTCCGGCAAAGACATTTGGAAACCACAGCAACAGGCCCCTCCCCCAGAAGATCAGCACGAACAGCCAGAAAGCCAAGACCAAGTTTACCGATCAAGGAGAATGGGAGAACTCCAGCGCTAGGGGAATACTGCACATAGAATTCATGGCTTTTTCTTTACCATGATTCATTAGTTCATCAAAGTTAATTTTTGTTAACTGTTTTTTTTTAATTTTTCTTTTTCCCTTTTTCAACCAACATCTTATCAATCTCTTTTTTTAAAAAAAAAATTTTTTTATTTTTCATTTTTAGAGTCATATTTTATCCCTTCATAGTAGTTACCCTTATTTTTGGCATATACATATAAGTTGTTCTCTCTTTAAAATTTTGAGATACAGTTTCTTCTAACAGATCAAAATATACCCTAAATCACTAGTGTATGGCTCTGTTCTAGTCTCCTGCCTGATCACATTCTCTCCCTTTTTTCTTTTTTTTTTCTTAAATCTTCTTCTTTCTTTTTCCAAACAACTTCTTACCTTATCAAGTCCTTTTATAAAATCTTTTATAATTTTCATCTTTACAGTCATCTTCTATCCCTTCATTGTATCAACTCTTTTTTGTACATATATGTCTTTCTTCCTTTAAAATTTTAGGAGGCACTTTTTTCTAAAAGACCAAAATACGCCCAAAATCTAGTGTGTGGCACGGATCTATGCACTAGCCTGATCATATTTGATCATATTCTGCTTTTTTTGTATTGTTCTGTTTTTGTTTTTATCTCTTTTTTTCTCTCTTTCTTTTTTCTTTCTTTCCCTTTCTTTTCCCCTGGTTTCAGGTCTTTTCTGATTTGTATACAGTATATTTGCTGGGGATGTTGTAAACCTGTTAGCATTTTGTTCTCTCATTCATCTATTCTCCTCTGGACAAAATGACAAGATGAAAAAATTCACCTCAGCAAAAGGAACAAGAGGTAGTACCGTCAGCCAGGGACCTACTCAATACGGACATTAGTACGAGGTCAGACCTAGATTTAAAAGCTAGTATCTTTAAAGATACTAGCTGGGCTTGAAAAAAGTGTGGAAGTTATTAGAGAAACCCTTTCTGGAGAAATAAAAGAACTAAAATCTAACCAAGTCGAAATCAAAAAGGCTATTGATGAGGTGCAATCAAAAATGGGGGCACTAACTGCTAGGATAAATGAGGCAGAAGAGAGAATCAGTGATATAGAAGACCAAATGATGGAAAATAAAGAGGCTGAGAAAAAGAGAGAGAAACAACTACAGGATCATGAGGGCAGAATTCGAGAGATAAGCGATACGATAAGACGAAACAACATTAGAATAATTGGGATCCCAGAAGAAGAAGAAAGAGAGAGGGGGAGAAGGTATATTGGAGCAAATAATAGCAGAGAACTTCCCTAATGTGAGGAAGGAAACAGGCATCAAAATCCAGGAGGCACAGAGAACCCTTCTCAAAATCAATAATAATGGGTCAACACCCCGACATCTAATAGTAAAACTTACGAGTCTCAGAGACAAAGAGAAAATCCTGAAAGCAGCTCGGGAGAAGAGATATGTAACCTACAATGGTAAAAATATTAGATTGGCAACAGAACTATCCACAGAGACCTGGCAGGCCAGAAAGGACTGGCATGATATCTTCAGAGCACTAAACGAGAAAAATATGCACCCAAGAATACTATATCCAGCTAGGCTGTCATGGAAAATAGAAGGAGAGATAAAAAGCTTCCAGAACAAACAAAAACTAAAGGAATTTGCAAACACGAAACCAGCCCTCCAAGAAATATTGAAAGGGGTCCTCTAAGCAAAGAGAGAGCCTAAAAGCAGCAAAGATCAGAAAGGAACACAGACAACATACAGTCACAGTCACCTTACAGGCAATACAATGGCACTAAATTCATACCTTTCAATAGTTACCCTGAATGTAAATGGGCTCAATGCCCCAATCAAAAGACACAGGCTATCAGATTGGATTAAAAAACAAGACCCATCCATATGCTGTCTGCAAGAGACTCATTTTAGACCCAAAGACACCCCCAGATTGAAAGTGAGGGGGTGGAAAACCATTTACCATGCTAATGGACACCAAAAGAAAGCTGGGGTGGCAATCCTTATATCAGACAAACTAGATTTTAAAACAAAGACTGTAATAAGAGATGAAGAAGGACACTATATCCTACTTAAAGGGTCTATCCAACAAGAAGATCTAACAATTGTAAATATCTATGCCCCGAACATGGGAGCAGCCAATTATATAAGGCAACTAATAACAAAAGCAAAGAAACACATTGACAACAATACAATAATAGTGGGGGACTTTAACACCCCCCTGACTGAAATGGACAGATCATCTAAGCAAAGGATCAACAAGGAAATAAAGACTTTAAATGACACACTGGACCAAATGGACTTCACAGACATATTCAGAACATTCCATCCCAAAGCAACGGAATACACATTCTTCTCTAGTGCCCATGGAACATTCTCCAGAATTGATCACATCCTAGGTCCAAATCAGGTCTCAACCGATACCAAAAGATTGGGATCATTCCCTGCATATTTTCAGACCACAATGCTTTCAAACTAGAACTCAATCACAAGAGGAAAATCGGAAAGAACTCAAATACGTGGAGGCTAAAGAGCATCCTACTAAAGAATGAATGGGTCAACCAGGAAATTAAAGAAGAATTAAAAAAATTCATGGAAACCAATGAAAATGAAAACACAACTGTCCAAAATCTTTGGGATACAGCAAAGGCAGTCCTGAGAGGAAAGTATATAGCAATACAAGCCTTTCTCAAGAAACAAGAAAGGTCTCAAATACACAACCTAACCCTACACCTAAAGGAGCTGGAGAAAGAACAGCAAATAAAGCCTACACCCAGCAGGAGAAGAGAAATAATAAAGATCAGAGCAGAAATCAATGAAATAGAAGCCAAAAGAACAGTAGAACCGATCAACGAAACTAGGAGCTGGTTCTTTGAAAGAATTAACAAGATTGATAAACCCCTGGCCAGACTGATCAAAAAGAAAAGAGAAATGACCCAAATCAACAAAATCATGAATGAAAGAGGAGAGATCACAACCAACACCAAAGAAATACAAACAATTATAAGAACATATTATGAGCAACTCTATGCCCGCAAATTAGATAACCTGGAAGAAATGGGTACATTCCTAGAGATGTATCGACTACCAAAATTGAACCAGGAAGAAATAGAAAACCTGAACAGACCTATAACCACTAAGGAAATTGAAGCAGTCATCAAAAATCTCCCAACAAACAAAAGCCCAGGGCCAGATGGCTTCCCAGGGAATTCTATCAGACATTTAAAGAAGAATTAATACCTATTCTCCTGAAACTGTTCCAAAAAATAGAAATGGAAGGAAAACTTCCAAACTCATTTTCTGAGGCCACCATTACCTTGATCCCAAAACCAGACAAAGACCCCATCAAAAAGGAGAATTACAGACCAATATCTTTGATGAACATGGATGCAAAAATTCTCACCAAAATACTAGCCAATAGGATCCAACAGTACAATAAAAGGATTATTTACCACGACCAAGTGGGATTTATCCCTGGGCTGCAAGGCTGGTTCAACATCCGCAAATCAATCAATGTGATACAATACATTAACAAAAGAAAGAACAAGAATCATATGATCCTCTCAATAGATGCAGAAAAAGCATTTGACAAAGTACAGCATCCTTTCTTGATCAAAACTCTTCAGAGTATAGGGATAGAGGGTACATACCTCAATATCATAAAAGCCATCTATGAAAAACCTACAGCGAATATCATTCTCAATGGGGAAAAGCTGAGAGCTTTTCCCCTAAGGTCAGGAACGCGGCAGGGATGTCCACTATCACCACTGCTATTCAACATAGTTTTAGAAGTCCTAGCCACAGCAATCAGACAACAAAAAGAAATCAAAGGCATCCAAATCGGCAAAGAGGAAGTCAAACTCTCACTCTTTGCAGATGATATGATACTGTATGTGGAAAACCCAAAAGACTCCACCCCAAAACTGCTAGAACTCATACAGGAATTCAGTCAAGTAGCAGGCTATAAAATCAATGCACAGAAATCAGTGGCATTCCTATACACCAACAACAAGACAGAAGAGAGACAAATCAAGGAGTCGATCCCATTCACAATTGCACCCAAAACCATAAGATACCTAGGAATAAATTTAACCAAAGAGGCCAAGGATCTGTACTCAGAAAACTATAAAATACTCATGACAGAAATTGAAGAAGACTCAAAGAAATGGAGAAATGTTCCATGCTCATGGATTGGGAGAACCAACATTGTGAAGATGTCAGTGCTACCTAGAGCAATCTACACATTCAATGCAATCCCCATCAAAATACCATCCACCTTTTTCAAAGAAATGGAACAAATCATCCTAAAATTTGTATGGAACCAGAAGAGACCCCGAATAGCCAGAGGAATCTTGAAAAAGCAAAGCAAAGCTGGCGGCATCACAATTCCAGACTTCCAGCTCTATTACAAAGCTGTCATCATCAAGACAGTACGGTACTGGCACAAAAACAGACACATAGATCAATGGAACAGAATAGAGAGCCCAGAAATGGACCCTCAACTCTATGGTCAACTTATCTTTGACAAACCAGGAAAGAATGTCCAACGGGAAAAAGACAGTCTCTTCAACAAATGGTGTTGGGAAAATTGGACAGCCACATGCAGAAGAATGAAACTGGACCATTTCCTTACACTACACACAAAAATAGACTCCAAATGGTTGAAAGACCTAAACGTGAGACAGGAGTCCATCAAAATCCTAAAGGAGAACACAGGTAGCAACCTCTTCGACCTCAGCCGCAGCAACTTCTTCCTAGAAACATCGCCAAAGGCATGGGAAGCCAGGGCAAAAATGAACTATTGGGATTTCATCAAGATAAAAAGCTTTTGCACAGCAAAAGAAACAGTCCACAAAACCAAAAGACAACCGACAGAATGGGAGAAAGTATTTGCAAATGACATATCAGATAAAGGGCTAGTATCCAAAATCTATAAAGAACTTATCAAACTCAACACCCAAAGAACAAATGATCCAATCAAGAAATGGGCAGAAGACATGAACAGACATTTTTCCAAAGAAGACATCCAAATGGCCAACAGGCACATGAAAAAGTGCTCAACATCGCTCGGCATCAGGGAAATCCAAATCAAAACCACAATGAGATACCACCTCACACCAGTCAGAATGGCTAAAATTAACAAGTCAGGGCACGACAGATGTTGGCGGGGATGTGGGGAAAGGGGAACCCTCCTACACTGTTGGTGGGAATGCAAGCTGGTGCAACCCCTCTGGAAAACAGTATGGAGGTTCCTCAAACAGTTGAAATTAGAGCCTCCATTCGATCCAGCAATTGCACTACTGAGTATTTACCCCAAAGATACAAATGTAGGGACCCGAAGGGGTACGTGCACCCCAATGTTTATAGCAGCAATGTCCACAATAGCCAAACTGTGGAAAGAGCCAAGATGTCCATCGATAGATGAATGGCTAAAGAAGATGTGGTATATATACACAATGGAATATTATGCAGCCATCAAAAGGAATGAGATCTTGCCATTTGCAACGACGTGGATGGAACTGGAGGGTGTTATGCTCAGTGAAATAAGTCAATCAGAGGAAGACATGTATCATATTACCTCACTGATATGAGGAATTCTTAATCTCAGGAACAAACTGAGTGTTACTGGAGTGGTTGGGGGTGGGAGGGATGGGGTGGCTGGGTGATAGACATTGGGGAGGGTATGTGCTATGGTGAGCACTGTGAATTGTGCAAGACTGTTGAATCACAGATCTGTACTCCTGAAACAAATAATGCAACATATTTTAAGAAAAAAGAAAAAGAAGAAGATAGCAGGAGAGGAAGAATGAAGGGGAATAAGTCAGAGGGGGAGACGAACCATGAGAGATGATGGACTCTGAAAAACAAACTGAGGGTTCTAGAGGGGAGGAGGGTAGGGGGATGGGTTAGCCTGGTGATGGGTATTAAAGAGGGCACATTCTGCATGGAGCACTGGGTGTTATGCACAAACAATGAATTACGGAACACTACATCAAAAACAAATGATGTAATATATGGTGATTAACATAACAATAAAAATTTAAAAAAAAAAGAAAAGAAAATTCACCAAAGATGATATGTAGATGGAAAATAAGCATATGAAGCAATGTTAAATGACTTAGAAATTAGGAAAATGTGATTAAAACCGCAATAAGATATCAATATACACCTATCACAATGGCCAAAATAAAATATTTTGGCAACATTAAATGCTGGCAAAAATGTGGAAAAACTGGATTCCTCATACATTGCTTGTGGGAATGCAAATCCACACTCGAAAACAGCTTCCCAGTTTCTTAAAAACTAAACATGTAACTATCATATGACTAGTAACTGCCTTCTGTCATATATCTCAGAGAAATGAAGACTTAATGTCATGCAAAAACCTGTACATGAATTTTATGGTAGTTTTATTCATATTAGCCCAAAACTGGAAACAATTCAGATGACCTTTAACAGGTAAGTAGTTAAAGAGACCATGGTACATTTACCATGGGATACTACTAAGCAATAAAAATGAACTATAGATACACACAAAAATTTAGATGAATCTCTAGAAAATTATGCTGAGTGAAAAAAACCAATCCCCCAAAGTGTACATACTGCATGATTCTACCTATGTAGGTAGAATATTATGTAATATTCTTGAAATGACAAATTACAGAAAACAGATTAGCAGTTACAGGAGTCAAGAAAGAGGTGGGACATAATATAGAAACAAATTCACCACACACACAGACACACAGACACACAGACACACACACACACACACACACACACACACACACACACACACACACACACACACACACACACACCCCACTCATTCTGATTCACCCAGAATGTCCCAAATGGTTGTTTTCATTTTATTGCAGGAGGACCAGGAAAAAAGTGTACATAAAATTATACATAGACAATGTATGTGCCTTTGATAGTTTTATATTCATTCTCTTCAATCTTTCCTCCCACAACAAACAGCTGACTTCTCTCTTGGGGTCTACCTTTTAGGGACTACAAGGAGCTTTCCATATAATATTATCACACAATCTCTTTTAAAATATTATTTGTGGTAGTTTAAGATGTTGTGCCTTCCAGAAATACATTCTATGTATGTATGTATGTATGTATTTACTTATTTTATTCTTTTATTAAAGTATAGTTGGCAGACAATATTACAGAGGTAACCTTATTTTAAACAGGGATTTTAAACTTGGATGACACCAAAAAACCAAAAGAATGTATGTTGGTGGAATTGCTAGCACCAGGTTGGGGAAGATTATGTGCAGCATTAGGCTTGTAGGGTATCTTTAAAAAATCACACTGTGTGGATCATTCTGTTCTGGAAAATGTGTGGATGCATCATATACTGGCAAAATTGTGTGGATGGATCAGCACAATCAATTCCCATGGCAGATGGTTCCTGACTTACGATGGTTCATCTTAACAGTTTTTCAACTTTACAAATGTGTGAAAGCAATATCCATTTAGTAGGAACTGTATTTTTAATTTTTAATTTTGTTCTTTCTCAGGCCAGCGATACTCCATTCCTCTCTGGTGATGCTGGGCCGTGGCAGTGGCCACAGCTCCCACTCAGCCACGCAATCATGAGGGTAAACAACCAATACATTTACAACCATTCTGTACCATACAACCATTCAGTTTTTCACTTTCAGTACAGTGTTCAGTAAATAACATGGGATATCTGACATTTTTTTTTTTTTATGAAATAGGCTTTGTGTTAGATCCTTGGCCAACTGTAGGCTAATGTAGGTGTTCTGAGCACATTTAAGGTAGGCTAGGCTAAGCTATGATATTCAGTAAGTTAGGTGCATTGAGTGCATTTTTGACTTATGACCTTTTCAACGTAAGATGGGTTTATCGAGATGTAACCACATTATAAGTCGAAGAAGATCTGTACCGGGAAAGTAATTCAAATTCATGTCATCTGATGATAAGTCAGGAGAATTATTAATGTCTACAAAGGGACATACAAGAAGTGGCATTAATAAGGCAAATGTAATGTTTTGTAAGGTGACCTGCTAATAAGGGCATTATAAAGCAATCAATTCACCTGGAAAAGACTTTTTATAGAAAATATATTAAAGAGAAAAGTAAAGCTAAGTGCATCAGTTAAGCTGATCTTACTGCCAACCAAAGACTAAAATAAGGTTCCCCAGAGAATCCTAGATAAACTCAGAACATTTTTAAAAAATCATTTATTCAAGCAGAGTCAATTTCAATTCTTACATCTGTACTGGCTGGCGGTAGAGCTTTCATTTATCAAACAAAATTAAAACTTTGTTTGATCAGCATTATGAAACCAGTCAAACTCCATATTTGAGACCCATTCAAATCCACTGGGGGCAGAGGGAAGTTTACCAGGGAGCTCACTTCATTTCCTTAATTCCAACTCCAAATGGTAGCTCTGTTCTCTTATTAACTTGAGAAAATTATGAAAGCAGAGTAAAAACAGCATCAGAGGAATCCTGGCCATTTTCCCAGCTCCCCAGTTCCTGCACCACTCATCAGAGTTTTCATTGTCTATTGTAGAGACTCAGGAAGGGATCCTGTGAGCAGCTATCTCAGGGGACTGGACATTATTTAGTATTCAGGTTATTGAGCCCAATCCCTGTGAGCAGGAGGAGATGGGCCCTGAGACTGAGTAGTAGGTGATATTGGTATTGTTTAGAATGCCTCAAGCCTTGGGTCTCTGAAAAAATGGAGAGAGGAAGATTATTTAACATTTTAGCTTTTTTTTTTTTTTCTGATGGTGCAGTTCTTAACTCAGTGAGTTAGAGATGGGCAAGCACAAATAATGCTTTCTTAGCCTTCTTGAAATGCTAACCAAAGATAAAAATGTTATGCAGTGGTGCTTAAAATTTAATGCCATTTGGAAAACAAAAATCATGAATTCCTAAGTAAAAATAATTACACTGCAAGGTAATACTATAAGTACTATGCAGATAAAAAGGAGACATTTAAATGCAAGTAATCCATCCCCAAACAGACTCCCTTCATTGGCCCATTTCTCCTCCCCACCTGTTCTATACAGAGATTTGTTTAAGATACTTACATTACTTTCCTTCTGGAATATTCTTTAGGTAAAGTGCTTGAGCAAGAATATGCATAAGGATAAGCTATAAATTGGAATGAAGGTTAAGAAGAGGATAACACAAGGTAAATAGCATGCAGAAGAGATATTAACTTTAAGGAAAAGAAAATGAAAACATTTTCTAAATGACTTTAACATATTCTGAAACCTATAAACTGCCATTCATCCATAAAATAGTAAGGTAATATACCTAGAAATTTCTGGTAAATATATATTGTATGCCCCATTTGTGATATTGGTTAAAATGTTATTTTGAATATTAAATTTAAAAACAAAACTGAAAAATCCACAACCCTACAAGAGTAATCTTCCCTCTGGATACACATTATCTTTGAATAGGCATACAAACTTCCTTTACTAAGTAACCTCAATTTTGAATTGAAAAGGCCAAATTTGGGATTTGCTGCTCACAGCTTCTCTACTTTTGACCTGCCTACTTTACCTTCCAATAGAGAAACCAATGGCAGGCACTTACCGGCAGAGTTTGAAGACCCTACTTAGCCTCTCTCTCCCCCAATTCCACTACACACGCACACACACACATGCGCACACACACACACACACACACACACACAATTAGAAGAACAGATAATGTGATGGTGAACAACTTCCCACCAACCTTACTGGGGAAAAAATAAAAAAATGTTTTAATTCACTAATATAATTTACCAACTCTTTCTCATGAGAAAGTATTCATAATGCTATTATTAGGATTAACGTTTTTCACTGCTTGAGAAGCCTGCTATCTCTAGCTTGCTTTCAGTTCTAAGGAGAGGAATCTCAAGTCAATAAATGACCATATTTCATAAACAACATAACTACAGATTTTTTCATTTGCTTCTTGTTCTTATTAATGACAACCATTTCCATTGGGATTAATCGCAAAAGAACTTGGAAACTGACAGATACAGGGATTTGAGCTCTTTTCCATCAAGTAACTATGTTAAAAGGAGAATTATTATAAAGGTTTGGTGTGTTTTTTTATAGATTTCTTTAATAGTTTACAATGTACAGACTCTATTTTCATCTAAAGTAAGCCCCATTTGTTGAAATCCTGAATCACAATTATCGGTTCCAAAAAAGGAAGGAATTAAGATACAAATAATTATTTTTTTCAGAGCATAATTTATTGAGTTGGCATCTGAGCTCAAATAATAATTTCAAACAATTTGGAAGCAGTTTTCACATAATTTCATGCTCTATGAAAAATCCATTTGGAAACCATGTGTGATATTTGTTATAAATAGTACATTTATACGTACATCCCTCTGTTTTTCCATTTTTCATCAACTGCTGCCTAACATATTTCGGGGGGGGGGGCAAAAGCCTGCCATCAGTCTGAAATCACTAGGATGTGTGAGCCGCAATCATCATTCAGACTTCCATACCCTTATGTCCTGCATGGGAATTTAAAGAATTACATTGAAAGAACCTATTGGAGGGCACATGATGTGATGAGCACTGGGTGTTATATGCAACTGATAAATTATTGAACACTACTTCTGAAACTAATGATGTACTATATATTGGCTAATTGAATTTAAATTTTTAAAAAAGAACCTATTAGAGATTGGCAGTTGTGCTTCTCTACTGCAGAGACCTTTTATAAAGATTTGGGTTTCTCTGCACTTCTTTCACTTCTTTTGAAGGATATTTGTGCATGAGTTGAATAGGATAAATGCTAAATGCTAGGACTGTATCTTAAGTTTTGATAAGGCTAATATGCTGTTGTAATTGCTCTTTCACTGAGACATAATAAAGTTTGAGGGGAAAAAAACATATATATGGACCAACATGGAGGTTATTTTTCCTTTAAGTAAGATCAAAGGAAAATGAGAATGTTTTTCTTCCATTTCTTATTAATTGTATAACTCTAAATACTTATTAATGCCACAACAAAACTCTATAGATTGTCCTATACTATCTGTAATGTTAAAGTTTGCATAAACATATGGGAATTAGTAAGCAATTCATCAGTTTTTCTTGAGGGATAGCTATGACCATGGTATGAGTTATTGAGTTAGTTTCCCTGGTTAGTGAGTTCTGCTAACTAAGCTCCAACTAGATTATAACCTTTATAGAGTTACACATATTGCTTTGTTCTAGGGCCTCATAACCTACATGGAAAGCCACTGTGTATGTTTGTATGTGTTAATGCGCTACTGATCAAAACAGCTGAGACTGTGTAACCGGATGAATAAAAATCCATCACTAGGAATAGAAAAGCCAATTATAACTACTGATTATGGGTCAGCAGCTTCATTTCTGCATACAGACAAAAATTATTGAAATTGACAGAAGAGAAAAAATATGATATGCCTTTCTCTAAGAATTTAAAATCTGACAAAGGATAGGAAGTGTGGGGAGCTGGTTAATCACTTAACTATATAAAAACAAAAAGAGAAGAAATATAATATGTATTAGCAGAAATATAAAATGCACAGACAACATTGGTTCTCTTGTACAGAGACTATGTGAGTGGGGCCAAAAAAGCCATTATTCTGCAGACTGCTCTCACTCTCCTCTAACATTCACTGGGCACCACATTTTAGGACTTTATCCATCACAAATATATGTATTACCTATTACATTCATAATTCATCATGCATGAGGACATATTTTTATATATTACCACAGCACAGAAATAGTTTTTAACACATATAAATTATCCAAAGAATGTTTTATTTGTATGTTTTTCACATCGTGATTTTTTTTTTTTTTTTTTTGCCTTCAGCTTTACAGGTTTGAGTGTGGTTTTTAGGGATTAGCGTATAACAGTACAGTTAGGGAGGGGGATGAGATTAATATCTACACTGAGATTATTACCCATTAATCTATTCACTTATCAAAGGAGGGGTCTAGAATTATTGATACTTTTCTCTCTGAAATGGTATGCAAAGCACCCAACTTCCTGCCTAGCCCCTAGCAGCAGTGATTGTTACTTTCTTTTATTCTTTTTTTAAATAAAGATTTTTATTTATTTATTTGAGAGAAACAGAGAGAGCACAAATGGGGGGGAGGCAGAGGGAGAAGCAGACTCCCCAGTGAGCAGGGAGCCTGATGTGGGGCTCAATCCCAGGACCCCGGGATCACGACCTGAGCCAAAGGCAGACACTTAACTGCCTGAGTCACCCAGGTGCCCCACTTCCTTTTATTCTTATCTTCATATGTATTTAGAGGGTTGAAAGATTTCAGTAGGCTTTGTGAAAAGATGAAGTTCAGCAACATTATGAAGTGCTTATTTTTAACTCTCATTCATTCTACAAATACTTATGGAGTTACTAAGTGCCAGCTCTTATTACATTGGTGTAGTGTATATAGCTCAGCCTATAGGTAAAACAGAGAACAATAAGGCATTACAGTGTGGTTTGTGGACTTTAGCAGAGATGAGAAAGGTATGCTATGACTACTTTGAAACAACCTCAGAAAAGGGTTGGGGTAGAAGAGTCAAGCTGGAGAGAGCAGATGATACAAATCCCCACAGAAAGGAACAGAAAGCATGGAACATTCAGGGAACTGAAAGTACCTGAAGGATTCCAGGAGCTAAGTGGATTATGTGAAAGTACCATTTCAGTGATATAAAATATAAAAATCAATCAAGACCCCAAATTGCTAAATGAAGGGAAATCTGGATTAGCTATATAAATAGAATTTTCTACATGAAAAAGAGGCTATGTGGTTTAAACTCTGGGCAAACTTGTCCTAGCTAAACATCCAGGTGTGATACAGCTAAACAAATGGCTTTTCAGTGAAGTAAATCTAAAACTTCACAATATCTCTCTTTTTCTTAATTATTCTCATGTTGTTACAGAGGTGATTGAAACATTATTTATTATATTTATCCTGTAATTTTCTTTATGAAAATGAACAAATTTAATAAAATATTTCAAAGTGATATGTTGTTCATAATAATTCATTATTTTATAATATTTCTTTACTAATACAATTTATTCTTCACTGAACTTGTAATACCCTTCATATTAAGTTATTCTCAGTATAATTTAGTTTGAGTCAGTCTAATGCTAAATGATGCTTGTTAGTAGCTGAAGCTGCAGATCAGACACTGAATAAGCAGAGAGGGATGCTGTCATTTTCTATAATGCACATAAACAGAGTTTATAGGCTAAGACCACTTATGTCTGTACATGGAAATAAAATAACCACTTTAAAAGTATATTTGTTTACATATAATTTGACTTGATGATGTTTGACCTTTGTTGAAAACACTACCATGCAGAATATCGAAAAGATATTTTAGCATAATTTCTTTGAAATCTTTTCCTTTGCGTTTCTAACACTTTCTGAGATGATAAAGGGAACACTATCTTTCTAAATAGGAAAACAAATACCAGGTAAAGGAATCTGTTTTCATACTAATTTGAAAATTTCCATTTTGTCCACAAAACAACACTTGGGTAATGAGAGATTCTGAGCACGACCAGAACAATTCTCTTCCTTGTCCTTCAACTTTTATATCTTGATGGAAAATTATTAAATTTCAAATTATTTTTCTTATTGGCATCTCTCCTTAATATTATTATTTGGCTTCCAGGAAATTCTAACTTCTTGCTACTGTCTATTGTAACAAAATCGGACAAGCAGAGCAAAACAAAGAAAATCACTGTGATTTGAGAATGATTCCTCATTCAGTAAATGGATTTCACCTCCAACAAGTTAAAATGAAGGATGATGATTTTCTGGAACATTTAAAAGCCTAAGTACCCACAGAACAAAGTTAAACCCAGCAAAGTGGAGAATGGCTAATATAGTTTATGACACATATCCTAAAACACAGAAGACTTGTGATATAAAAAGAAAGTTAACAAATCCAAGGGGAAAAAAATCTCTAACCAATAGCTGACTTGCAAAAATAAAATATATGCCATAGAACAACAAAAAGCAGTTATTTAAGATTTCTCATGTTATTGACCTTTTAAATTCAATTTGCTCATTAAGAATGAAATATTATGCTGACAATACAAATGTAAAATAAGTAAAATAAATGTAGCAATATATGAACTGCTTCAGGTTTAAAAAACAAAACAGGTGACTAGGGCTGATAGAATTAGATGATAGAAAGATAAAATTTGTACTAAGCCCAAAAAACTTTTTTCTTTCTTTTTAATTCAAGCCATGAGTACATGCTGCCAAGATACCAGATTCTGCACTCAAATCCTCTGCCAAATGTTCATCTAAAAGGAGGGCGTGCAGTGATATCCAAGAGCACCATTGGATCAGACCAGCCTTATAGTTATCCAATGTATTTGTGAGTAGGAAAGGAGTAGCATAGAAACAAAGGCAGAATCCAGCCAGCTCTCCTTCAATTTAAAATGGGCACACACTCAGGATTTTTACTGCCTAGTGTGCGAGGCTCAAAAAACTAGTCTGTGTTCTGCAGAAGTCTACAAGTAATGTTCATATAAAGGGAGAAAGTAAATATAAATGGTCTACAACCTATGTTCCTTCCTTTTATTATAGATGTGCAAAAGAAAAAAATTATCATTTGTGAATATGCCTTCCATAAAAATTTCCATCAGAACAATTATTAGTGTCAAAACAAAAGTAACTGCAACTCTTTTATGTGGACAACTATGAAAATTTTAAATTCGGGCACTGATTTGGAAATTGAGGTAACTGAAACAATTTGAGTCAGTTTACTTTGGAAATAGTGTTAAGAAAAGTTCTGATGAATAGCACAGTATATTAAAAATAATAGTAGAACTAATAGGAGCCCTAACTTTTAATCCTAACTCTAACACTTTCTAGATGTATGTGTTTAAGGGAGTTACTTAAACATTTTGGCAAGAAATCAATTATGTTCACTAACTCTAGAAAAACAGTATATATTAAGCCATATATATAATATATATGTATAACTGTACATATATATACTGTACATACATATAAATGTACAATTATATAAATATATAAATAATATTTCATATGATATTTCATGTAAATTGCTCCTGCAAGCATTTGTGTGTGAAGAATAAAAATAAAATTATTTTAAAATGTTTTGTTATATACTCACTAAATCACTGTCATTGAAAGTGGGTTTCTTGGTTGGGTAGTAACTACAGTGACACATTTTCTTAAAACCACCATCAATAATGATGTAAATCAAAATAATTTAGAAATATTATTTTGTATTTCTGATGGTAACCATGGGCAGGTTCCTAACAAATTGTTCAACTTGGAAGGATATACATTTAATTACTATAAAGAAATTATGTGTTAAAAGGGAAACGAATTACAAATATTTCATTTAGTTGAATAATATTAAAATCTTGTTTATCTGAAATCAGCCTTCACTCTTTTCTAAAAGAGCTCTGAATCCAGAAATAAACACACACATAAAAAAATTATTTTATCGAGGGGCTAGGGGAAGACTTTTTTCAATAGCAGAAAAATACCTCTTAATTATGTAGCAATCAGATACCTTGCTAAAAGCATGCTAGCCAGAGTAGTTCAACAATCTGAGAGACAAGAATATTTACTTTATGTAAAACTATGTAAGAAAATCTGACCTAGCCATAAATAAAACACAGTGTTCCTATTGTAATATCAAAGGGTTAGGTGAATCCTAAAGGATCCTATACAATATGGATTCCAAACTACACTTAGAAAAAACAAAAGGCAGAACATTTGAAATTCTGCCTGTTAAAAGCTAAAGTGAGTATGTCTTCGTTACTTGAAAAGGCTGAGTACAGAAGAATAGTCATGCTTTACTATAGTACTAGTTTACAAACATTGTCTGAGACCAGAATACTGAATAAGCAGAGATTCAAAAATTTTTGCAGACTAAAAGTTAAATAGAACTCTAAATTGGTGCCCCGGAGCTATAATGATAGCTAAAATACATGGAGAAATTTCTACATGCCAGGTACTGTGTTAAGCAGAAAACTTTTCGAGGATGTTCTAGTTATTTCTCCTTTTTCATCCATGAGGAAAACTGAAGTACCTTGGCAAAATGTAGAACAGCTAGTAAGTGGCAGATCTTAGACTCAAATCCTGACCTTAAGTGTGACGATATGTTACACTGTATAGCGATCTGCTTTTTAATGCTTGTTTACAATAACAAGATAGTAATGCCCCTATTTCTAACCCAGTGTTAATGAAGAAGACATTCGTCAGCACAGGCAGTTGATAGCATTTGAACACATTATTTTAGAACTAACTCTGGAAATTTAAATTGAGACAGCATTAAAAAACTATATATTAATGTCAATCAGTTGGTTATATTAATTATTTACAATTGCCAACTTTTGCTACATTTCACTTGATAGGTATTAACAAATTAGCTGAATTTTTAAAAATAGGTATAAATTTAAAATGTGAGAAAGTACTGTAAATAAACATTTTAAATTGTTTGAAAATTTCATTGATGTAACATTTCAAAAATGTTAAGAATTTACCTGTGGCTTACAAAAAGCCACAAAATAGGTAGGTGGAGAAATTTGGGTTTTTTTATAATTTCTTTCTCTCATACATGTAGTGGAATACTATGATCATATTAATAGCTACAGGTCAAGGAAAAGGAAATACTTCTACTGCTGGAGATTTTTAGGTCCTTTCCTGAGGAAAAATATTTATTGCTTCTGAATTATTTTTTAATTGACATACTTATTCATTAATTACAGATTTACACGCAGTTTTAAGAAATAATATAGAGTGTTCCTATGTATGTTTACTCACTTTCCTCATATGGTAGCATTCTGAAAAACCTTAGTGTAATATCACAATCAGGATGTTGACATTGATACACCAATCTCACTCAGATTACCCCAAGTGAACTCATACGCATCTGTGGTGTGTATGTATTAAGTTCTGTACAGTTTTATCATCAGTGTAGGTTCATGTGGCTATCATCACAGTTAAGATACTGAAGAGTACCCCCGCCACAGAGAATTAATTCCTTGAGTTGGCATTTTATAACCACACCCATATCCTTCCTGCCACCCCCATCTCCAATCCCTGACATTCACTAACTATCCTCTGTTTTTAAAACTTTGTCATTTCAAACACATCTATAAATGGAATTACAACATGTAACTTTGGAATTGGTTTTATTTTTCACTCAGCATAATTCCCTGGAGAATCATTCAATTTGTTGCATGTATATATCAATAGTTTGCTCCTTTTAATTGCTCCCTGGTATACCACAGTTTGACCATTCACCCACTGAAGGACATCTGGGCTATTTCTAGGTTTGGGTTACTATTAATAAAGCTGTATGAACAATTATGTACAGAGTTTTATGTAAACATAAATATTAATTGATGTGGAGTAAATGCTCAGGAATGAAAATGCTAAGTCATGTGGTTGTTGCATGTTTAGTTTTTAAAAAAAACTGTTAAACTCTTTTCCAGAGTGGATATACCATTTTACATTCCTACCAACAATATGAGTGACCCAATTTCTCCATATCCTCACTAGCATTTGGTGTAAGTATTATTTCATTTTAGCCATTCTGATTGGTATGTAGTGATACCACTTTGTGATTTGCATTTCCCTAATGGCTGATGGTGTCAAACATCTCTTCATGTGGTTAGTTGCCATCTGTGTATTTGTTTCAGTGTGATATCTGTTCATATCTTTTGCCCATTTTCTAATTAGTTTATTTATCCTTTAGCTGGATGAATATGAGATTTCTTTATATAGTAAGACACTAGTCTTTCATCAGATATATGGTTTGCAAATATTTTTCTATCATTTTGAAACTTCTCTCATGCTTTCCAGAGCAGTTTTTAATTTTGATGAGCTTCAACTTATTAAATTTTCCTTTAATGGACTGTGCTTTTATGGCATGTCTAAGAACACTTTCCCTGGTCCAAGATCCTGAGGACATAATGTATAAAGCCCAGGACGAAAAATATAGTCTTATGCATGTGCTTGTATTTCTGAACTTTCCATTGTTCCTTCTTCCATCCTGATGCTCTAAGGTTCTTCCTTCTTATCATTTCCTTTTTTAAAATAACTTCCTTTAGCCAGTCTTTAAGGGAAAATCTTCTAGTGACATACCTTTAGTTTTCTTTTACCTAAAATACTATTTCTCTTTTGTTCATGAAGTATAGATTTGACAGATACAAAACTTGTGTTTGACAGTTCTTTCCTTTTAGCACTGAAAAAATAGCGTGCCACTTTATTCTGGTGTACATGGTTTCAGGTGAGAGATCAGCTGCCCTTTCATTTAATTGCCTATAAGGATTGTGTCTTTTCTCCCTGCTTTCTTTTAAGGTTTTTAATTTATCTTCAGTTTTTAAAATTTAGTTATGATATTTCTTGGCACATACTTCCTTGGGTCTACCTATTTGGGGTTCTCTCAGCTTCTTATATCTATAGGTTTAGGTCTCTTACCAAGTTTGAAGAGTTTTAGCTATATCTGCAAAAACTCTTCTAGCTCCACTTGTTCTCCTTTCCTTCTAGAATCATTACATATAAATGTTGGATCATTTGCTGTTATGCCACAGGACCCTGCCTCTGTTCATTTTTGCCAGTCTATTTTCTTTCTGTTTAGATTTGATTAGTTCTATTATTCTGTCTTCAAATTCACTAATGCACCCTTTATCTACAGTCTACTATTAAACCTATTTGGTGAGTTTTCAATTTCTCATACTATATTTTTGTATAGGTTTCATTGGAGTCTTTTTTATAATTTGTATTTCTTTGATAATATTTTCTATTTTTTTGTTTCAAGATAATTTGTAATTGCTTGTTGAAGCATTTTTATAATGTTACTTTACAATTCTTGTCAGATAATGCCAATATCTCATTCATTTTGATGTTGGCCACAATTGAGTCTCTTTCCTCATTCCACCAGTTGTGATTTTCTTGGTTCTTGGTATGAGTAAGTTTTTGTTGTATCTAGGTCATTTGTCTATCATTTAGGAGAAAGCATCTTATTTAAATCTTTTATTTTAGCAAGTAGTCACCCTATTTAGTTGTGTGTCTTCACTTAATTTTATAGACTGTGGCTCTAATGGCAGTTTAATTTTTAGGACTTTTGTGGATTATTTTGGTTTGTTTTTACTTGGTTTTGCTGGGCCTCACACCAGTCCTTGTTGGTGGTATCTGAGGGCTTTTGAGTGTCTCTCTATGAGAGAGGCATCTGAGGGATCCCCCTACCTGTGCCTGACTGCTCTAACATCTTGGCCTGTGAAGACAAAGGTGCTTCTCATACCATGTCACTTGCTGTGATTGAATCTCTTTTTCTGATTCCATCCACCCTCCATGATGTCTCTGGGTCAGGAAAGAAGGTACCATCCCATGGGAAGAAAGAGGCATTCCAGATCAAACCATTTGTTATAGCTGGGTCTCTCTTGCTGGTTCTACCCACCAGCTTCAGTATTTTTTGGTGGGAAAGATAAGTCTAGGGTCTGGCAGGGAAGGAAAATGTCTCCCCTGGCTGTTTTTTCTGGCAGCAGTTCTTGTTGATTCTCCTTGCTGGTGCCACTGGGCTCCCTTGGTATCATTAGAGGAACTCCCCTTGGATCTGGGGACAAATAAGCTTACCCAGACTGCCTTCACTTGCTATATTGGGGAGAGGGGTCTACAAATATCAGGCCTGAGTAGGCTTCCCCTGTTGGATGGGGAGGATGCAAGATGCTCTGCTGCTGTGTCACTCCTCTGGCCCTGGGGTCTCAAACCAGCTCAGCTTCTTAGCATCTTTTAGAGTTATCCTTTGGTAATCTCTTGCACTTTAGAGGAAGGAACAGGGAAAAATGGGTCTACACTATTTGTCCTGACCGGAGTCATCACACAACTATATTTTGAAAAATTCATCCATAGTATGATGCAAACAAAGACTGGACATAGCTCTGCATGAGAACAACTCTTTTCTTAGAGAGGAGCTAGGACTAGCCAGTTAGCAGGATCCTTCCCAATTAATATGCTCCCTGCCCCATAGAAGGCTGTCCCTCACAGTTCAGCTTCCCCAGAGGAGTGGAGCATCAAAAATACCACTCACATCACAGCATTTCCTCTTTTCTCCTATTCCCTTCTAGAATACATGGCCCATTCTAAAAAATCTCTGAAAAATGGAAATCTAGGCTGGGAACTATTTTTAAACCATTTTTTTCTCTCCTTAATATATCATTGACTCAGTATACAGAACAAGATACAAGTCATTATAATAAATGTTCTTCTAGATTGATTTATTATTTAGCCACTTGTCATAGTTTTTAATCTTATTGCCCCCACAAAAGACACATTTTTTTAATGTTTGTGATTGGGGTTCTGCTCAAACAGGGGATAAAGCAATGGATCTAATATTACATCTGATGAATGGCCAACATTTATTTTGACTGAGACCAATGTGTAGGATTTACAATAAGCTACTTACAAGTTGTACATGTATATGTTCTTGAAATAGTGAGGGATACTTCCTTACCTACCCTCAACTATGCAGGCAAAGTCAGTAAATGTAGTCAGGTGAATATAAAAGTTTGTGGTCTTTTGAGTGACTGACTCATAAATCAGAGTCAGAGCTCTGAATGGTGTCAAGTTGGAGAACAACCATGACAATACCAAATAAGTTGGTTTTCTGGGAACCAGGAAGAAAAATTCTATATTCATAAGGTCTCTTATTAATTGTACAGAAAGGCAGCTATGTTATTGTGTATTGTATATACAACATGTGGTTGTATATACTTCCTTTAAGAGTCCAAGAAAAAAAAAGATGATTTCTAAGGCTTTTTCAAAAAACAAACTAGCAACAACAACAACAAAAACAAGTTGCAGGGACAGACCCTACCTCTATGCCTCACATCATCAACATTAAGTCTGTATCTGAGTCTTAGTCAGCTCAGGCTGCCGTAACAAAATACCATGGACTGGGTGGCTTGAACTACAGACATTTATTTTCTCACAGTTTTGGAGGCTGGAAATCTGAAATCAGGATGCCATCATGACTGGTTTCTGGTGAGAACTCTCTTCCTGTCTTATAGACAGCACCTCCCCACTGCATCTTCACATAGCAGAGAGAAAGAGAGAGAGAATGAGAGTGCAAGTTGGTGTCTCTATTGTCTCTTCCTAAAAGGGTACTAATCTCATCATGAAGAACCCACTCTCAGGACTTCAATCCAAAGGCCTCATTTCCAAATATCATCACATTAGAGGTTAATGCTTCCATATATTAATTTTAGGGGAATACAATTCAATCCATAGCAATCTGTAAGTCTATAGATGCCTCTATGAGACATTATAGCAACCATCCTGCCTACTAACTATCCTGAGTCATCAAAGCTAGGTGAATTAGTGTTACCAGTTCCACACTTAAGAAGTAAGTAAATTATATATATATATGTATAGTAATATAGTAAAACTATATATACTAACAAAAAATGTAAATATAAAATATTTTCAACATAAAAAGGAACTTTTACTATCCAATAAACTCAAAGGATAGGTTTTATTTTATTTTTTTTAAGATTTTACTTATTTATTTGAGAGAGAGAGAGAGAATGAGAAAGAGAGTGAGAGAGGGAAAGATCAGAGGGAGAAGCAGACTCCCCGCTGAGTGGGGAGCCTGATGCAGAGCTGGATCCTGGGATTCCAGGATTATGATCTGAGCCAAAGGCAGATGCTTAACCAACTGAGCCACCTAGGTGCCCCAAGGATATGTTTCATTAATGTTAGTGTGTAATAAAGCAATTTTTTCTCTCCTTTTCCACTAGCTAATTTCTCTCTGCCTATAAGCGTGTTCCAACATCCCACTTCCAAATGAAACCCTTTCTCATCCATGCTATCACTTTTAACTTCCAATTTCTCCATTACTAAAGCTTCTATCTGTGGGGATGGTCCTCTTTCCATCTTCCTCCCATGTACATCCTCCTGTAACAGGACCACCTGATTCCAAGGTTGTAAAGCTCATCTTTTCAGATTTTCATGTATACATCATTGATCTTTTCTATGTAAACTTGCTGACAGATAGGAGCAAACCCAGGCCTAAACTATCAAAGCTCTAGAAACATAAGCAGAGAACTAATTAGATTTCCTTCCTTTTCACTCTTTAAAAACCTCCAGACACACACAGATATACATCTCCAGTCTAATTCCTTTCTTGAACAAACATGGTTAGGTTGCCCCTAACATGTTTTGGACCTGGGCTGCTTGGATCTTGGGGGAACACAATTGTTTCTTCTAGCTGGGAAGATGGATACAGAGAAGATGTTCATGCAGGCACCAGATGTTAGCTGATGAATTCTGGGGTTGCATGAACATGATCTAGAATAAGTGGCCATAGGTTCTGATGGGAAACATATCCTTAGACCAAGAAAATCTTCACACTGAGAGAAAGGACACAGTCAGAGAATAATAAGAGTGAGGAAGCATGGGGACAAGCGCAGGGGCCCTATTTGTCTAGGTTAGTGGTGTCACTGGCCATGGTTGACTCTTAGTTATTCTACTATCTCAATCCATTAAATGTCTCTGTACAGGATATTAACTTTGTTCTTTGATATCACTATCCTTCTTGTAATTTAGGGGTTATTTGTGTTCTTAATCTCTCTTCATTGTATCAATGGCATCCTCATTCTCTGCCTGAAGTAGCTAACAGTTTGATGTAGAAACTAAAGAGCCTCATGCAATATTAGACAATGAAGTGTAGAATAAAACCTATGATACATAATAATACAAAGATATCTAGGACAATAAAAATAGTCTATATCTATTAAATAAATTGAATTAATAATTAATAACCTCCCAAAATAGCAGGCCCAGATGGATTCACTGGTAAAATCCACCAAATATTTAAGGAAGGAGTTATACAAATCTTCTATATTCTCGTCTAGAAGATAGAAGCAGAAGGAATACTTCCTAACTCATTATATGAATTTAACAATTCTGTGCCCAGCATTATCCTAATACCACAGCCAGACAACAGTATATCTCTCATGAAAATAGATAGAAAAATACTCAACAAAATATTAGCAAATTAAATCCAAAAAGTATAAAAAAATTATTCACCATGACCAAGTGGGATTTATCCCAGGCAAGCAAGGCTAGTTCAACATGTGAAAATTAATTAATGTAATCCATCACTTCAGCAGGCCAAAAAAGAAAAATCATATGATCATATCAATAGATGCATAAAAAAACATTTAAAAAATCCAACACCAATTCATGATTAAAAAAAAAAAAAACCCTTGCAGTGACCTAAGAAAAGAGGAAAACTTTCTCAAATTGATAAAGACTATCTATAAATTGCCTAAAGCTAACATCATACTTAATGATGAGAAACTTAAAAATTTACCATTAAAGTACAGGTACAAGATAAGTTTGTTCCTCCTCACCATTCCTTTTATCTTCATAGTGGAAGTTCTAGCTAATGCAATAAGACAATAAAATAAAATGAAGTGGATACAGACTGAAAGGAAGACATAAAACTGTCTTTGTTTGCAGGAGACATAATAACCTATAAAGAAAATCCTAAAAATTGACCCCAAAAAGCTATAAATAATAGCAATTCTAGCAAGGTTGGAGGATATAAGGTTAATATACAAATATCAGCAATAAACAAATGGAATTTGAAATTAAAAACACATTACCATTTGTATTCACATACCTAAAATTAAATTTTCAGGTATAAATCTAACAAAATATAAGCAAAATCTCTATGAATAAAATGATAAAACTCTCATGAATGAAATCAAAGAAGAACTAAATAAATGAAGAGATATTCCATATTCATGGACAGGAACACTCAATATTGTCAAGATGTCAGTTCTTCACAAGTAGATTTATAGATTTAATACAATCCCAAACAAAATCCTAGCAAGGTTTTTGGGGGTTTTTTGTTGTTGTTTTTTGTTTTTCAATGAATACTGACAAACTGATTCTAAAGTTTATATGGAGAGCCAAAAGACCCAGAATGGGTAATACAATATTGAAGGAGAACAGCAAAGTTGGAGGACTGACTCTGACTTCAAGTCTTATTATCAAGCTATATTAATCAAGACAGTATGCTATTGGTAAAAGAATAGACAAATAGATTAATGGGGAAAAAAAAAACATAGGGCACAGAAATAAACCCATACAAGTATAGTCAACTGATCTTTGACAAAGGAGTAAAGGCAATACAATGGAGCAACAAATGGTGCTGAAATATCCACATGCAAAAAAAAAAAAAAAGAATCTATACAGAAACCTCACACCTTTCACAAAAAAAATAATTCAAAGTTGATCAGAAATTTAAATGTAAAACACAAAATTATAAAATTCCTAGGAGATAACATAGAAGAAAATGCAGATGACCCTGGATATGCTAGTGTCCTTTTGGAAGCAGCACCATAGGTATGATCTGTGAGATAAATAATTGATAAGCTGGGCTTCATTAAAATTAAAAATTTCTGCTCTGTAAAAGAGAATGCCAAGAGAATTAAAAGGTAAGACACAGACTGGGAGAAAATATTTGCCAAAAAACACATTTGATACAGGATTATTTTCCAGAATATGTAAAGAATTCTTAAAACCTCAACAATAAGAAAACAAAGAACCCAATTTAAAAATGGGCCAAGGACCTTAACAGACACCTCACCAAAGATATACAGATGGCAAATAAGCATATGAAAAGATATTCTACATCATATATTTGCCATCAGGGAAATGCCAATCAAGACAACAGGATACCATTACACATCTATTACAATAGCCCAAATCTGGAACACTGGCAACACCAAATGCTGATGAGGATGTGGAGCAACAGGAACTCTCATACACTGCTAGCAGGAATGCAAAATGGTACAGCCATTTTGGAAAAGAGCTTGGTGATATCTTATAAAACTAAACATACTTTTACCATATCATTTAGCAATCACTCCTAGGTATTTTCCCAAAAAAGCTGAAAACTTACAACAAAATTTACAAGAACCTACACACAGCTACTTATAGCAGCTGTATTCATAACTGAAAAAACTTGTAAGCAACCAAGATGTCCTTCAGCAGGTGAATGGATAAATAACTGTGGTACATCCATAACATAAAATATTATTCAGCCCTTAAAAAAATGAGTTATCAAGTCATGGAAAGACACAGAGGAACCTTAAATTCATACTGCTAACTGAAAAAAGCCAATCCAAAAAGGCAACATACTGTATGATTCCAAATATATGGCATGCTGGAAAAGCCAAAACTATGTAGAGACAGTAACAATACCAGTGATTTCCAGCAGTTTGGGGTGGTGGTGAGAGATAAATTAGCAGAGTACAGAGAACTGTTGGGGCAATAAAAATACTCTGTATGATACCATAATAATGGATACATCTTGTTATACATTAGTCCAAACCCATGAAATGTACAATGCCAAGAGTGAATGCAATGTAAACTGTGGACTTTGGGTGATTATAATGTGTCAGTGTAGGCTCATCAGTTATAATAAATGTATCCCTCTGGTGAAGGATGTTGATAATGGGGCAGGCGATGCATGTATGAGGGCAGGGGATATATGAGAAATCTCTGTACCTTCAATCTTGCTTTGAACCAAAAACTGCTCTTAAAAAATAAAGTAAAAAAAAAAAAAGATATCAAAGAATCCTGGAGATCACACCCTTTCACTTCTTTGAGAGAATGATGCTGCTGTCTCCACTTTTGCAGCATTCCTTCCTTAACAACCCTCCTCCCCCCTGCACACATACACAATGGACCTCTAGAAGAAGAGAATTCCAGAAGTTCTCACTGATGAGTGGAAGGCTGTTATTTTGAAGATGATCCTCATTCCTAACCCTCAAATCACAGAAAAATAACCTTTTATTTTATTATAAAAACATCTTTGATTACAACAGAAAATTGTTGGATTCATAAAATTGTTGGAAAAGAAAAAAGTAATCATTAGCCACTACTATTCTGTTTTGTTCTTAAAGTAATATTATAGCTCATTCTACTGATATTTTAAAAATCAATGCTACTGAGTATTCAAATAAACAATATGTTTTAGATTATCTAAGAAATATGCAACTCATACCTAGAAAAATAAATGTTTTAAGAGAGCTTTGCACAGTGTAGCCAACCCAATGAAGGGAAAGGCAAATTCACTGTTGCTTCTTGCTACCTGCATTTGGTGTGGAAATTCCTCACCACTGATGTGATAGGAGGGAATGATAATAGAACCTGATTTGTAGTTCATATGTTAACTTGGAAATCTATCAATTTCCAATGCTATCTGTTAATAAGCTGGTAAGACCTTAATAGGTCAATTCTCAATACTAATCTTAGTTTTAAAGGGCACACTTTCACTCCATGCAGGTGGAGAAACCGCTGAAAACTTGAGACCTGAGCTTGGCACAATAATAAAAGAGTGAAACCGAAGCTAATGGCCTCATTTGTAGCCCCTCTCATGAAAGGAAAACCACCTTCTCGAAACAAATGAGACAGGAAAGTGAGAAATCATGACTTGTTGATTAATGCTTCTCTGGGGTGTTATTCTAAATTCTACAGACCTGTCTCTGCAGAAGGAATGCAGACACTCTTTTGTTTTCATCACATCTTCTGTAGCAATTCTAACGAAGTCCCACTGAGTCCTTAGTCCAAGCCAAGATTTTGAAATTGGATCTGAAAGTAGCTCTAAAATATTTTCTTGATGTTACTTTTTTCTTTGCAGAAAAAGCCAGTGTTGAAGCTCCTAGTACAGCCGATGGTTACTCAAAGATATGGATATGAGAAATCCAATTTGTCTTATTATAAACCCTGAATTTAAGCTGTGTCTTCCCTATACTTTAAAGTATTCTGTAATTAAATAGATAAGGTATATTCTATAAGAAGTGTAATCAATGGATTTCATCTTACTAAAACATTTTATTTTATTTTATACAGAAATTCTATTCATATTTATAACTATGAAGTGATTAAAATTATGGGAAATAAGAGGAAACTATAAGCTGTGTATTATAGGAGACTACAAATAAGCCATGGCATGAAAATAGTTTAGTAGAATCTAAAAGGAGATTGAAAGAAAATTTGGAAATTTTCTTATCTAGCACTCAAAGGTTACACATTTTTTTACTTAACCAGCAGCAGCCTCTTAAGGCATGTAGGAACTCTTGCCTTTCTCATTACAAAATAAACTCATGTATAACTCTCTGCATTTGTATAAATGGTTCTCATTTGACTTCCCACTGTTCACAACTCTCTATCATACCCTGGAATGAATTAATTAAAATGTATTAATTTTAATATACAAATTATAATTTTTTTCATTATAAAATTTATTGATTTTTTTTAAATAACGTATTTTAGTTCTATAACTAGGAAGTTTAGTTCTGGACCTGCCTATTATTCTAGGTTCCACCTTGACCTACCACCATTAGGCCTCAGAAGAAAGCAAGGCATATCTGGCCTGCTGAAGAAGTTCCAGGCCTCTCAGGAGTCTGTTGGCAAAAGCAACAAAGAAACCATCACTAGGGAAAACAGAAACTCTTAGCAGAAGTTTGAAATGGTCAGAGTCAAGCTGGTGAGACTAAATGCTAATGTTTGCTCTTGCCTGAGCTCCCTGTGAGCTCATATCTGGAATCTTGAAAATGGGTTGTGACTAAAAACTGACTCCTAAAAAACTGTGGGACATTTGGAATCTTTAAAAGCATAATACACAGAAGGAGAAAAAGCAGTTTCCCAACTGTTCCAGAGAGCTCTGTCCAGCTCTGGCTCCCTGAGCGCACCAGCACATAAGCAGTGAGACCCGTGAAAGTGGCAGCAATGACATTTTTGGTGGTAGCACCTGGTGAATGTGATGTAACAGATGAAGCACCCCCCAGAAGAAACCCTACTAGAGCCTAGAAAATGAGCTAGCTGCAGACTAGTCCATGAACACATACAAGATCACCACCAACCCCCACTCCCAGCACTCCAGCAATTCTTGATGGGACTTGTATGGTGTTGGGGTCCTATATCAGCTTGTAAGGAAAGAACCAGAAAAAGTTTACAGAATTCCTTATCAGACAGAGGTGGTAACACCTGCTAGGCCTAACCCAAAAGATTCTTTTGAGAATAACATGAGATACTATATATGAAAGTGATTTACAGTAGAAAACCTCACCACCAACTGTATTATCCACAGCAGCTGTGCAGCAAATAGGAAAAGAGGGAGGATGAAAGAAAGAAAGAAGTAAAATGAAGATACTTATTCATGTGGTTATTATTAAACTTTTAAGAACTTAGTCAAATTCCCCATGAAGTTTTTCTAGTGATGCTAGTCCTAGTCCACTTTGGCCATACTTTTTCCAACCTTTCCCCTTCTGTATATTGTATCCCTCAGTTAGCATCTTTAACATAACAGTCCTCAACCCTAATCATCTAGACAATAGAATTTGTTACATCTGGCAAGTAGTATCCACCTCTCTCTGTTTTGCTTTTTGGGCATTGGCAATGCCTAGTAAAGAGGTATAATCAATTCTCAGTCCCTTACCCACACAACCATTGTATGAAGGCTATGGGATAGAAAATAAAAAGACAACTAAAGTTGGAAAGAGATAAATCAATTTTCAAATCTCAGCACCAACATTTAATAAGTATGTAACTTTGGCCACAAAACTTAATTTCTCTGAGCCATTTCTTATCTGAAAATAAGCCACATGTACTGGGCTGAAATTCTGTGCAGATTAAACAAGATAATATATAAAAGGAATGCGTTGCACATAATAGATAATATACATTAGGTAAATTTGAATTTAACAAAATTTTAAATGAATATTCTTTAGTACATAAGTCAAATATGCCCCAAAAGACAAAGATAATAGTGTCAGAATATAGCACCTTCCCAGTTGAGAATTTACCCTGTACTAATATATTTTAAAATTAGATCTCTGCAAACATAGTGAAAGCAGGGCCTGCCTCCATATGATACATAAATATGTCTCACTCATGAATTGTTTTATGTGTATGAGTTTTGTGTCATCAGATAAATTATGAGCTTATTGTGGGCAGCAGGAATATCTTATGCTTTCATGGATCGTTTGATAAATGGCATAGTGCTGGAAGCAGATTTTCAACACTGTGAATTGATTTGTTGATGGATACAAATCAACTGTCTAGGAATAGGCAAACTGGAACCCTTCTATAATTAGAAGAACCAGCAATTTTGTATTTAATGTTCTTGATTACATTGTCATCTGTCCTTTTGTACTTTAATGTGGACATAGACTAAAATATGAAACCAGGGTCAGCATGTAATAAAATAATCATCAGTGACACATGTCTTTCTAAATGGAGGGGAAAAAATTATATAGTTTCCTACCTATGTCAATGGAAAAACGTACAAGACAGCCACAACGTGTGTGTGTGTGTGTGTGTGTGTGTATAATTTTAATTTAATTTTAAATAGCATAGTCTCTTTAAAGACTTAAACTTAGAATAGTTTAACTATTCATGCTCTCCAGGATAAAGGGCCATTTCAAAGATGATTTCTCATAGGGTTAGGATTAGGGTTAGTGTTTAGGTTAGCATTAAGAGCAGGCTGAAATGCAAACTTCCTTTGTCTACACTTCAAATGGTACTTTCTCCACTTGCGAACTTATCACCTTCTGGCTCCTTGAGTGTTACATAGTTCTCTAAGCAAAAGGTATACAATCTGTTCCTGCAATGAACCATTCCCAAGTTTCTCTCTAAAAGAATCTCTTGCTGATCAAAATGAAATGTAACAAAAAATAAGAGGGGGAGGTGCCTTTATTGATTTTAGAACTCCTATTCAGTTATTTCATTGGCAGATGGGACAACTATATTCCTTTATTGTTTGTTAAATTTTTGGACCCAAGAACAATCAGCCTAAAGTCTCATCCTGCTTTAGAGAGCTTCTACTTCCAGTCCTCACACTACCTAACCAGATAAATTTATTTACATTATTCCTCTGAGCCTGCTTTCTCCCCAAGTAAGCGGGTCTTCTCTCTGAGCCCCATAATCATTGTGTTTATCTGCATATCTTTGTCATCTCCAGACATTCCTTCAAACTTGGTCTTTTTTTCAACTTTCCAAATTTCATATTTTCTTCAAAATTTAAATGCAAATTATGAAAGCAGCTATGTGCTTATCTCACCCAAGGGAAACTGCCAAGATCCCAGCTCCTGTTGTAGTGAGAGCCCAGGGGAAATAGTGTGAGTGTGATGCACCGCGGCTCCTGACCCAAGGGTTGTCTTGTGACCTGTAACATGACCTGGTGTGCAAATAAGCAGGATAATCACAAGTTCCTTCTCTGGAATTTGAATTAAAAAATAGAAGAAAGTGGCTCACAGAAGCAGGACATTTAAGAATGCAAATATCGGGGCATGTGGGTGGCTCAGTTGGTTAAGCGTCTGCCTTCAGCTCAGGTCATGATCCTGGGGTCCTGGGATGGAGCCCTGCATTGGGCTCCTTGCTCAGTGGGGAGCTTGCTTCTCCCTCTCTCTCTGCCACTCCCTCAGCTTGTGGGCTCTATCTCTGTCAAATGAGCAAAAAAATCTTTTAGAAAAGAATGCAAATATCATAGAAGTAGAGGACTGAGGCTTTGACAAGCAAAATATTGTGAAGAAAATATGAGTATGGACAAACTCAGATGTAAAGAACAAACAAAATGAACAAAAAGAGAAATAATAGCCTGGTGGAAATATACTTGGTGTAGGGGGCACTAGAAGGGACTGAGCTGTGTGAATGTGAGACACTAGAGTTAGCAGCCAGTGAGTGCTATTTAGACTCCTAGCTCTGTGTGTTTTGGCTCACCCAGGATTTGTGCTTCCCTCAAGGCACTGAACATGTATGTGATTAGGTACTGCTCACCAGCCTTTACTTCATTAAGTTATCTTTATCACCAGATTAAAACTTCTTCAGCTCTAAGGCCTTCTCTCTCACTCTCTCTGTCTCTCCCATATGCCTAGTACTAAACAGTATTTGACACTTAGTAAATGCTTACTGATGGATTCAAAACAACTCTGAGACCTTATAAATTAATCTTTATCCAGAAATATGCAAGGTAACGATTCCAAGTTTTGTTATTTCACTTTATAAAGTGACAAGGAATGCAATTTAACTTCGAACATGTTCATTTCCTCCTTTTTGTCATTATTATTAAGGCGTGGCAATAATAACACACAGCATAGCTGGAGCCAAGTAACAGAAGAATTTAACCCATTGGTATTTGAAGTTGATAAATGGCAAGAAGTTGTCACAACTTCTTTACATCAAGAAAAAAAGAACTATTCCTCAGACGTATGAAGCAGCAGAACAGACTAATACTACTCATTTGATTATCTCTTCCTACCATTTTTCTTTCAGATGGAAGAATGCCAAATCCAAGTTCAAAATTTTTAATGAGAAAACATTATAATAATTAATATAAAATGAATCAAATGTTCTGGTTACAGGAAATTTTCAGAATAATTTCTTGGTAGTTCGAAATCTATAAAGATGGATAAAACAGAAGTAGTAATCCTCTTGAAATTTGAAGATAGTTATTAAGTTACCATTCAGCCTCCTCTTTTTTTCAACTAAATAGCACTAGCTTCTTTAGCTTTCAGACAGGTCGTATTTTTCATCCCTTTAATCACTGTGGTGGGTCTTTTCTGAACCAACCAATTTCTCTACATCCTTCTCAGGTAATTTTCATGACTTTACAATGGCTTGTGTTTAATGGCAGAGTGAGCCAAAAAGAATCAAAAGATTTATTTGGCTCTTGTTGGCTTGTATTACAACAATGACAGAATGTTCTGGCTTATAGACAAGGAGAAAGCAATAAATAAAGCAGGTCTGACCTTCAGGAAAGTTTCTGATTCTATTACAAATACCATTTTATTTAGCAAGCCAGAAAGCTAATCATCTTCATTACACAATGGACAGGAGCTCGTGAGGCCTCAACCTTTCATTTCTAATCCTTGTAATCTTGTGTCAAATAGAGTGGCCCCTTTCACCTATTTCTAAATCTTTGAGGACAGTGTGATTGATGTCCTTTTTGGTGCTCTCATAAGGTATAACCTCTTAGATCCTGGGCTCTTCAGGCTTATCACATGGATGAACCAGAACACACTTCTCCATACTGAACATTTCTGTTACTTTATACTAGAATAACATCTTGATAGGTTTAACAGAAATCTTACCAGGAGGAATGCAGGAGGGGAAAACAGAGAATAAAACAAATGGGAAAATTTCAAAACCACAACGATAAGTTCTTAGTATCCCTCAAAATTAACTCAGTGACTTAAAATCCTAATTTGTTTATCATAAATTTTAGTCATTACCTTGACTGTAGCTGAAACAGTCCCTCTGGCATTTTTCACATTCCTAAGAAGCAACTTATTAGACGAGGTACTGGATAGGGAGTTAGTATACCAAGGTTACTGTTGATTTTGGATTTGTGAACATTAGACAAGATACTCAATTTTCTGGCTTCATTCTTTCATTCAAATGACATATACCGAGTACCCAATGTACAACATAGCCTCCTAAGACTTCAACTTTACAAAATAAAGAAGTTGACTTTGATGACTCTAAAGTGCCTTCCACCTTTACAAGTGTATGCTTTCTGGTTCTATTGATATTTGAGGCCAAAGAAATTGTGCTTAGTTACACTTTGGCATCTTCATTTTTTCCTGAGTATTTTTTCTCTGCTCCCATTCTAAGGTGCTTGCTTCATTTTACAATAATCACAAATGCTCAACTGAATCTAGTACTTCTAAATGCTTAGCAAATTAAGTGGTTCTCTTCAATTTTAAAAAGGAGATTTTATATCCTATTGCACAGCCCATTCCAACTTGCGCTCTGAAAAGAGCGGAAAAGTTTACACTTTCACATTCGCAATATCTATTGATCAAAGGTCTTGCCCGAAAGCTTTATGAGGGCAAGAGTTAGATCTTACACCTCTTTATAGCTTTCTCTTTGATTATCAGTGTCCATTGTACTTTGGCCTTATTCATTAATTAGGAGATGGGCAGGATTTGAATTCAGGCTGCTGGGCCCAGAGTTCATGCCTGGACCACTGCCCCTACAGTGGGATGGGCCAGGTTTTCACCAACTGGTGTAGTCAACAAATGTATCACTTACAGTTATAGTGACACCCACTTGCACTACTGTATGCTGATTAATAAAATGGAACTTTTTGAAAATTAGTAGGATATGGATTCTATGTGCAATACTGGAACTCACAGTACAAATAATTAGGATCAAAATCATAACTTTTTAAGTCACCAAAATGCAAGGGTGATGATAGAGATTGTTTAGCAAGTTGAGATTAGAGACTATTGTCATTTCATTTGTCTTTGTTTCCTAAAGATAAATTTAGTACTATGCAAGAAACACACATGATAATCTTTTGATGCAATAATATTTCACAAAGATTTGATACACATGAAGCCAATACTGTAAATAAAGCAAATATATTCTATTTCATAAAAAAGTGATGAATCGCACTTCCCAGACTTATTTAAGCTTCCTGCATTTTATAACTCTTATAGCAAGATGAATTAGCGTGATGTGGTAAAACATGATTGCAGATGCCAGAGAACATTAAGACTTTATGGGCATAGAAGTAAGAGGACTCCACATATAGCATGGAAATAAGACAAATTACTGATTTTCCAATCAATTCCTAATCTTATTCTCTGTTCAGCTACTCCATGTGTTTATCCTGACCTGAAACTTTTATGCAGTTCCAGTCTTGAGCTTCATCAAAACCAAGAGTGCCAGTAATGCTGAACCCTTCCATATTTTATTATAGCTCAGTGAGGCAGACAAACGGCCATAAGGGGCTGAGATAAGAGGAAGAGAGTATCTCAGTAATCTGCTGACAATAGGATTCCTGACTCAAAGGCCCCCAGTTGAAAAGTCAAACCCAAATATGTACGTGTGTGTGTGTGTGTGTGTGTGTGTGTGTGTGTGTGTGTCTAGGGAGAGATGGAGGACAGGAATAGGGAAGTACAGGGAAAAAGGGGAGGAGAAGTAGGAAAGATGAAGTGGTGGAATTATCTTTCAACAGTGAGATCTGGTCTGGAGGCTAATTTGTGAAAGCACAATTAGAGGGAAGAGACAATGATTGCAATTATAAACCTCATTGCTCTCTTTCAAATCAAGCAACTGTTCAAAGACACAAAAAGTATTTTATGCTTTATGTGCTAGAAAAACAAGTGAATGGTATTAAATTTAGAATTTGTGCATATATAGAAATAGAGACATATATTAACTTATATTTCAGAAAAATATAGAACAGATATGGATTCTACAGTTTATGAAAATATGATGAAACATATAGAAACCAGTGATTGAATACCATCACTTTGTAAACCAAACAGAGCTCTCACTCACTCTCGTATGTATATATATGTATATATTTAATCAGCGATCTCATCATCACATAATATATGCTAGTATCATAGTGAATAATTCCAGCTGTTATTTTCAATGAAGGAGCAATACAATTTAACTTATTCTAGCCAAGAAAAAACTGACACTTATTAGAGGTGTGAACTTGAATATATGACTTGACCACTGTGAGCCTCCATAAGGGGAGAATGTATATGGGAAGTTTTCTGCAGAATGCCTAGCACAAATTTAGGGTCCAACAAATTTTAGTTATATTTACTTGGAACATGGCCTAATATTTTTGTGTGGGTGTTTTTACATAATACTTTATATTTATATATTGAAATATGCATCACCTAATCCTGACTTATCCATCACAGGCTTTTTTGGAAGACTTTTCTATCCATGAAAAAGATAGACTCACTTCATTAATTCAATATGTATCTCTGTGCAAAGGTCGTATTAAAGACTAAGGAAAGTCTGTAAACATCCAGAACATAGCATAGTTGATCCACATTATTGGCAAATTCTGGATTTTTTAGTTGACCCACTTGCTTACATGTATTTGTAACCCCAAAATCAATACATCACTTTTGTACTCATTCCCAGACATATGCAAAGGAGTGGCCAGTTTGAGCCACCTGACGTGCACATTTGCAGCCAAAGGCACTCCTGCCTTGGTATCTCAGGTCTCTCACACTGTAATCAACTATCCTTTTGGAGGCCTATTTAGTGTCATGTTTTTTACATTTTGTGCTTTTTACTGGTGATTTGGCTCTTTATAACGGCCCCCGAGCATACTGCTGAAGTGCTTTCTAGTGTTCTTATGTGCAAGAAGGCTGCAGTGTGCTTTGAGGAAAAAGCACCTGTGTTGGATAAGCTTCGTTCAGGCATGAGTTATAGTGCTATTGGTTTTGAAGTCCATCTTAATGAATCAACAGTATATATTGAATTAGGTGTCTCTGAACAGAAAAACACATACAACAAAGTTACATATTGATTTGTTCACATGTTTATCAACCAGTGTTCCCAGGAACCTAATCCTGCACTTCCCCAGAGCGATCGTGCAGCACCCCCCAATACTGTGTTGGGGAATAAAGTTGGGGCTTTATAGGACATAACCACTGTGAACAATGAGAACTGATTATATTTGATTTTTAGAAAGACATAGTTTATCTGGGGTGATATACGTGTTAGACGATATAAACAAGAACATCAGAAAGATCGATACTGTCGCAAAATAATATATATGAAGCCAGTTTTATCCAAAGCTCAGATTTGTGGTACAGTTTCAGCCTTAAGGCTGAAAATGAGAAAAGGCCTCTAAACAACAAAGCTTTGTTGACCCCCTGCTTCTCCCAGCCTGGGGCCTCTTACCACTCTGGGCTCTTCCTCCCACATATTCATGGTTACCAGGACATGAGAATTATGGCCACTGAAATCAGGGGTTGGGGATGGTGAATTGAGAGGCCCAGGAAAACAAGAATGGCTAAATGTAACTAAGTTAGCTCTGAGGAGAGGTTGGAAGTCAATGGGAGCTAATTTGTGATGTCTGAGCCGGGGAAACTTGATGGTTAGTGATACGGTAGACCATTTTATCACAATGTTAGCAAAAATAGTTGTTACTTTCCCATTACAGCCAATACATGCATCAACAGGGAACAAGGTAAAAATCAGAATTGCAGTCATTAACTTAATAAAATTAGTCTTCTCTTTTTTGAAATGGGTGCCTCCCCCAATCTGACAGTAGTTTCTATTTATCTATTCAATATTAATTCAATTAATGAAATCAATTACTTCAATTAATCTCTTCAATTAATTCAATTAAGTACTTACTCTGTGAAAGTATTCGATATTGGAGCTGAAAGATGAAACGAGATATAGCTGTTGCCACCTTGGAACCCACCGTCTAGGGCAAAAGACAGTTACATCATAATCTCATATGCTCATGGGAGCAGGGTTGAAAAATAGGTGATTTTCTCCCCCCGAGTGACAGCAGGAGATGGAGTGGGAGTGTGTCCTCATAGTAGGAACGAAAGAATGGATCCTTAGGCATGAGACTCCATTTATAATTTAAGATAGTAGCGGTAGTTCTGAAACTTCAACCCAGTGAGTCCCAAATTTCTCAAGTGCATGCAGATCCCCTGGGGACTCTTAAAATTCAGATTCTGATGCCACCATTCCGGGCTAGGGCCTGAGGCTTGTGGTTTGCAACAAGCTCCCAGATGTTGCAGATGCTGCTTATCTGCAAACCACACCTTGAGTTGCAAGGCCTTAGCATACACAAATTTCACCTGGTGATCTTAAAAAACCATTGGTTCTGGAGCCCTCCCCCCAGATATTCTGATGCCCTCAGAGTGGGCCAACGGTGCCAAGTGATTCCAGCACAGATGGTATTCAGGCAGCACTTCTATAGAGCACTGATTTATGGGCGCATACATCATCTTCATTAGCAGTCTCCTTCGAAGATTAACACGTTTTCTAATTCTTGCCACCTGGACATTTTTTTAAACACACCTTGTAATATTAGGAAGACTCAAAGGCTGAAAAATAACACGTGTGCTTGAAATTAAAACGGAATTCAGAAGACAAACCCCAATTTATTCATTTGAAAACAAATATCCAGTCAGCATTTATTATTTTTTAAATTTTTTAAAGATCTTTATTTGAGATAGAGCTAGAGAGAGCAAGTACAGGAAGGGGGGAGGGGGAGAGGGAGAAGCAGGCTCCCCGCTGAGCAAAGAGCCCTATGTGGGGCTCGATCCCAGGACCCTGAGATCATGGCCTGAGCTGAAGGCAGACGCTTAACCAATTGAGCCACCCAGGGGCCCCCAGTCAGTGTTTATTATTAATGAATGTTTCAGTTGTCATACTAGGTGCTAGGGCTACAAGGACTGAGAAAAAAAAAAAAGGGATGCCTGCTCTTTAAGCCCCATTTCAGCTGAACAAGTATGTCCTGAATGCTGTGTGGGTCATTGTGCTGGGCACAGGGGCATCTCATGGGCTTATGGAATTGTCTCACTTGTTAGAAACTATTACTTAAACAAATGAAATTTTCTCTTGGGTTTCCTATGAGTACTTCCAAAATTATTTTGAAAATTTTAAATATGTGTGTCAAACAGAACTTATTTTGCCCAAGTTGAACCGCAATCACCCAGTGCACAAAGTACAAAGCATTTGTCAACAGATCTTAGTTTTATTTAAAAGAACTGAATTTCATAAGTCAAGCAGAGAAAGACAATTATCGTATAGTTTCACTTATATGTGGAACATAAAGAATATCACGAAAGACTACAGGGGAAGGGAGGGAAAACTGAATGGGAAGAAATCAGAGAGGGAGACAAACCATGAGAGACTCTAGACTCTGGTAACCAAACTAAGGGTTACAGAAGGGGGGGGATGGGGTAACCGGGTGATGGGTATTAAGGAGGGCATGTGTGGTGATGAGCACTGGGTGTTATATGCAACTAATGAATCATTGAACACTACACCAAAAATTAATGATGTACTATATGTTGGCTAATTGAACATAATAAAAAAATTAAAGAAAAACAATAAAAAATTAAATAAGTAAAAGAACTGAATTTCTAAATGCCCAATGATTATTATACTGAATCACTTTTCAAAGATAACAAGTTGGTGATTCAAGCTTTATACTGTATTGCAAGTCTTGTTTTTAAGTATGTGGTCTGTTTTTCTCCTGATGTTCAGATTTCTACAATAGCTCTGATATTTTCTTATCTTCTGTGTTAATAGAAGAATCAATAATTTATTAGTAAAAGAATGTGAAATCCACAAAGGCATTCTCCCCTTCTTCTCCCTGATTTTATTTCTAAGTCATCTCTATTAAGTTAGAGCAAAAGACACAGTATTTAAGATTGCTTTCTCTTTAATAATGCTGTGATGCCCAAACAATAAGTTTGTTGGGGTTTTAGGGCACCTGGGTGGCTCAGTCCTTAAGCATCTGCCTTCAGCTCAGGTCATGATCCCAGGGTCCTGGGATCGAGCCCCGCATTGGACTCCCTGCTCCGCGGGAAGCCTGCTTCCCCTCTCCCACTCCCCCTGCTTGTGTTCCCTCTCTTGCTGTGTCTCTCTCTGTCAAATAAATAAATAAAATCTTTAAAAAAAAATAAAGTTTGTTGGGTTTTTTTGTTGTTGTTGTTAGATACCTATGTCAAGTAATGGAAACAGAGCAGATGATTCCAATAAAATAATTTCAGTTGCAAATAAAGAACCTGGTTTCTCCTGGGCAAAGTCTATGATCTGTAACACTGCTAGCTCAAGAAAGACGAAGACTGTTCTGTTTTCATTTATGTGTCAAACATGATTGGTTAACCTTAAAAGTACCAAATAAATGCCAGAGAAAAGAGCACAATTTAAAATTCTTAAAGAAAAATAATTTCAGATATACTTCTGCAGTAAAGGAAAAAAAGGCATGGGTTGGTTTGGGAGGATACATCACCAGCGATGCCGAACTGATGAAAATGTGAAAGCATCGCAAGTGTGGGAAAAATGTCACGGTCACACTGGGAAGAATAATGTACCAATGCTGCCAGGTCAACAAATTACCCTTTGTTTTTACCCTGATGTCTGCTCTGCGGGTCTGGAACTTCCCTCTGCTCCAGAAGTTCTGACCTCAAAAGAGTTTTCTAGGTATGATGAGAGAATAAAGTTTTCTCTTCAAACCAAGGTGAGATATAGTGCAATTTCTAACTTTTGTTCACATTGATAGATTAGCTGGCTCAACCCTACCCAGGGCATACTACTTCTAGGATAGGGTTGGAAGGGCATGATGTCTACTTGTTCTCCTCCTCCCTTATGTGAGTGGCAGCTAATAATTATGGCACACAGTTTAGTGCCAGTTACTTAGGTAATGCATACCCACTCCCATTCCATCAAAAAGAATAAAGTTGTATCTACACCATTCAGTTTTTAGTGCTCACAATGGGGAGGGGAGATCATATTGACCAAAAAGCAAACAAAATAGTGGCTATCTCAATACATACATGAAACCCTAAAAAATGAATGGAAAATCATGTTTTAAATGATGGCCACAGCTACCATACAGATCTGCCAAACTATCGACTGAATTTTCAAAATTCTATTCCATATTCCAGTCAGAATAATTCTGTCCTTCACTACAACCCTCCCCCCACAATTTGTAGTAACAATTAGTACCTCTGATATTTTTACTATTGTGTTCAATGCATATTATGATGAATACTAGCTATTAAAATCCCCAAGCCTTGGGGTGCCTCGGTGGCTCAGTCCTTAAGCATCTGCCTTCAGCTCAGGTCATGATCCCAGGGTCCTGGGAAGGGTCCTGGAATCGAGCCCCACATCAGGCTCCCTGCTCGGCAGGAAGCCTGCTTTTCCCTCTCCCACTCCCCCTGCTTGTGTTCCCTCTCTCGCTGTCTCTCTCTGTCAAATAAATAAATAAAATCTTAAAAAAAATAAAATAAAATCCCCAAGCCTTATTAAGCCTTGTGTCCTTTGTTTTTAATATGAAAAAAATTATGCATCATTACTTTCCCATATTTAAAGGAAATAAACTTATATTTTACTTTGCAACATATTTAAACTTAAATATGTTGCAAAGTAAAATTTGAAATACAGTAATATAATTATATTGCTGCCTTTTGTAACTGATCATACATGATAACACATAATTGAATGACTCCTGTACCAGAAGAATCACAACTATGGAAAAAAGACAAAGAGACTAATTCATTCTGACTAATCAGGATTGATGTTAATTAAAAAAAGAGTGTAAGATAATGACTTCTCATTACTACCTAATAGATGGAAACAGATTGCTCTTCTTCTAGGTAAAATAGCAATTAAGTAACTTTTTAAGAATTATTTTCGGAAGACTTTCTTCTAAAATTGGTGAAGTACTCATATAAAGGCCTTTTTATGAAATCAACCAAAAAAATATATTTCACCAAAGGCTGTTTATTCTTTAGTATTTGTCACTTATTTGATATGCATGAGATAAGGACAGTATTTGAACAGGTGGTAATCAGAACAAAACTGACATGCATTATTTTGTGGAATGTTTCGCATTAAAGAATATAATGTAGTGAAGTGATTTAGAGCTCAAGTTCAAATCCCAATTCCTTCATCAACCAGCTCTGTGACCTGTACCCAAGTGTTCTGAATTCCCTAAGGCTTAATTTTCTCATCTGTAAAATTAAAAAAAAAAAAAAAACAGGTCCTGTTTCATAGAGCTATTGTGAGTATGAAGTAAAATCATGTATGTAATATCCATTGCACGGAGCATGGCACATAAAAAGAGCTAAATAAACGTTAGCTATTGTATTAGTTTTTTATTGCTGTATAATAAATCACCACAAACTTAGCAGCTTAAAACAGCACCAATTTGTTATCTCACAGGTTCCGTGTGTCAGTAGTTTGGACACAGGGGAGCTGGGTCCTCTGCTCAGAGTCTCCCCAGAAGAAGTGAGGGTATTAGCTGGGGCTGCAATCAGGGGCTCAGGATCTTCTTCCAAGTTTACCTGTTGTTGGCAGAATTCATTTTCTTGCTGTTGGGAGACGGAGGCCCTCAGCAATTAGAGGCTGCCCCCAATCCCTGCCACATGACCCTTCCATGACCTTGTGGTTTGTTTCTTCAAAGCCAACAGGAGTGCACCTGCTGTTGCTTCTCTCTCCCTGACTTCTCCCATCTCAACTGCTAAATCGTTTTAAAAAGAGCTCAGCTCATTATGTCAGGCCCTCGTGATAATCTCCTTTTGATTAACTTAAAGCCAGCCAATTAGGACCTTAATTACCCCTGCTAAATACTTCCCCCTTGTCAGGTACAGTAACTTAATCATAGGAGTGATATCCCATTATATTTACAGTTTTCACCTGCATTCAAGGGAGGGTAATTCCTATCAGGAGGTACAAATGTGAAACCAATCTTAGAACTCTGCCTACCACAGTTATCCTGTTGTTGCTATTGTTATGGTAAATGTCTTTCATTTAAAATGAGTCTGAGCTGGGGCGCCTGAGTGGCTCAGTCGGTTAAGCAACTACCTACGGCTGGGGTCATGATCTCAGGGTCCTGGGATCAGGCTCCCTGCTCAGCGGAAAGCCTGCTTCTCCCTCTCTCACTCGCCCTGCTTGTGTTCCCTCTCTCGCTCTCTCTCTCTGTCAAAAAAGTAAATAAAATCTTTAAAAAATAAATAAACAAAATGAGTCTCAGCATATGGTTCAGACATACCTTAATTTTTCAAAGCCCTCCATTGTGAATACCATTTACATGTATACATTTGAGACAAAAATATTTGAATTTTTTAAGAATTCTGCACACCATCTCAGTGATTTGTCCAAGGTGACTTTTCCAGACATTTACATTAAGATAAAAAAAACAATAGCAATGCAAAGAAAAACAACCATAAAATTATAAAATACCCCAATATAGGCTTAGAAGCAATGCTTCGGATACAATAAGGGAGTTAAAGACGCTAAGAAGCATCACAGAAAACTGCAACTGAAGAGTTAGAGAAAATATTAAGAAAATAATGATTATTTAAACTCCTAGATGATAATTAACACCCCTACATTGCCTAAGGAAATTACTGTCTACAAAATAATATTATATTACACACACACACACACAAACTGCTGTGCAAAAAATATAATAAATAAATAACACTATTTGCAAAACCAAAGGAAAAAAATGAAAAAAAAGTTTGTCACGGATAGTTTTTTTTTTAATATCTTATTTATTTGAGAGAGAGAGAAAGAGCACAAGTGGGTGGAGGGGCAGAGGGAGAGGAGGAAGCAGATTCTCCTCTGAGCAGGGAGCCCAATGCGGAGTTTGACCCCAGGACCCTGGGATCGCGACCTGAGCCGAAGGCAGACGCTTAACCGGCTGAGCCACCCAGGCACCCTTATCATGGATAGTTTTGATTTTGAAAGAAAAGACCTTTACACTATTAACAGGATTACCTTAGGTAATCACAAAATTAGGTAAATTAGTAAATAAAATAATCACTAAGTTATGTCTAGATTAAAACATAGTTGGGGAACAAACTAATGTTTTGAGAAAATCTAATCTTTACAAATATTATCAAAATCATTTAATAATGGAATCCCTATATGTGTATTGCAATTCACATGGAAAAAAGAATTTAGGCCAAGAGAAAAATAGTATTTCAGAAACTCTTATGGGAGGGTAAATGGTAGAATTAATTGGGAGAGAATCTATTAAGCTGGAGGAGGAAAAGAACCAAATTATTGGAGTTAAATGAGTTAAGGTAAGTAATTTAGGGAGCTATATTTAAATCAAAAAGTTCTTGTAGAAAAACAGAGCAAACAATGAGACGGTAGAGCTGCAAAATAGTTTATATTTTTGCTTCTACAAAATGAAGTGAAATCTGACCAAGAAGAACTCATACTCAAGTCTCAATAACAGTGAACTGCATATACGCCTCTCCCAGGGAACTTGGTAACAGGGTCTTCACCTCATGGCAATGATTCATAATGATGGAAAATCTCATGCAAACAAATTAACCCTAAATGAGGCTCACCTTGGAGGAAAAATTTGAAGTCTTCACAAGTTTTGTGCAGAAGATAAAGAATGAGATCATATATCCATGAGACCCAAACATGATTTATGTATAAAACAGTTCAATTAAGCTTATATACCTGTGAGATTTCAGATAGTGAATGTACTTACAGTTTCTGCCATTGATTTAGTCACAGTCAATACTATTGAATCAAATAGGCTAATTACACATTGTTTCACTGGTTCTTCCCTTGGGCTTTGCTTCCTTAAGGAACTTTGTCCTGGGAAAGACGAGAGAACATTCTCTTGGTTGCCATTGTAAACAGGCTTGGGACAGTCTTAATTCCTGTTCCCAATATCTGTCAGGGAGAGGTGGGAGTAGAATAGAAAACACTAGAAAAAAAATAGATAAAAAAGATCCTTCATTATTTTGAAAAAAAAAATATACCAATGAAAATTATTAGTGCATGTCTATTGCTGTGTAGAATACTGCCCTCCTCCCAAAGATATCCATACCCTGATCCCTGGAACCTATGACTATATTACCTTACATAGCAAATGGGACTTTAGAGATTCAATTAAGGTTAAGAACCTTTGGATGGGGAGGTTATTCTACATTACCTGGGTGGTTATCAATCTAATCACATGAGTCCTTGAAAACAGGAATCCTTTTTGCTGTGGTCAGAGAAAGAGATGTGATGAAGAAAAGAGTCAAAGGGATGTGACATTGTTGGCTTTGGACCCGAAGGAAGGGAACCACCAGCCAAAGAACGTGTGTGGCTTATAGAAGCTGGAAAAGGCAAAAAAATGGATTTTCTCCTAGAACCTCCACAGGAAAACTCAGCCCTTCTAACTTGACTTCAGCCACTTAGACTTGTCTGGGACTTCAACCCACAAAACTCTAGATAGTAAATCTGTGTTGTTTTAGGCACTGACTTTGTGGCAATTTATTACAAGAGCAATAAAAAACAACTAAAATTACTAATGAAAACTTTGCAAACATTACTCAGCTCAAGTGAAAAATAGTTCTTTCAGCAGAGAAGCCAAAGATAGGGTGAAAAATAAAGAATCATGAAAGCAAGCCAATTATTGCTCCTATCTGTCCTGCTGTCCAACCAATGCCTATTATAACACCTCCATTAGGTTAATTGCCTTCTCAGGACACCAAAAACATACAGAGAGGTAAGGTGTTACAGCGGGGAATTCCTGGGCTAAGGAATCCAATAAGTCTAGGCTTGAATTCATACTTCACACATAAAAAGATTTGTGATACAAGAAAAGTATTTAAAGAGTCTGAGCCTGTCTCTGTATCTGTGATGAAGATAATTATGTCCAAAGGGGGCATCAAAATAATCAAATGAGTGAATAAATAATGGCCAATACATAGTATATCCTAAGTGAATTTTAGCTATTTATTATCAGTGTCACTTCTTCCGGTGAGTTATATAAACCATAGAAACTGTAGGTCTATTCTAAACTTCACAGAATAAGAACGAAATTTAAAGGCATCTAGTCTGTAATTATTACTTTTTTCACTATTGTCTGCAGCTTCCATTGGTAAAAAGATGGCTTACTATATGAGAGTTCCTTAAATCACCATTTTAAATGGAAGATACATATAACATTTTGGGCATATTTTAATGCTTAATCAAGGAAAGATTTTAATAGCATTCTTAAAATCTGGGTTTCCAGAAAACTATGGATGATGATGTCTAAACTACTCTATTACTATTGTCAGATACATAAATCACCATTATTTATGGATCATCATGAAATCCATCTGAATGACTAACCCTTAAACCGTATATCTAATATGAAATGTCCCAAGGTTGGGTTCTCTAGAAGCACAACATAAATGGGGATCCTTGTGCAAGTGAGTTATTGGAGATGTGCTCTTGGGAGAAGGGGAGGAAGGGAAGCACAATAGGGCAGGGGAAGAAAACTAAGCATAGATGCAGTCTATCCTGAAAACAAGTTTCAGCCTGGTCCCACGGGGAGATATAGAACATGAATCACACCAGAGTTGAGCTCACTTTGAAGCACAGGGGCCATCTGTGTCCCCCTGTATTAGTCAAAGGGGAGAATACGTGAGCTACTAAAAGTCAGTAAGTGCAGCAGCTAGAGGTGAGTTTACTGGGATGAGAGAATGGGAGCAGTCACAACAGCATCCACTATAAAAGATGATCCCAAAAGTCTGGATCCAAATTAGATCTTAAATTTCAAGGTTAAATTACAAATCTGTGGAGTAGAACATTAGCTTTAAATCATATTTCTCCTAGAAAGAACATAAATGCCTCAATCTTGTAAATGAACAGTTTCAATGTCTGGACTAGGGTGTGGGCAGACCTTCGAAGGAGGACAGCCTTAGAACAAACCAGAATGCAATCTAGTAGAATGTGCATTACTAATTATGAAAGAAATATCATATCACTAATTATAATGTCAGTTACTTCTACCACCAGGATATACTGACACTTCATAGAAATTTACAAATCATTATACCCAGGCTAATGTGGGATTCACCTGTCAGCACATATGTATTCAGAGAGACTTCTCAACCTCTCTGATGCATCAGTTTTTACCATTATCATGCAATAACAAACCAGCTGTCCCACACAAAACCTGAGAGGTGGCCCCTTCAAAACCACATCTGATTCTTCAAGAATATAAAACTCAAAATTACCATAATAATGAGTGTCAATATTACCCAAATACCTCCCTCTTGATAAGGAAGATTAAAGAAGACAATAAGCACCACAAACATATTTATATCTTGTGTCATAGTGGGAATGAGCCTCTATTTGATACATACGGCAGTTTGTTTCAAAGAAATGTCACAATCCACTGCTTTTGTTTTTGTTTTTGTTTTTCTACCGTAAGAATCTTCTCAGAGATTCTCATCAACCTTTAGATTTATAGGGATAAGATGAACTTGTCTGTCTCTGGAGACTTAAATGGTATTTTACTAAATATTCTTTTGTTTTCTATTGGTTGAAAGGGTGAAATTTTCTAAGTGTTGGTTAACTTCATTTACAGAGTTACAGAAATGTAATTGAAATAGACAATTTTCACTTTATTTTTAAACTTATTTTTATTTTATAGAATAGCATTGATAAATGCAGACTTAGAAATGAATCAATTATAAAGTAAATAACATTTAACTTATTATCACTGATCTTTGAAAATAACTGCATTTTATTTATGAATTCATAAGCCACAAATATTGATCTGCTGATATACACATTAATGCAAATCTCAACATGCTGGATAATCTGTTTCTAGATAGGAACGTGTGGCAAATAAGCACTACATTTTCTACAACACAGCTAGATTCTAAAATCAACCTGTAAAGTAACAGAGGGAGTTGTTTAAAAACATCTAGAGTGCAAGACCTGTCCTGGGAGTCTCCCTAATGAATCATCTCATCCCATATTCTTTGTCAAAACCTTAAATGAATTAAGTGTTTGGCTCACTGATAAGTGGGATGCACCAAAAGTAATTGAATGTGGTAATCGAAAATTTGTTAAACCTGTCACTGCACATCATTATCACCTTCAAATCCAACACAGCACAATTAGCCTACAAAAGTTATAGTTGAATCAAGTCCACATTAAGGTTGAGTGAGTAATGCACACTCTTCAGGAAATTAAATTAGACTCCACGTAGATGAACAGAATAAAGGTTACACGTGTGAATGGTGTAAATAAGGTAAGATACAGGATTTATGGGGTGCTGAACCTGTTTCCTAAAGCAATGTGGGCTAAATAGCCTTCATTACTGCCTTTTAGCTAGCAGACATGCCATAGATCTGGCCAGAGCCTAAAAATAAAAATCTACTTAACTCCGGCTCCTAGTTGTGATTGATATGTAAAAGAAAATAATGAGACGAATAATCATTAATATATAATAAATATCATATTCTTCCCATTGCCACATAAGAGTACTGAAAATTACAAAAAAAGAAAACTAATACCCTAAACTACCTTTAGGGAAGGCTTTGGGGGAAGAATCATGCTCTCTCCGCTGATAGGTATTTTTAATTAAAAATTATGGTTATCATGGCAAAAATTTTACTACAGGGTTATACAATGGTGAAAATTATTTGAAATAATTGATAAGGATATAGTCACTTGAAAGGCAATTAAAAATTATATTGGTCTATATTGGTATGTACACCTACACACTCATAAAAGGTTTTAGGTGAAGATATGTGCTTTGAGGGATGATTTGGAATTGCTATAAATATGATTAAATAAAACCTAACAGGTACTTGTGTTACTGATGTGTAAGGGAAGCTCATAAATAAACACAAAACAATCTTGTAAATGTCACCTATAACTCAGTTATGATACTCTACAAAGTCTGAAAATTTAATATCTTTTGGTCCAGAAGTTATCTAAATTTCATATTATAGACATGGAATGTACAAACTTAGACTGTTTGGGACTAGAAATTTAAGTAATTTGAAACTAAAGGCAAACCTTGTAAGTGGACTGGAAAGTCCATAATTCCTACCAAGGTTTTCTTCTCGTTATCATGGTACCTAAAAAATCAAATTAGTAATAATAGTGTTTTCTGGTCAATATATCATGACAGCAAAAGACGCTTATGGCCTTAATATTCTATTTCATCCAAGTGAAGTTAAAAATGAATGGGTCTCTTTGAGTTTCTTGAAACCAGACTGCTGATCTCTTTTAGATAATATATTTGGGAAAATAATAAATATTGACAAGTTTTTATTCCCCCTAGCAGCCTCTACCACCACTTTCTAGATTTCGTATATCTATGTTATTTCAGCACATTCTCCTCACACATCACACATCACAGGATTTTCAGTGATTGCCTTCTCCATTGGTCATTTCCTGGTGCCTGATACCCGGCCTCCTGAATCTGAATGGTGATGTCTGCAAATCTCAGTACAGAACCGACTGCTTCTGGGAAGCCTTCCTGCAGATAGCTAACCTCACCCTTCTGGATTCTCGTTGCTTGCAATAATCTCATGATGACTCTCAGTGAGCACCCTGGTATTTTTCTGATATGTACTTTAGGCATGTTTTGGGGTCTTTGAGTTAGAATTGAGCTGATAAACCCATGGCCTATTGATGTTCAGAGAAATGTATGACCTCTAATTTTTTGTTTCTCCCTATTGGTAAAGTAACTTCCTTTTATTTACCTGGAAGGTTGATTCAAAACTGTCATACTTACATATAATAGTGCCTCATATCTTCGTGTTTATTTTAAGCATTTCCCCTGGCAATTTGAAAGATAAATCTATGTTTAAGGGAATACCACTGCTTTGGGGTTATGAGTCCACATGTATGTTTCTTTCCCCTATGATGACTTAAGATCTGTTAACTGATCACCAGTTGACCATGGCTTACTGTATTTAAGATATTTGTTTCCCTGGGGGTTGTTGTCCTTCATTGGCATCCCATGGTAGATGTGTTGGGGGCATAGGGGGACCATATATCCAAAGTGGACTTAAGTAGCTATTGGTTCTTTTCCTCCTGTATGAAAATAAAATCAGTGCCTAATATTAAAGCTATTTGGAACTTTCTAAAATACAGATTTTAAAAAAAATCAGTGTATGTGAGTAAACTCACATAATTGTGAGTTACCGAGAAAAAAAAAGTTGTGTATGTGAGTAAACTACATAATCTTAGCTGTACTACTGACTCTGAGTGAACTGAATATTATTTGGTAAGAGTCCTGGCCTTAACCTGGATATTTCAAAAAGATTTTAAACATCTAAATAATTGACACCATCATCATTTAAATATCCCCTGTGTCTACAGCACTGTATAGCATTTTCTGGGTAGAGATGCAAAATAAACGGTAGATAGATTCTACATTGGGGAATTTACAACTTAATCAAGATGTACATGTATGAAATGAATAGCCAATAGATAAAAACCATTTATATATTAGTTCTTGGTGGTATGGTTGAAAGTCAGGCTAAGTCTTTAATGATCACAGAATACAAATATATGCCTTCATAAAAGCACGCATGCCTTCATCACATCAAACAAAGACACTCTAGGCCATCACACAGACCATGATAAATTTTAAGAAAGGAGAGGTACTATAACAGTTTTCCACAGTCTTGGCACTGGAAAAATACCTATATTATGTGTGAAGCTGCATGGACTCAAAATATACCCTCAGCTCTCAAGCCTCACACAAAACTGGCACTTTGATATCATAGCAAGCCAGGGAATGATTTGAGTAGTTTTAAGAGACAAAAATCTAAGATGGTTTTGATCACCTCCAGTTTTTTTCCAATTATTTCTTATAAAAATTTTTTAAAACACAGTAAAATTGAAAAAAAAGTTTTAAAGTGAACATCTGTACCCCACCCACTCTTAAAAATTTCACAGTTAACACTTTTCCATATTTGCTTTATCATGTATCTATTCATCTATCCATCCCTCTATGCATCCATAAATCCACCTGTATTTTGAATGCATTTCAAAATAAGTTGCAAGCATCACTATACTTCTCATCTAAGCACTACAGCATATATATTATTGTTTCTTTAAACATTTTTAGGTTAAATTTACTGCTATGAAATGCACAAATCTTAACAGTACCATTCATAAGTTTTGGCAAATGCATAATCTATATAACCTAAACTCCCATTTTTTAAAGATTCACTCTTAGTACTTGGATGCAGAATATCAAGAGGTAGAATATTACCATCACCCTAGAATATTCCTGGAAGCCCCTTCCCAATTAATCTCTACTCCTCTCAGAGACAACCACTGTTTTTTTTTCCCCCTGCCAAACATTAGTTTACTTAATCTAGAATCGCATAAAGATGGAATCATATAATATGAAAATTTTGTTTAAGGCTTCTTTCACTCATTATATTTTTGAGATTCATCAGTGTTGCACAAAAGTAGTGTTTTCTGTTCTTTTATCACTAAGCAGTACTCCATCATATGACTATACCATAGTCTGTACCCATGTGCCTATTGATGGGCATTTGTTTTCAGCATTGGCCTATTATCAGTACAGTTTCTCAGAACATTCCTACACAAGGTTTTCTGTGCGTATATGTTTTGATTTCTCTTGGAGTAGAACTGATGAATCCTAGAATAGGTGTGTGTTAGTTTTATAAGAATCTTTGAGGTTTTATTTCCAAAGTGCTAGTAATATTTTATATTCCCCCAACAGTGAATGAGAATTCCAGGTGCCCTACATCTTTCCCAATATTTGGTATTATCCATACTTTTTTTTTAATTTTAGCCATTCAAGTGTGTATATAATTATATCTCTTTGTGGTTTTAATTTGCACTAATGACTGTACTAGTGTAGGTCGCAACAGAAAATAGAAACCACATGGTGCGTTAAACAACCAAAGTTCAATACAAAGAACTCTCAATCTATGATACAAGAATAACTGTGACAGATATGAAAATGCTGGGTGGTACTCCAGGAATAAGAAAGGGTATCCAAGGAAGGACAAACTCAGAATGAAACTCCTTCCTCAAGGCTGAGGTTCATACCTTGTTGGAGAAAGTAGAGCTTAGCCCATCAGATAGCAAAAATTTCCCTCGTGTGTCCAGGCTCAAACTGGGCTGCAAAATTGGCCAGCACAAAGCAGAGTGCCAGAGTGCAGGTCGGGAGAAGGCAATCAGCTTCTAGTACAGGGGCAGGCCGATGGGGGTGGCAATCCTCCAGGCCCACACCTGTTGGGCCTGCAGACAGAGCAGCAGCAGGGCGGGATCCTCTAGGTCTCAGGGGGCCACACTGGTGTCTGCAGTGGGAATCAGAATACTTAGACCAGTAGGAGGTTTGGGGGGTACTGGTTTCCCTGCTGAGGGTTGTGGGGAGTCTCCTGACCAAGACTGCAAGTTCTCTTTGGATGAGGAGCTCTGGGACTGTGGCTGGAGCAGAGGTACCCTGGATGTCCTTCCAGCCACACCACCCACCCCACCTACCTTGCAGCACCAGCAAACTACAGGTCAGCCCTTCCTTCCTGTGATGCTCCTCCAGTGCCCTCTATTGAGAAAGTTTAACATTGTGCTCACTTTAAGGAGAAATGCTTAAAGGAACACTTTTATTTTCACAGAGCATATATTGAAGAGGGAATTTGGAGCTGAGTGGCAATAAATTGTTAACTGGCACAGTGACCATTGATATTGTACGCTTTTTCATGTGATTTTGTATATCGTCCTTTGTGAAGTGTCTGTTTAAACCTGCATTTTTTTTTTAAGAATCCCACTCTTAGCACATTGATCTTGTTTCAGCTTTATCTAGCTGCGTGAATAGATACAACAGAGAAGCACATCACATGCTTTCTTCTGCATTCTGTTATGTGTTTTTGATTTTTATAAAGAACTGCTTCAATAGACTCTGATATCTAATCTCTATCAGAAAACATTGCTTACTGTAAAAACATTGTTGGAGAAGGTTCTTAATATCATGGATAAAAAATAGCACAGATAAGATGTTAATAAAGCAGCATAACATGGGGTAGGAGAACTGACTTTGAAACCAGATCACATAGATTGAAATACAGCTCCTCCATTGACTAGCTGCGGGACTTTGGGTAATTTACTTAGGATCACTGTACCTCAGTTTCCTCACCTGTAAAATAGCGATAATAGGTTGTTGTAAGGAATACGTGTGTTAATATTTATAAGAGTGCTTCAAATAGCACTAGTACATAGTAAGTCTCAATAGTGTTTAAAGATATATTTGTGCTTACTTCATATGACTTCATATTTACATACCCATTTTATTAATTATGCTATTAATAATATATTGGTATCTAATAATGTTAATGTAAAAGTACATATACTTATTTTTTAAAGTACATATAATATACCTATATTAATACATTTTATTTATAGATAAAATCTTAAGATTGTATTTACTTATTTGAAAGAGAGAAAATGCGTGCATGAGGAGAGAGGCAGAGGGAGAGGGAGAGAGAGAATCTGAAGCAGACTCCATGCTAAGTACGGAGCCCCATGCAGGACTGGATCCCACCACCCCGAGATCATGACCTGAGCAGAAACCAAGAACTGGATGCTTAACCCGCTGAGCCACCCATGTGCCCCTATAAAATTTTAAATGTAGGTGAGCTAGTGATAACACTAGCTAATACTTATTGGGTACTCTCCATGTATCAGGGACTGTGCTAAAAGCTTTGCATGTATTATCTCATTGAATTATCAAAAAACAAATCCTTTCAATACAGATATGATGAGCAAATGGAGTCTCAGAGAGGTTAAATGGGTTTTCCATCAAAATAGTGGATTCGGTTTTAGCATACAGTCCACTCCACACCTCACTTCACCTCCACCCCAGCCAACTCCAGCAAGCAAATGACAATGCTCTGTAAAGTTACAACCGTATAAAAGAAAGGAAATTTTCCATAAGTGAGAAACAAAGAGATAAGTCAAAGTTACAGAAATAAATGGAACTGATGCTGAAAAGAACATGGGGTTTTTGAAGCTGAGACACCCTTGTAGGACTGGATGTTAATGCCTTTGCTAAGCCAGTGGATTGGAATCTCAGACCTGAACGGAGTGCAGTGTTGAAGGTAAGTTCTCTGCATAAACCCAGGAACTACAGTGCGCTGACCATCTAAGAAATAGGAATGAGGCGTCCCCACTCATTGGCTATAGAAAATGGCAAAGAAGCTAAGCTGTTCAGCAGGAGCCATGATCTGAAGGAATAATTTTGTATAAGAAGTCAAGCTCCAAACCCCACACCATTTATTGATTTTGGATCTGAAATTATACTACTCAGATGAAGACCCCATAATATAAAATTGGTAACATGCGGGGCTTCTGGGTGGCTCAGTCGTTAAGCGTCTGCCTTCGGCTCAGGTCATGGTCCCAGGGTCCTGGAATCGAGCCCTGCATCGGGCTCCCTACTTTGCGGGAAGCCTGCTTCTCCCTCTCCCACTCCCCCTGCTTGTGTTCCCGCTCTCTCTCTCTCTCTCAAATAAATAAAATCTTAAAAAAAAAAAATGATAACATGCATTTTTCCCAGCAGGGGAAAACAAAACTCCATAGGAATGTCCCTACAACTCAGAGCAGGTTGGACCACGATGGAAGAGTGCATGTTAAACTTATAATCATAGGAAAAGTTACAAACCGCACAAAAAAAATGAATCACTGTGACAGCCAACAGAAACAACCACGGAGAACCCAAACTTTAAGAAATGCAATAATGGAATAAAACTAAAGACACAGTTAAGTAAGTATGTTAAGTATGTTCTCTTAATCTTGACCAGTACATAATTTTCTGCAGTCACAGAAATTTGCCCAAGAATATAATCTTACTCTCTTTACAGCCCAACTGATAGGAAAACTTTGACTTATGTAAACTCATATTTTTAAGAATTTGTATTTCATTTATTTTTCTAGATGGACTAAATTACAGATTGGACAAAACTGTCAGAAAACCAAGTGTTAAATATCTTGTACCTTATATGATCACTTTTACAGGAATGAAACTTTGTATTTTTTTCTCTACTTTGTATCAAGAAACATAAGAAAATAATCTTACAAAATAGATTTCTGCATTTAGTCCAGGGTTCAGTTAATAAATATGAGATTTACCTGTCTACAAATATTATTCATTGTGTGGGCATACATGCATGTGTGTGTGTAAACATGTTAAAATTTCTTCCAGATTTAAATATCTTGTGTTTCTTCGAATCAAATTGTCTTGTTTGCTTTTCTTTTTTCAAGATACTGGGGATCTTGTAACTGATCATTTTTTCCCTTTGATTTAGTTACTTGAAAACTCAAGGCCAAATTGGGATGCCCTTTTAGTAATGTTGTAGGCTTTATGGCACGGTTTCCATAGACCACCAGCTTCATAGTATTTTCTTATTCTTATTTTTCTTTCATTCCCAATTTCTTTCTTAATTTGTATTTGCCTATTGTACAACGTTCCTATAACTTACATAAAATCCCCTTAGGGGGAAAAAAAATCAAGGAGTGTGTGGGGGTATGTGTGTATTGTATGGGGGTATGTAGTAGTAAATTTCACCTAATGGTGTTTTCCTTGATCACATGTTTTCCTTAATATATATATATTACAGCTATGTAAAATAATGCCTCTTTGCCCAGTGGATGAACACTTCCTTTTTACCACATCTGTGGTTAAATTTCAAAGGTCAAAAGATTTATGGATCTCAGAGATCACCTGAACCATCCTTTATCTCTAGAGAGGATTATACCCAAATTATCACAGATGTAGGGCCATTGATTTTATTAAAGTTTATGTTTTGATAGATGAAGAATACTGTGTACTTACTCTTACAAATGGACTATCACCCAGGGTTAGTAACGTCACAGAAAAAAATGCAGCTGATGGAGTTAAACGGTAAGGAAGACTTACTCAAGTCTATTTGCAATAGGGACCAGGCCTACTGCAAAAAGGGAAAGAGACTGAAATCAACTCCTCTAAAACAAAAGGCAGGAAGGTTTTTAAGTGCAGGAATGAGCTCCTTGAGAATGTTAGGAGGGAGGTTGGTCAATATGATTAGACCCTCTGTGTTTGCTAATTGGCAGTTACTGAAGTTAGGCTCCTCCCACAGAGACTGGGAGGTATGGCTGCTCCCTTTCCTAGTGATGACATTTCAAAGGGACGGCTCCCAGGTCCTTGAGAGAGACATTCCCAGGTTGTAAAACTGGTAAGAGATTGGGAGATTTATATCCCGAAGGAACAGAGAAACAATTTATACTTACAAGTTTTATAAAGCAAATGCTCTAAGAAAAGGGAAGTCAGGAGCCTACAGTTGAGAAGAAATCTGTCTAAAGTTCAGTCAATCTAAGGAGAATATTAGGCCATCTCGGTTAGTAGCCAGTCTATAAGTAGACAAAATTATATAGTTTCACTATATATTTAGATCAATAGAAGGAGATAGCTTGGTCTTTTTTTATTTTAATTTAATTGAATTTATTTAATAAAATCTGTTTTATTTTTAAATTAAACTGTACACCCAATGTGGGGCTCAAACTCATGACCCCAAGATCAAGGTCACATGCTCTACCAACTGAGCCAACCAGGCACCCCAGCTTGGTCTTTTAAAGGCATATTATAGGGGCGCCTGGGTGGCTCCGTCGTTAAGCGTCTGCCTTCAGCTCAGGTCACGGTCCCAGGGTCCTGGGGTCGGGCCCCGCATCGGGCTCCCTGCTCCGTGGGAAGCCTGCTTCTCCCTCTCCCTCTCCCCCTGCTTGTGTTCCCTCCCTCACTGTGTCTCTCTCTGTCAAATAAGTAAATAAAATCTTAAAAAAAAAACAAAGGTACATTATAATATATTTAAAGCATTTATTTCAATGATAGTGTGGTGATTTTACACATGTGGCACTCCCCTACCTGTCTGTGTATCTGTCCTGTTCTTTTGCCTCTTCCTCTCCTCCTGCCACTGCTGAGACTTCGTGGGACCATCCTCAAGCAGCGCTGCTCACATTTAGTCTCGGGCGGCCACTGAGTTTTAGAGCTTCGTTGCTAAAGCTACCTAAATTGACAATTGCATACCCAAGACACTCAGCATATACTTTATGGGCTTGTTTTAAGAAATGAATGAGATAATGTATGAGAAAGCACATTGCACAGTCCCTATAGAATAGTGAGCCGTTAAGAGATGCTTTTTTTCAGTGATTCAATTTCTTATGCATTTATTTCACCTCTTCTTACTAGTCCTGCCACTCTGCTCTTTCTTCCTTGTTCCCGGCTTCAGCTTCCTTGTCTCTCAGCCTTCTTTGTGGAAGTGCACCACACTTGCTGACAACAGTGTGCCAACCTCTGGGCCCATGGTCCCACCAGTACGAATTCCTCCACTCTCCACATCTGCTTCATTACCATGCCAACACATGCACATCCCACATCTGGTTCCCTCTTACACTACTTAGCAGTGAGGGAGGCAAGACAGACCGGCCCCATTCTGTAATAGTAGAATCATCCTTGGCATCTGTAGATTGAGAGAGGTACAGCCAGATTCCTGGCACATCCTCCACCTGAACACTTGGAGAAATGAGAAACACTCCTCTTCCTGCTTTATGTTCTGGATATTATGATTCTGACAAAGCGAAGAGAAGAAAATTCAATGGAAGGGTAGGAAAAAGGAGGAAAAGCAATGACAGGGTCAGAAAAGTAACAAAAGAAAACAGAAATAGAATGAGAATTAGTTTAAAAGGTAGACACTAAATTCAAAGCAGCAGAAAGCTTTTGGGTTTTGTTTTGTTTTGTTTTGTTTTGTTTTTGAGAACTAGAGGATTGGAAAGGCGCAGCCTGAAAGAAGAGCAGAGAAGACAGGACTGCATGCCAGTTGCCTCCCGGGAAAGGACTGGAGAACAGATGTCCTGGTGGGAAAAGACCAGGAAGCTCCTCACAATGAGAAATTGATTCCTTCCATTTCATTTTCTTCAGACCCCTGCTCCTACACACACCCTAAGAGCAAAATAACTCAATCCTTGGTTTATTGATTAGAGTGAAGCCACTGAGAATATTTTTATCTTGCCTCAATTCCTTCTCACTGGCTTCTGTTCTTGTGCCTACTCTCTTCAACTCACCTCCCATCTCAGATGAATATCTGACCCAATTCTTTTGGAGTCTATGCCTGCAAACCTTCATCCTTCATTCTTTTTCCTTTTCTTCAGTTTTTTTGTCTCCATAATTAGCATCCTGCATAGGCCCAGTATGTGTTCAGCAGAGTAAAGGATGTTGGTAAGGCTATTATAAATATTTGAGAAATGATTACTATTATCTTGCATAATATGTACCATGAAAGATTTAATATACATAAAAAAAGAATGATGGGATAAAAGGAATAAATGCGAAGTACCAGGGAACATTGTCACATATCTTTGCTCACTCTGCCATGACAAAAACTCTATGAACACTTTATAATGAAGGATAGACTGAATAATGACCCAAATAAAATTTTAATTTTCTCTCACTTTAAGTCTATTGAGTAGATATTATGCATAGTCCTTAAAAAGGGTAAAATAGTGCTTTCCATTATTCACAAAAGATACATTTATGTGTATACTATTGTGCAATTATTCCATAGATCTCTTCTGTGACACTCAAGGAGTTTCAAATACAGTCAATATAAAATGGCATTCTGAATGTTGACAACGTCACAATACAATAACTGGGGATGATTCCCAGGAAAAATATTCATTACTGAGAGACATTAGAAATGTGTTTATGGAAGAACTGATCACAGAGTCAAAACTGGCATTTTTCAGTAGAATTGGTGCATTTCTTCTGTTAAACTTGTAATGACTCGGATCCAAAGCATATTTAATTCATGGATCACTGCTGCAATATTGTGTCAACATGTACTTAGGGAGTCTTCAATGTATGGATCACTGCAGTGATAGACTGTAATGGTCCCTCATCTATCAAGTTAATGCATGTTATCTTAGAACACTAATACAGGGGTTATTGATAAGACACTCCACAACCTATACTTTATAAGAAATTGCTGACAGACCCTTAACACTATCAGTAGTAGAGTTAACAATAACAACAACAAACAGAACTGTTGCTAAGACTTTGTAGGAAAAATACTTAACAAAACATAAGCTTTCTCCAATTTCACTCTATGCTTAGATGACCATTTTATTTTAACATTGTTTTTTTTCCTAAACTCTGTCTTGTTATAAGATATATACAACTCTGCTGCTTTTTCTGGCCATATATGTGGGTAATTTTCTTTGACTTTTTCAATAGGAAAAAAGTTATTGTGTTGAGGCTGAATACTGAGGAATTGAAAGATCTGATAAATTAAACAACTCCTAGATGTCTATAGGTAGTAAACTGAGATAGATGCCCATCTCCCTTTCCTGGGCAATGGCAGGATGTATTAGCATACACTTAGTCAAGAGTTTTGGCTGGCATATTATAATTATTAACAGACATTATTGAGCACCCTCCTCTTCATAAGAAAATCCAAGATGCTACCTGATAATTCATGTGGAATATTTTAATTCTCCAAAGAATTAGGTTCAGATTGTCCTCAATTGATAGTTATTCCAAGAAAAAAAATTACATTATTTTAAAATGCCAACCAATAACAGTCATAAAGAAAGATATGTATAAGACAATGAATAAAAATCATTCATTTGTTTTCACTTCCATTTCAGCCACTTGTGTTCATAAGACAAATATCTAATGAATTAAAAAAAAATACTATGGTACATCCATAAAATAGAACACTACTGAGCAATAAAAAAAGGAACAAAGAACTAATTCATACAATAGCAGGGATGGATCTAAAAATCATTTGTTAAATGAAATAAGTCAGACATAAAAGGCCATATATTGTATAATTCTCTTTATATGACATTCTGAAAAAGGCAAGACTATAAGGATGGAAAATGAGTTTGTGGTTGCCAGAGATTAGAGATGGGAAGAGGGGTGGGGTCAAAGAAGAAGCATGAGAAAAATGTTTGAGCAATGGAACAATTTTGTACATTATTGTGGTGGTAGAAACATAACTCCATGCATTCGGCAAAAACCAGAACTGTCCAAAAAAAGTGATAAATAAAATTGGCAAACAACATTTAACCAAGTGATCAAGAAAAACATCACCAGTAATAAGACATATCTTATCCAATGTTCCCTGATACAATATACTGAGAAGTGGTATTCTTACTAAAAATCCATGACTTCAGTCTAGCTACAAGAAATCCAAATCCAAATCACAGGACATTCTATAAAATAGTGACCAATACTCTTAAAAATATGAGTTTAATGAAAGGAAAGAATAATCAAAGGAACTATCACACCTCAGAAGAGGCTAAAGAGACATGACAACTAAATACAATGTGGAATCCTAGATTAGACCCTGCAACAGAACAGGGACATTAGTGGGTAAATAGTGAAAGCCGCGTAAAGTCTGTAGCTCAGTAGTTAGTACTGTGCCAGTGTTAATTTTCTAGTTTGTCATTTTACCATGTTTATGTAGGATGTTAACATTATGGAAGAAAAGGAATTATAATGGATATACAGAAATTCTGTATACTATCTTTGCAACTCTTCTATAAGTCTAAAATTACTCAAGATAAATGGTTTAAAAACTATAATGAAAGTACATGCCATATTGTAGGAGCTATATTCATGTGTTCATCAAGTGCCATGCGGCTACGAGAAAACCAACAGTCACAGAAACATGACCTGATTTCATAAAATAATTTTTTTTAAAAAAGCTAATGTAATTTGGATCAAATACTGTCTAACTCCAACTCTTCTCATAAGATTTTAGAAATAGAACCCATTTTCTGCTTTATGTTCTTAAAACAGAGAAATTAACTGTAGTAGTTATTTATTGCTATTGCTGTAATCTTGACATTATCAGATTATTGGCTATTTGATATATATAAATCATAACACACAATTGACCACCCTCAAATCACTACACTCAAAGTCTATACCATACTCCATTTCTGAAGAGAATCATGGATTCATAGAATACTTGAAATATGGGAAACCTGAGAGAAATTACTTAACTTCACATTTGCCACTACTTGACTTCATATATTCTCTGTTTGACAATTGCCTAGGACATAAGCAGCAAGTCATGTGAATGTTACTCAAAGCCCTAACACCCCAGCCTCACCCCCTCTTCAACCACTACAATCAGATTTTCACATAAGTTCCTCTTGTTTTGTCTACTGGGACACTTTGGAAAATTTTGTTCAAATAAAGAATGGTAAGGCTGAAAGAAAATTTTAAAACTACAGCTGCATGCCAAGCTTTTTGTTGAAAAGAAAAATGTATATATGAAGAAAAGACATGATACAACTTGCCCATGGTCATACAGTGTTTTAATGGTAAAGTCTAGAATCCAGATCTCTTGTGTTCCAATGCATTGTTTCTTTTTCACAGCTTATATCCTAACTTGTCTTACATCAAACTCCCTCCATGTAATTGTAATTATTTTCACCTTACTGCAGTGGTAATCAATGTTTGCTTTTGTGGGGAGGAAAAGTTTTTCTTTACCCTTCAAGATTCTTTTGGCTGGTGTAAAATTAGACATGAGATATATTAACAGGAAATAATCAAATTTAATTACAGACATATGGGAATGCCATAAGAATATGAGGCCCACAGACAGGCAATTGAGGCTTATATAACATCCTGAGCTAAGGAAAGGGGCATAGATTTGGGGATACAAAAGGGAAGAAGGCCATTCATAGGAAGGTGAGAGGAACAAAAATAAAGTTTGACCTGTTACACAAGTGAAAATCAATCTCTGGTAATAGCTCTCTTCCTGGTATAGGCCCTTCTTTTCAATGTAAATTTAGGCATTTGGTGGGGAGGTAAGGAGCTTTTCCTGAATCTGCTGGGTTTTGATTGCTTTAGCTCAAAATAACCTTCATGCTAAAGTGGTGTATTTTAGAGAGATTTGTTCTGAACTCCTTTACTTTAAACATTTAAAACACACACACAGATCTATGCAGCTCTACGTTGCTTAAGATTGCTTACCCTTTATATGTGAGCACTCTCTTCCTTCCTAATAAATGGAAAGTCATACCTGAGAAAGAAATTTTTTGTTTCCCTGCAATCCTAGTTCATGAAATCTTAACTTCCCAAAACCTCCTGTGCTCAAGTATGAAACCAACCAATATTTTAATGGCAACAACTAATCTTGGAATTTCCATATTTCCTGAAGGCTATTATTAATAGTGTAAAAGAGAGGGTAGCCAGGTCTTGGCACAGCAGCGTTAGCTGGGCTTTGCTGTTACCAAGAGTTGGACAAGCACTCATGGCTAGATCATGTTGTTCTCTCGTTGAACATAAAGAGTTTCACAGAACATCAATATGAGATAAGGTCACTCTGTATCAGCCATTAATCCAGACAAAACAAGACCACTGAATAATCATGTCTGATCACAAACAATATCACACACATTTCCAACCATAAAAATGACCAAACATCTGCCAATCCTGGCTAATATGAATGAATGCTGCTTATTTGCTCAACATAACATTAGCCTTACTGCATTCTTTTTGTTTTCTGGATAAGAATTGTTAATAAACAAACATAGAGTTACCACTGCTTTCTAATGGCATCCAATCCACATCAAAGCCTTACTACTTGAATCTTTCCCCAAAGCACCTAATAGAAGCCAAAATTCTACAGGGAGTCCTCTCTAAAACCCTCTACTGAGATACTCCATGTATCCCCATGGTACACGTTCTCCCCTACTGCAACAAGTCAATAAACCCAACTTTGTTCAACTATACAGGTGTTCCTGATGGTCTTTCATTGACAAACATTGACAAGAACGTAAAAGGAAACATTTTATAACACAGTCAGTGGGCCATCTTGAGTGTCAGCCTTTCTTTTCTCAACATCTTCCCCATCTCCACATGAGAAACAAACAAACAAAACAACAACAAAAACCACAACAGAGCTCACAAGAAGAAACAGGTGCCTCAAGAGTCAGTGTTTATAGATTCTACATCATCTCACAAGCAAGCACTGGCCTCAGGTCTCCTTTTCTAGAGGCTGGATGCTGGCCCAGCTGTGCAAGACCATGTTGAAGGAGGTTAAGATATTTGATTGAGATGCTACTGAAGAGTTATTTTTTACTTAAATGTAGAGTATAACTGTTTTAACAAGGTCCATTCTGAGGAGAAAACTCATATTGTTTAAACATAAGTTATTTACTTAGTTATTTTTGCTTTTGGCAAATTATAGTCAATACTGATGGAGTGTGGGGAACCTGGGTGGCTCAGTTGGTTAAGCATCTGACTTCTGGCTCAGGTCATGATCCCAGAGTCCCAGGATGGAGTCCCACATCAGGCTCCCTGCTCAGTGGGGAGTCTGCTTCTCCCTCTGCCCTTCACCCGCTTGTGCTCTCTCTCTCTCTCAAATAAATAAAATCTTTAAAAAAAAATACTGATGGAGTGTTGTGGAGAAAATAGATAAAAACCAAAGTAAGATTTCCTCATATCTGGATAAGAATTAGAATAGCAAGTCCTTGTGATGGGATAAAAACAGCCCTATGGATAAATGACTCAGAACAGCAAGCAAATTACTGTATTATAATATACAATATTCAGGAATATTTTAGGAGAAAACATTTTGGGTTCATAAAAATAGATTACTTGTTTAATGTAGATAAATTACTTGTCTATGCAATCCCAGACTTGGCTTGAAATCCCAGTTTACTGATAGGCCATTATTACTTGTTGTGACCTTGAGAAATTTATTTAAATCTGTCTAAGCTCTAGTTTTTCATCCCTAAAATATAAGCTCCATTAGGGCAGATTTTGTCTCTTTTGTTCACTGCTATTTTCCCGGTGCCTAGAGCAGTTCCTGTCTCATATTAAACAGTCAGAATAGAAGGCAGGATTTATAAAATGGTAGCATAGTATCTGGTAAATAGTAGATGTTTAATACATGTTTCTTGTTAATTGTGATGATGGTGGTGGTGACAGTGTCATTTCAGGCACAATTTTATTTTTTATTTATTTTTTTAAAGATTTATTTGTTTATTTGAGAGAGCGAGAATGAGAGAGAGATAGAGAGAGAGTACATGAGAGGGGGGAGGGTTAGAGGGAGAAGCAGGCTCCCCGCTGAGCAGGGAGCCCGATGCAGGACTCGATCCAGGGACTCCAGGATCATGACCTGAGCCGAAGGCAGTCACTTAACCAACTGAGCCATCCAGGCGCCCTCAGGCACAATTTTAAAACAAAATATTAAAACACTGCCATCAATATAATTAATATAGCAAGTCACTCAGGTGAGGAGAGTTTGAATGAATCTGTGTTAGTTGCTGCCAGGTAAAGAGTAGTGCCTTTTAATTAATGAACAGGCAAAAAAGGCATCTCCACTTGGACATGGGAGGCTATATGAAAAAAACTGCAAATGTTTTATTCTCATATACACATTTCAAAAATATTATCAAAATAATTTTTTACCATCCTAAGATTTGTATAAACTAAGAAGGAGAAAAAGGAGGATTTAGAGAAATGTAACAAGATACACAGGAATTTCACACCTCTTACTGGGATACCTGGGTGGCTCAGTCAGTTAAGCAACTGCCTTTAGCTCAGGTCATGATCCCAGGGTCCTGGGATCAAGTCCTGTATCAGGCTCCTTGCTCAGTGAGGAGCCTGCTTCTCTCTCTGCCTGCCACTCCCCCTGCTTGCACTTTTTCTCTCTCTCACTCTCTCTGACAAATAAATAAAATCTTAAAAATAAATAAATAAATAAGTAAAACCTTTCTTACTAAATTAAAATATTATGTTACTGATCACTATCTAGCTTTTCTCTTCTAGACTCAGGAAAATAGCTACTGTTCTCCAAAATTTTTAGTAGCCATTTGATTTGGGGTAGTTTGTGATCTCTGCCAGCTCGAGTTTTATTCTAAGTAATTTGGGGTTTTTCAGTTTTAATGGGCATGAGAACTGAACTGTGTCGGGGAGCAGATTATGCCACTCCAAAATATGCCACTTTAGCACTTTGGCATAAAAATTATTTTAAGCTGAAGGCAACTGAGAAGAAATAGATATGAGAAAAGCTCTCTACCCTCCATCTACTGAAAAGCAGGACATAAATTTACAAAGGTGTCCCCTTACTCTTCTCTACTCAGAAGGCCAAAAGTTAACAGTCAGAGATAACTTTTCAACCATTGGCCCATAGTTGAATCTATATAACAAAATTTACTAACTAGCTCTTGTCTTTCATTAGTTTCCCCATATATACAATTTCTTGCCCCTAGAAACTTGAAGTCCTTTTTCCTTTGTCTTGTTACTGCTCTAAAAATGTATTGTTCCTCTGCTGAAATGTTATATAAGCACAAGTTCTAACCACCCCTTTGGGTACTCCCATGTGTAAGCACAGTGCACATGCTAATACACTTCAGCTTATTAATCTGTCTTGTATCAGTCTAATTTATAGGCACCTTGCGGGAGAACTTAGACAGTAGGAAAATAATTTTTCCTCCCTTATCACGGCTTTAGGAATGAAAAGCCTCCAAACTGCTGGCGTGTTCATCCTGAGCCAGGAAGGTATCTATTTGCTTGGTGCTTGTCCTGGCCTCCTACATACCTACACCATCACTTCAGGGGGGACCTCTTCTCTGTACACTGTACTGGTAGGTCTTTGAAACCCCCAAATTGTCTGCTCAGGCCTACGTTTCTTCTTCCTGTAATTAGGAAGTAATAAGCTACTGTTGGACCTCACAGTTTTCAAATCTAGGAGGGACAAACAACAGAGGGTAAGCCCCCAAGGGAACTTTCTGGCTAAACAAACATCTAACATTGCCTGAGGTTATCACTACTTCAATGACGGTCTGACGGTCTGATGTCTCATCCCCCAGAACAGACTAAACTGTCCCCTGTTTTGATAACTTAGCCTTTTCTAATAATCTCTATTTATAGTAGGTAACATTTATTCACTTACTAGCAGCTAATACAGAGGAATATTCTCAAATTCAATCTGTTAAGAAATCTGTGCTATACTACTGCTCTTTCCCTGTAACTCTTACTCCAGAATGTTCTTACCCATCCTTTCTGTTGAGTACTCTGAAGTATATAGTGCTCTATAAAGTAGAGGCAACGTTTCTCTCAGTCTCTAATTCATGAAAGTGGTTTATTATTATGTATTCGGCATCAGGTAGGTCATAAAAAATATGCCACCATCAAAACATTTTTTCTTCTTTTCCGTGTATATTTGCATTTGGAAGAGTGAGAAATTCCTTTTTACATATGTCTTTAACTATGTCCCCCAAACTTAGGAGAGGTGGGAGAAATTAAATGAAAGAAAGAGATTTCAACATAAGTGGGTATAAGATCTGCAAAGGTAGCAGGAAGCCATAGTAAGTTGTTTAGAAATTCATTAATTCACTCTTTGAGTGTTTAGATTAATCACATGAAAATTAGTGTTTGCCTCTGGAACAACTAAGTGGTGATAAATTTATTAAATGTCTTTTATACTGACAAATCCTAACTTGCCAAATGTTGCTTTGTTTATGTGTGTAAATATATGCAAAGTAATTCAAACTTTACTTTGGAAGTCTTCAACTTTATTTATCACTAAAATTGCCTGTCAGCATCAGGAGAGACAAGGAGGTAATTTGTTAATGGTTAGAAGTGGAGCCCAGGGAGACATGATTAAACCTGGCTAAGGACAGTGGGGATTTCCTACATGTAGACCCACAGGTTAATGTTCATCTTTCATGATCTTCTAAATATCTTGCCTCCTAATCATTTGAGTTTAAAATACTCTGTCTCTTAATATTGACAAGGGCCAATTTATTAATTCTCCCACTTTAAATTTGCAAGACCAAACATATCTTAGTAGAGATGGAGGACATGTGTTATTAAATCATTTATGCTATTTAACAGAATCTCAAAACAGTTGTCCTTGGTTAACTTAGGGAAGCTGTGCTATAAACAAGCCTTGTAGGTTCAATAAACAATACGCCTCACATTTAGTAATAACATCTAACATTCATTAAGTACTTCCTCTGTTCTAAACATTTTACATGTATTCATTCACTTAATGCTTACAGCAGCAGCCTTACAGGATAGGTACTATTATTATGCCAGTTTTACAGATAAGGAAACTAAGGCCTAGAAATCTTGGAGAGCTTGTCAGAGGTCACACAACTAATAAAGTGGCAGAGCCATACCCATATTTAAAACCAGGCAGAACAGTTCCACAGTTTGCATGAATGTTGGACTGCCTTTCTTATTGCAACAAGTATTTTCCCAGTGTATGCAAATGATGCTATATCTAATAAAGTACAGCTACTAGAAAAGCAGATACTGATTCTTCGAAGCCAGCGCATACCTGCAGTATGACTACTTTTATGTTGCAGTTTCTTGAAATTACTTTGGTCTTCAAAATGAGGTTTTTATCCTCAAAAGTCTAGAAAATGTCAGCTTGGCACAATGCATCACACTCAATAAGCCTCTTCTTCACCCCTCAAGAATAACCAGAGACTGAATTCTCCAGGAATAGTCCATGGGCTCTAATTATTGCTGGAGTGAAGATCACCAGGGTTGGGAGTTGGGAAGAAAATATAGAAGAATGAGCCACTACAGATAGCTGGAAGGACTATAAAAAGAGATGCACAGTCAAGGTGGATTCATCACCAGGGCCGGGGTCCATGTGGAAACTGAGCCAATGTCTACACACTATGGGTCACCTTTGACGTGAGAACTGTGCATCACCCATTCTCAGGCACCTATCCAACAGATGTGGAGTGAAGGCCATTTGTCCACAGCTGCTTGCAAAAGCCTTGAATCACTCAGCAGCGAGATACCTCATTTGAACTATTAAAGTTACAGTAACTTACATGGGGGATAGAGCAGTAATGAAACCCACTCCCAATAATAACTACACAACTAGAATGCGACACTCTTACTTTTCAATATACCTGATCATTCTTTTTTTTTTTTTAAACACTTGATTTTTATTTATTTGACGGAGAGAGAGACAGCGAGAAAGGGAACACAAGCAGGGGGAGTGGGAGAGGGAGAAGCAGGCCTCCCGCGGAGCAGGGAGCCCGATGCGGGGCTCGATCCCAAGACCCTGGGATCATGACCTGAGCCGAAGGCAGACGCTTAACGACTGAGCCACCCAGGCGCCCCTACCTGATCATTCTTAAAGGACATACCTTTTCTAGCAAAATTAATAGCTAGAAAAATTTTCTTATTCTCTTGAGGTTTTTTTTTAAATTTTTATTTGCTACATCTTTCTATTTCTCAGAAATGTGGTAAAGATTATTTTCTATAATTAATGGAAAAACAACTGTGTATATGAAAACAAGAGCAAAAATTCTTATGTGATAAATGTAAAAATATGGTGGATTTGCATTTCGACTTAGAGTATTCAGAATATGATTTTATCAGACTGATACACACTTAAATGATATTGCCATAATGTATGTTTAACATTGTAAGAAGAAGCATTAGCTACCAAGTTGGCTGTAAGCGTTTTCTAACTAGGTACAGCCACCATGACACTCTTCACATTCTATTTTAACTTTATAATGTGGACCAGGGAAACGGAATTGATGCACATGCTTTTCCTGCTTGCCTCATTTCTTTCACTGATCCAAGTACATATTATTAAGGTTTCATGGTGTAGTCTAATCTCTACCCACTAACTAGTCTATAAACTGAAAATGATATGAATGACTAATCAGCTTAAAATGATCTGAGTAAGCCCATTTGTTCCATTCCTATTTGGCTTTCTTGCTGGCTGAGCTTTTGTGACCTTATGAAAAATGGCTATTTGATCTAAAAATGTGTTTTATTTCTAGGTAATGGACTATGTCAACTATCATTTCTTAAGGAATTCACAGAATACAGTCCAGCATAGCAAGACATTTCTTACATTCTTATTTGCTTGTTCTTTCCCACCACACACTTTAACAGAACTGACTTCCCAGTCTTTACTTATATCTCTAGACTTTAGCAATTGGGTTTTCAATTTCTATGGCTTTCCCTTTATGGAGCACAGACATTTGCTGAAGAATACAGTACATTTAGTTTTCCACTCATGTAGCTAGGAAGAAAGAAAGTGCACCTATTTCTGGAGGCCTTCTCAGCTAAGTGAGTTTGGCTCGATCTTGCCCAGCTTTTAATTCTTGTGTTAGTGTTAGAAGATGCTTCAGTGAAGTGTACTTTATTTCCCTATAATGCAGGCACTCTTATTCCCACTTTGATGTTGAGAGTATTAAAACTTGGTTTCCAGGGTTGTAATTGTAAATTTTCCCAGAAAAGTCAGATTCAGACTCATTGTTATACTGATTTAGCAATATATAATTTAAATATATATTTAAAAATTATTAAATATATATATATGATTGCTAATTAATCTGGCAAAAACTATAATTTTTTAGCCCTTATAGAATTATTTGGTTAGAAGTAAGCCTACTGAGATGAATCTAAATGATGATGCCTGGTGGGTCAAAATTCTTAGTTTTCAAATGGATATTAGACTCAAGAAATTTTTATTTTTTAAATGCCAAAATAGGAGCACCAGGGTGGCTCAGTCGGTTGAGCGTCCAACTCTTGATTTCGGCTCAGGTAATGATCTTGGCTTTGTGGGATTAAGTCCCAGCTAGAGCTCCTTGATCAGTGTGGAGTCTGCTTGAGATTCTCTCTCTTCCTCTTCCTCTGCCCCTCCCCCACTCACACTCACATGTTCTCTCTCTCCCTCTCTAAGTAAATAAGTAAATAAAATCTTAAAAAAAAAAAAAGAAAGAAATGCCAAAATAAAAGTATGTTCTGTGGAGGCCATAGAGCTACAACAGCATGGAGACATGGATCTAGCTCACCAGGAGATACAATGAAATCTCATTTTCCACCCTCATTCATTTTGAAAAACAAAAATTGAATTTTTAAATTTTAATTTATTAGTCTTTCTGTGTCAAAAATGTTGTAGCCATTAGATATTCCCCACAGTACTTAATTTTAAAAATGTTGATATCTGCTCAGCTCCATGATAAATTAAAGTGTTTAAAATGTTTATTTCCTGTATATATCACTTGTCTTGGAATCTCAAAGATAAAATAATAAAATACAGCTTGTATTATTAAGAGTTATCCAGAGAAACAGAACCAGTTTTTCATAACAGAAATTTATTATGATGAACTGGCTCACATGATTATGGAGGCTGAGTAGTGTTACAGTCTGCCTGCCATTTGCACACCAGAACCCAGGAAAGCTGATGTCATTCAGTCAGAACCCAAAAGCCTGAGAATCAGGGCAGCCCATGGTAAAAATCCCAGTCCAACTGAGGGTAGAAGATTGAGATAGTCCAGATCAACAGAGGCAAGGCAAAAGGAGTGAACTTCTTCCTCTAACTTGTGTTCTCTTTGGGCCCTTGGTGGACTGGATGATACCCACCCACCTTGGGGAGGGCAATCTACTTTCTGACTCCACCATTCAAATGCTAATATCAGTTGCAAAGACCCTCAAAGACACACCCAGAAATATGCTTAATCAGAGCACCCTGTGGCCTGTCATTTTGACATAAAATTAACTACCCCACATCTTATGTTATAAATGAGGAAACTGAGCCCAAGTAACTAGCCTTAATCTCTGAGCATGTTAGTGACAGCATTAGACCTAAATACTGGACTCCTGATTCCTGATCCAGAGCTCTTCAATATGGTACTTTGTTTCTGAAATCTCCTGTGAAGTGGACGCTTGTCAACTTAGACATTTACTTAAATGACAATTTGAGTTTTAAAAACATGGACATTTCGTCTAGGAGCCGACACTCAACCCCCCAAGTCCAACATGTCAGATTGTAACAGAAAAAAATACTGTTTGTAGATATGGGAAGATAAGGCATAATAAAATAAATTATCTTCCCAAAACTCATATATTAGCAAATATCTGATACCAAAAATATAGGCTTCTTATGTTCATCACAATTTAATACTCACAATATATTGGAACACCAAGTTCTTCCTTAGTGCACAGCTTGCTTCACAAGTTGCTATACTTGCTACAGACATCCACCATTAGCTGCTTTCTCATTTTCTCTACCATATGCATGTACTCATCTGTGGTATAAGGATTCAAAAGAGGAACTAACAATTTCTTTCAGTCAAAGATGTTTCAGGGAGTATGCTAAATATTTAATGTAGAATATTTCATTTATTCCTTACCACAATCTATGAGATAAGTAATATTCCCCTGTTTTTTTAAATTACTAGAGTATAATTGACATACGGTGTTATATTAGTTTCAGGTGGCAACAAATTGATTTGATGGTGTCATTCCTTTTGAAAGACAAGAAAAATAAACTCCAAGGTTAATACATGTCATCATATATAATAGTAAAAATTTGGAAAATATTTTCATGTTTAATAAAACTAGTCAACTCTAGTAAGCGCACCTTTAGTGAAGCTGTTAAAATGATGGCTTCACTAAAAAAAGTGGAGCAACTAAAGAAAATGTTTGGGAATATTATATGAAAAAAATACATGGCAGTCATTCTAACTCATTTCAAATCTTTAAAAATGTGCATATAAACAAGGAAAAAATTTAATGAAAATATAACAAATAATTCAATAGAATTATAACAAGTCAATCTCATCAGTTGTATTGAGGGTAGCCTAATAGACTTTTTTCTTCTTTTGTATATTTTATGATTGATTTTTGTAATATAAATATGTCACTTTTACACAGATAAAAATTCTGTCCCATGAACAGCTATATACAGAAGAATGAAACTTAACCATTCTCTTACACCATACACAAAGATAAACTCTAAACGGATGAAAGACCTTAGTGTGAGACAGGAACCCATCAAAATACTAGAGGAGAACATAGGCAGTAACCTCTTTGACATTGGCCACAGCAACGTCTTTCAAGACACATCTCCAAAGGCAAGGGAAACAAAAGCAAAAATGAACTTTTGGGACTTCATCAAGATAAAAAGCTTCTGCACAGCAAAGGAAACAGTCAACAAAACAAAGAGGCAACCCACAGAATGGGAGAAGATATTTGCAAATGACACTACAGATAAAGGGCTGGTATCCAAGATCTATAAAGAACTTCTCAAACTCAACACCCAAAAAACAAATGATCAAATCAAAAAATGGGCAGAAGACATGAACAGACACTTCTCCATAAAAGACATACAAATGGCTAACAGACATATGAAAAGATGTTCATCATCATTAGCCATCAGGGAAATTCAAAACAAAACCACATTGAGATACCACCTTACACCAGTTAGAATGGCAAAAATTGACAAGGCAAGAAACAACAAATGTTGGAGAGGTTGTGGAGAAAGGGGAACCCTCTTACACTGTTGGGGGGAATGCAAGTTGCCTCAGAAAATTAAAAATAGAGCTACCCTATGACCCAGTGATTACACTACTGGGTATTTACTCCAAAGACACAGATGTAGTGAAAAGAAGGGCCATATGCACCCCAATGTTCATAGCAGCAATGTCCGCAATAGCCAAACTGTGGAAAGAGCCGAGATGCCCTTCAACAGATGAATGGATAAAGAAGATGTGGTCCATATATACAATGGAATATTACTCAGCCATCAGAAAGGATGAATACCCAACTTTTGCATCCACATGGATGGGACTGGAAGAGATTATGCTAAGTGAAATAAGCCAAGCAGAGAAAGTCAATTATCAGATGGTTTCACTTATTTGTGGGACATAAGGAATAGCATGGAGCACATTAGGAGAAGGAAGGGAAAAATGAAGGGGGGAGATCAGAGGGTGAGACGAACCATGAGAAACTATGGAGTCAGAGAAACAAACAGGGTTTTAGGGGGAGGGTGGGGGGATGGGTTAGCCGGTGATGGGTATTAAGGAGGGCACATACTGCATGGAGCACTGGGTGTTATGCACAAACAATGAATCATGGATCACCACATCAAAAACTAATGATGTAATGTATGGTGACTAACATAACATAATAAATAAATACATACATAAATAAATAAAATAAAAATATCTTAAAAAGCTAAAAAAAAAATTCTGTCCTGTGAAGAACTAAAACGCAGTATAATTTAGGTAATACTAAAAATAAATCTATCTAAAAATGAACTGTATTGGTTTTAGGTATTTTTAAATTTAATATGTCATTGTTGTTTCATTATTACTCATAATAATAGTTTCCATATTGTATTAATATTTTATTTAAAATTTTCTCAAAGTCTACCTGGTATCTCTTTGTTTAATTTTTTCCCCTGGTAATATTCCATAATGGAGAGATAGAATGATTTGTCATATGGAAAATATTACCCTAGAACCAAGGTCAAACTTGCCGCCTGAAAGTGTTTTAGATGCTTAAATTAGCTCTCACTTTTCACTGTGATATGGGTGAAAATATCCTATATGGGGAGCTGTTGCCCCGCCCCCATCCTTTGCTTTTATATGCAGCTTGTAGAGACCAAAATGGAGTCTCTCGTGTCAAGCAAGGGCCCCACGCAAGCAGTTAAGGTACTGGAGCTAGGAGATACCGCCCTGACTCCCCAGAACTGATAACAAGCAGAACCAGACGAGGTCTGCAGGGACCCAAAACCGATTAAATTCCTTTAAAAAGGGAAGGATTTTGGCAGCAAACTGTCAGACTCTTCAGACCCGACCCCTCCCTCTATGTCTGATCACTTAAGAAAGGCAACTGCCGCTGAAGGCTCTGCCCGGTTGATCTCCAAACAGAACCGAGATCCTTCACTGCTTTCATAAGCAGTAAGTGCCGAGAGCTGACCTGGACAAGGCCGAGGCCTTTATCTCGACTGTACGCCCACAGACTGACTTCGTGTTCTGTTCATGAACTTCCTACCCCCTTCTGTTACCTCATTCATTGTGAGGTTTGTCTTCTGTCATGCTTTGTGTGCTGTGTAAGAAGCCAAGTTTAATCACATGGTGAAATGTCTTTGAGTTTGGAATCCTGAACCCGCTTTATAATTGTGATTTAACTTTGCTTTATGATTGAATAAAGCTGACATTGTGGAAAGATACAACTCATGTGTGCGCCTTCATCGTGGACTCAGGACACAGCTGCATGTTCAATAAGTTTTAAAAACAATTTCAACTAAAACCAGACTTCTCTGTAATGACTAGGAATGAAGAATAAATAGAAATATTGAAATATTTTGTCTGGCTTGCTTTTTTTTTCCTATCGGCACAGAAATAATTTGGGTGCCAACCATCACTTCTCTGCAGCATGCATGACTGTTTTGTCCATTACCGTTCAATTGAAAAATGAAGAATGCTTAAAAAGAGAAACAGGAAGGTGACTTTTATTTTTAGATGGAGAGTCTCCTTTGTGGCACTTGGGCTTAAAATCATGGTTGAAAAATAGTTCACTCATCTCCGGGGGTTTGAGAAAGAACAAAAGGAAGAAGAACCTCAGAGAGCTGTGCAAGGCCAGAATCATGCCTGCTTGCCCAGTGTTTCCTCTGGTCCTTTATACGCTGTGATGAGCAAGACCTGGAAGGCAATGCTGTGAGAAGTGAAGTTATTTACCCTATGGCCAGCCCTTTAATGATAGGATTCCGGAGCAGACCGGTAGGCCTGAGGATTAAGCTTTAGGGTAGGGGACCAAAGAGAAAGATAAGAGACAAAACAACAACAAAAACACAAAGAGATGGTATATTTGCATAGACCAGTAAATGCTACAAATCTTAAAGTACTTGGTCTAAATGGATTCATGTGGCTTGCAGTTAGCAGATTAGCCCGCCAATAATAATATCTAAACAAAATTAAAATATATATATATAACACACTGGAGAATGACCAAAAGAAGCAAAAACTAGAACGCATTGGATCCTTGAAGAAAAGGAAATACACAAAGTTTGGGGTAGAACTACTTACATGGCTTTTTTTCTTGAGAACCTTCCCATGTCTTTATAGGGCTGGCAAACAGAGCTCAGGCAAAAAGTTACAATTTTTATTTCATTTGATTTTACTGTACTTTGTTTTGTTTTGTTTTATTACTTGAGGTGTCAAATGAAATAGTCTGGGTCTACCTACATAGGCAAAAATCAAAGGGGGAAATCCCATAAAGAAGGGATCCACAATGGAGGAAGACCCAAAATTCTCCTATAATTTTCCCTTACATTCTTGGCTGACCCCTGGGTGGCAAACATATAAGGAAGATTTGAAGAACCCTATAAGAAAATAACAGCTGCTAGGCTGGAAGAATTAAGCAGAAATTTCAAGGATTTCCACTGCAAGAGAGTTTAGAGTGTGAATCCTTCCACGTTAAAGAGGTTTGGTAAATACCTCAGGTTTGCCACAGACCCATTCTAATAAAATAAAAACAAGCCTCCACAAGTTCAGAGTGATCAGTAAAAAATTTAACTGTCTGATATAAAAAAAAGTAACACTCTTCAGAAGATCACAGAATCAAAATTCTCTATAGTCAGCATTTCCAGGGAAAAAAAATAGCAGATAATTAATTAAACAGAAAAATATGACCAGTTATCTCTCTTTCTCTCCTTCCCCCGCCCTGTCTCTCTCTTTCTCTCTCTCATACACACATCCATTCCCACCCACCCCCCCGACACAGTCAATAGAAACAGACATGATATGACTAAAATATTTGAATTAGTAGACAAGGATTTAATTTTATTTTTTTAATAATTTTTTATTGTTATGTTAATCACCATACATTACATCATTAGTTTTTGATGTAGTGTTCCATGATTCATTGTTTGTCCATAACACCCAGTGCTCCACGCAGAATGTGCCCTCTTTAATACTCATTACCAGGCTAACCCATCCCCCCCTCCCCCCTAGAACCCTGTTTGTTTTTTAGAGTCCATCGTCTCTAATGGTCCGTCTCCCCCTCCGACTTACTCCCCTTCATTCTTCCCCTCCTGCTATCTTCTTTTTCTTTTTTTTCTCTTAACATATATTGCATTATTTGTTTCAGAAGTACAGATCCGTGATTCATCAGTCTTGTACAATTCACAGTGCTCACCATAGCACATACCCTCCCCAATGTCTATCACTCAGCCACCCCATCCCTCCCATGCCCCACCACTCCAGCAACCCTCAGGTTGTTTCCTGAGATTAAGAATTCCTCATATCAGTGAGGTCATAGGATACATGTCTTTCTCTGATTGACTTATTTCACTGAGCATAACACCCTCCAGTTCCATCCACGTCGTTGCAAATGGCAAGATCTCATTCCTTTTGATGGCTGCATAATATTCCATTGTGTATATATACCACATCTTTAGCCATTCATCTGTTGATGGACATCTTGGCTCTTTCCACAGTTTGGCTATTGTGGACATTGCTGCTATAAACATTGGGGTGCACGTACCCCTTCGGATCCCTACATTTGTATCTTTGCGGTAAATACCCAATAGTGCAATTGCTGGATCGTATGGTAGCTCTATTTTCAACTATTTGAGGAACCTCCATACTGTTTTCCAGAGTGGTTGCACCAGCTTGCATTCCCACCAACAGTGTAGGAGGGTTCCCCTTTCTCCACATCCCCACCAACATCTGTCATTTCCTGACTTGTTAATTTTAGCCATTCTGACTAGTGTGAGGTGGTATCTCATTGAGGTTTTGATTTGGATTTCCCTGATGCCGAGCGAAGCTGAACACTTTTTCATGTGTCTGTTGGCCATTTGGATGTCTTCTCTGGAAAAATGTCTGTTCCTGTCTTCTGCCCATTTCTTGATTGGATTATCTGTTCTTTGGGTGTTGAGTTTCATAAGTTCTTTATAGATTTTGGATACTAGCCCTTTATCGGATATGTCATTTGCAAATACTTTCTCCCATTCTGTCGGTTATCTTTTGGTTTTGTGGACTGTTTTTATGCTGTGCAAAAGCTTTTTATCTTGATGAAATCCCAATAGTTCATTTTTGCCCTTGCTTCCCTTGCCTTTGGCAATGTTTCTAGGAAGAAGTTGCTGTGGCTGAGGTCGAAGAGGTTGCTGCCTGTGTTCTCCTTTAGGATTCTGATGGACTCCTGTCTCACGTTTAGGTCTGTCAACCATTTGGAGTCTATTTTTGTGTGTGGTGTAAGGAAATGGTCCAGTTTCATTCTTCTGCATGTGGCTGTCCAATTTTCCCAACACCATTTGTTGAAGAGACTGTCTTTTTCCCATTGGACATTCTTTCCTGGTTTGTCAAAGATAAGTTGACCATAGAGTTGAGGGTCCATTTCTGGGCTCTCTATTCTGTTCCATTGATCTATGTGTCTGTTTTTGTGCCAGTACCGTACTGTCTTGATGATGACAGCTTTGTAATAGAGCTGGAAGTCTGGAATTGTGATGCCGCCAGCTTTGCTTTGCTTTTTCAAGATTCCTCTGGCTATTCGGGGTCTCTTCTGGTTCCATACAAATTTTAGGATGATTTGTTCCATTTCTTTGAAAAAGGTGAATGGTATTTTGATGGGGATTGCATTGAATGTGTAGATTGCTCTAGGTAGCACTGACATCTTCACAATGTTGGTTCTCCCAATCCATGAGCATGGAACATTTCTCCATTTCTTTGAGTCTTCTTCAATTTCTGTCATGAGTATTTTATAGTTTTCTGAGTACAGATCCTTGGCCTCTTTGGTTAAATTTATTCCTAGGTATCTTATGGTTTTGGGTGCAATTGTGATGGGATCGACTCCTTGATTTGTCTCTCTTCTGTCTTGTTGTTGGTGTATAGGAATGCCACTGATTTCTGTGCATTGATTTTATAGCCTGCTACTTGACTGAATTCCTGTATGAGTTCTAGCAGTTTTGGGGTGGAGTCTTTTGGGTTTTCCACATACAGTATCATATCATCTGCAAAGAGTGAGAGTTTGACTTCCTCTTTGCCGATTTGGATGCCTTTGATTTCTTTTTGTTGTCTGATTGCTGTGGCTACGACTTCTAATACTATGTTGAATAGCAGTGGTGAGAGAGGACATCCCTGCCGCATTCCTGACCTTAGGGGAAAAGCTCTCAGCTTTTCCCCATTGAGAATGATATTCGCTGTAGATTTTTCATAGATGGCTTTTATGATATTGAGGTATGTACCCTCTATCCCTATACTCTGAAGAGTTTTGATCAAGAAAGGATGCTGTACTTTGTCAAATGCTTTTTCTGCATCTATTGAGAGGATCATATGATTCTTTTTCTTTCTTTTGTTAATGTATTGTATCACATTGATTGATTTGCAGATGCTGAACCAGCCTTGCAGACCAGGGATAAATCCCACTTGGTCATGGTGAATAATCCTTTTAATGTACTGTTGGATCCTATTGGCTAGTATTTTGGTAAGAATTTTTGCATCCATGTTCATCAAGGATATTGGTCTGTAATTCTCCATTTTGATGGGGTCTTTGTCTGGTTTGGGGATCAAGGTAATGGTGGCCTCATAAAATGAGTTTGGAAGTTTTTCTTCCATTTCTATTTTTTGGAACAGTTTCAGGAGAATAGGTATTAATTCTCCTTTAAATGTCTGATAGAATACCCCTGGGAAGCCGTCTGGCCCTGGGCTTTTGTTTGTTGGGAGATTTTTGATGACTGCTTCAATTTCCTTAGTGGTTATAGGTCTGTTCAGGTTTTCTATTTCTTCCTGGTTCAATTTTGGTAGTCGATACATCTCTAGGAATGCACCCATTTCTTCCAGGTTATCTAATTTGCGGGCATAGAGTTGCTCATAATATGTGCTTATAATTGTTTGTATTTCTTTGGTGTTGGTTGTGATCTCTCCTCTTTCATGCATGATTTTGTTGATTTGGGTCATTTCTCTTTTCTTTTTGATCAGTCTGGCCAGGGGTTTATCAATCTTGTTAATTCTTTCAAAGAACCAGCTCCTAGTTTCGTTGATCTGTTCTACTGTTCTTTTGGTTTCTATTTCATTGATTTCTGCTCTGATCTTTATTATTTCTCTTCTCCTACTGGGTTTAGGCTTTATTTGCTGTTCTTTTTCCAGCTCCATTAGGTGTAGGGTTAGGTTGTGTATTTGAGACCTTTCTTGTTTCTTGAGAAAAGCTTGTATTGCTATATACTTTCCTCTCAGGACTGCCTTTGCTGTATCCCAAAGATTTTGGACAGTTGTGTTTTCATTTTCATTGGTTTCCATGAATTTTTTTAATTCTTCTTTAATTTCCTGGTTGACCCATTCATTCTTTAGTAGGATGCTCTTTAGCCTCCATGTATTTGAGTTCTTTCCAACTTTCCTCTTGTGATTGAGTTCTAGTTTCAAAGCATTGTGGTCTGAAAATATGCAGGGAATAATCCCAATCTTTTGGTACTGTTTGAGACCTGATTTGTGACCTAGGGTGTGATCAATTCTGGAGAATGTTCCACGGGCACTAGAGAAGAATGTGTATTCCGTTGCTTTGGGATGGAATGTTCTGAATATGTCTGTAAAGTCCATTTGGTCCAGTGTTTCATTTAAAGTCTTTATTTCCTTGTTGGTCTTTTGCTTAGATGATCTGTCCATTTCAGTCAGGGGGGTGTTGAAGTCCCCCACTATTATTGTATTGCTGTCAATGTGTTTCTTTGCTTTTGTTATTAATTGCCTTATATAATTGGCTGCTCCCACGTTAGGGGCATAGATATTTACAACTGTTAGATCTTCTTGTTGGATAGACCCTTTAAGTAGGATATAGTGTCCTTCTTCATCTCTTATTACAGTCTTTGTTTTAAAATCTAATTTGTCTGATATAAGGGTTGCCACCACAGCTTTCTTTTGGTGTCCATTAGCATGGTAAATGGTTTTCCACCCCCTCACTTTCAATCTGGGGGTGTCTTTGGGTCTAAAATGAGTCTCTTGCAGACAGCATATGGATGGGTCTTGTTTTTTAATCCAATCTGATAGCCTGTGTCTTTTGATTGGGGCATTGAGCCCATTTACATTCAGGGTAACTATTGAAAGGTATGAATTTAGTGCCATTGTATTGCCTGTAAGGTGACTGTGACTGTATATTGTCTGTGTTCCTTTCTGATCTATGCTGCTTTTAGGCTCTCTTTTTGCTTAGAGGACCCCTTTCAATATTTCTTGTAGGGCTGGTTTTGTGTTTGCAAATTCCTTTAGTTTTTGTTTGTCCTGGAAGCTTTTTATCTCTCCTTCTATTTTCAATGATAGCCTAGCTGGATATAGTATTCTTGGGTGCATATTTTTCTCGTTTAGTGCTCTGAAGATATCATGCCAGTCCTTTCTGGCCTGCCAGGTCTCTGTGGATAGGTCTGTTGCCAATCTAATGTTTCTACCATTGTAGGTTACATATCCCTTCTCCCGAGCTGCTTTCAGGATTTTCTCTTTGTCTCTGAGACTCGTAAGTTTTACTATTAGATGTCGGGGTGTTGACCTATTTTTATTGATTTTGAGAGGGGTTCTCTGTGCCTCCTGGATTTTGATGCCTGTTTCCTTCCCCACATTAGGGAAGTTCTCTGCTATTATTTGCTCCAATATACCTTCTGCCCCTCTCTCTCTTCTTCTGGGATCCCAATTATTCTAATGTTTCATCTTATCGTATCGCTTATCTCTCGAATTCTGCCCTTGTGATCCTGTAGTTGTTTATCTCTCTTTTTTTCAGCCTCTTTATTTTCCATCATTTGGTCTTCTATATCGCTGATTCTTTCTTCTGCCTCATTTATCCTAGCAGTTAGTGCCCCCATTTTTGATTGCACCTCATTAATAGCCTGTTTGATTTCGACTTGGTTACATTTTAGTTCTTTTATTTCTCCAGAAAGGGTTTCTCTAATAACTTCCACACTTTTTTCAAGCCCAGCTAGTATCTTTAAAGTCATGATTCTGAACTCTAGGTCTAACATTGTACTAATGTCCGTATTGAGTAGGTCCCTGGCAGACGTACTACCTCTTGTTCATTTTGCTGAGGTGATTTTTTTCATCCTGTCATTTTGTCCAGAGGAGAACAGATGAATGAGAGAACAGAATGCTAACAGGTTAACAACGTCTCCAGCAAATATACTCTATACAAACCAGAAAAGACCTGAAACCAGAGGACAAGAAAGGGAAAGAAAGAAGAGAGAAAAAAAAAGGAAAAAGAAAAAGATAAAAACAAACAAAAACAGAACAAAACAAAACAAAAAAACAGAATATGATCAAATATCATCAGGCTAGTGCATAGATCAGTGCCACACACTAGCTTTTGGGCATATTTTGGTCTGTTAGAAGAAAGTGCCTGCTAAAATTTTAAAGGAAGAAAGAGTTATATATGTACAAAATAAGGGTTGATACAATGAAGGGATGGCAGATGACTGTAAAGATGAAAATTATAAAAGATTTTATAAAAGGAATTGATAAGAAGTTGTTTTTAAAAAGAAAGAAGATTTAAAAAGAAAAAGAAAAAAGAAAAAAAAGAAAAAAAAAGGGAGAGAATGTGATCAGGCAGGAGACTAGAACAAAGCCATACATTAGTGATTTAGGGTATATTTTGATCTGTTAGACGAAATTGTATCTCAAGTTTTTAAAGAGAGAACAACTTATATATATATGCCAAAAATAAGGGTAACTACTATGAAGGGATAAAAATATGACTCTAAAAATGAAAAATAAAAAATGATTTTTTAAAAAAGGGATTGATAAGATGTTGTTTGAAAAAGGGAAAAAGAAAAATTAAAAAAAAAACAGTTTAAAAAATTAACTTTGAAAAACTAATGAATCATGGTAAAAAAGCCATGAATTCTATGTGCAGTATTCCCCTAGCGCTGGAGTTCTCCCATTCTCCTTGATCGGTAAACTTGGTCTTGGCTTGCTGGCTGTTCGTGCTGATCTTCTGGGGGAGGGGCCTGTTGCCGTGGTTCCCAAATGTCTTTGCCGGAGGCGGAATTGCCCTGCCCTTGTGAGTCCGGGCTAAGCAAGCTGCTTGGGTTTGCTCTCAGGAGCTTTTGTTTCCTGCAAGCTCTCGGTACAGCTTTGGAGGATCAGGGTGAAAATGGTGGCCTCCCAATCTCCGCCCGGAGGAGCTGAGAACTTGCGGCCCTGCTCCTCAGTGTGCCCCGAGAGAAAAGCATTCACTCCCGTCTCCCCGGTCTCCGGCCACACTCCGTGCTCACCCAGCCTGTGATCGAGCGTTTCTATGTCTGGCACCCGACCCCGTGTGGAGTCTCCAAACCCAGCAGATCCCTGCGGTGCGCTTCCATGCCGCTCCTCCCAGGGGAGGAAGAGGAGTCTCCCTGGCTCTGCCACTTGTTGGGTCCCTGCTGGAGGAGCAGTGGCCCGACTGTGTGGCACTGATCGCAGTTTATGGCAACCCCGAGCTGAGAGCCCACGCCTCGGCTCCGTCTCTGCAGCCGGCTTCCCCGCTCTGATACCTGGGAGCTCTGCCACACTCAGGCACCCCCGGTCTTTCTGTGACCCCGAGGGTCCTGAGACCACACTGTCCCGCGAGGGTTCCACCCCCCGCTTAGCCAATGGAGCAACGTCCCTCAGCGGAGCCGGCTTCTAAAAGTTCCAATTTTGTGCTCCGCGGCCCTAGCACTTGCCAGAAGCGGCCGACGGAGGCCCCTCCCCTGACATCTATCCTCCCGAATATCGCCTCGGATTCACTTCTCCGCATGTCCTACCTTCCAGAAAGTGGTCACTTCTCTGTTCAGAGAGTTGTTGCTACTCTCCTCTTCGATCTCCTGTTGAGTTCATGGGTGTTCAGAATGGTTTGATCCCTATTCAGCTGAATTCCTGAGACCAGACAAAATCCAGGTCTCCTATTCCTCCACCATCTTGCTCCGCCCCCCCAGTGGACAAGGATTTTAAAGTAGCTATTACAACTATGTTTAATGTAGTAAACTGAAAATATATTTAAAATGAATAAAAAATAGTAAATCTTAGCATAGAAATGGAAACTATTAAAAAAGAACTAAATGGAAATTCTAGCATGGAATATTATATGATATGAAAATTTTCCTTAATGGGCATAAAATCAAGTTGGAGAGGAAGGAGGCCTAATCAATAAAATTACAGAGAGATTAATAGAAATTACTTAATATGAAGAACAAAGAAATTAAATAATAAAAATCAGGTTCTCAGGGACCTGTGGGGCAATATGCAGCAATCTAACACATGAATTAGAGTCCTAGAAGGAAAGAGAGAAAAAAAGGGGTAAAATAATTTATTCGAATAACCAAAAAAGTTTCCCAAGTTTTGTGAAAATATCAACTTGAAAGTTCATACCTAAGTTAATGCCAAACTAGAGTAATACAAAGAAAACCACACTGAGGTATAGTATTGTCACAATACTAAAAATCAAACATAAAGACAAAACCTTGAAAGCAGCCAGATATAAAAAGCCAAATTACACAAGGGGAAATAAATACGTGAATGAGAACTGCCTTTTACCAGAAATAATGAAGGCCAGAAGACAAGGAAAAATATCTTTGAAGTCCTATAAATATGTCAACTCAAAATTCTTTTTCCATATAAAATATGCTTCAAAAATTAAGGAGAAATAAAGTCATTTTCAGATAAATAAAAATTGAGAGAATATATCACCATCAAACATTAGGTAAGTATTAAAAATGCAAAAGGGAGTATATAGGCTAACGGTAAATGTATAAGATGAAATATAAATCTACAAAAAGAATCAGAACTGGAAATTATAAATATGTGAGTAAATATAAAAACAAAAGTCTCTCTGTCTCTCTTCATTTCTTTAAAAGTCTATGCTTGTTTAAAGCAAAAAAAAATTTATAGCATTATATTGTTGGAAATTTGATGTATATCAATATAAAATAATTAAAACAATAGCACAAAAGACAGGGGGATAAAGGGACACAATATTAACTTAAAGTACACTCTGATAAGTTAAGGACACGTACATAATCCCTAGAGCAACCAGTAAAAACAATACAAAGATATATACATAATTAAAAAGTCAATGGAGGAATTGAACTAGAATATTAAACAGGAAATATTAAACTCATTTTTTAAAGGGGAAGGAAAGAAGGAGCAGAGAAAAAACAAACACAAGGGATGGAACAAATAGAAAACAAATGGCATAATGATAGGCTTAATTCAAACTGAATCAATAATTAGACTAAATGTAAACCACTAAATACTCCAATTAAAAGAAACAAATTGTCTATGACAAATGAAGCAAGAATATACACAATAGGAAAAAGATAGTCTTTTCAATAAATGGTGTTGGGAAACCCAGACAGCTATATGCAAAAGAATGAAACTGGACCACTGTTTTATACCATACACAAAAATAAACTAAAAATGGATTAAAAACCTAATGTGAAACCTGAAACCATAAAGCTCCTTAAAGAAAACATAGGAGTAACCTCTTGGACATCAGCCTCAGCAACATATTTATGGATGTCTTTTCATGCAAAGGAAACAAAAGCAAAAAGAAACTATTATGACTACATGAAAAAAAAGTTTGTGCATGGCAAAGGAAATCAACAACCAAACAAAAAGCCAACCTACTGAATAGCAGAAAATATTTGCAAATGATATATATAATAGGGGACTAATATCCAAAATTTACAAATAACTAACATAATTGAACACCCAAAAACATCCAATTAAAAAATGAGCAGAAAACCTGAATAGATATTTTTCTGAAGAAGACATACAGATGGCCAACAGACACATGAAAAAATGTTCAACATCACTATTTATCAGGGAAATGCAAATCAAAACTACAATGAAATATTAACATACCACTCAGAATGGTTAGTATCCAAAAGGTAAGAAATAAAAAATGTTGGTGAGGAAGTTGAGAAAAAGGAACCCTCGTAAATTCGTGCAACTATTGTGGAAAACAGTATGAAGTTTCCTAACAACAAAAAACAAACAAAGAAAACACAAAAAACTACCAAAAACCAACCATATGATCCAGTAATTCTACTTTAGGATATTTACCCAAAGAAAGCAAAAACACTAATTCAAAAACATACATGTACCCCTATGTTTATTGCAGCATTATTTACAATAGCCAAGATATGGGAACAATCTAAGTTCACTGATAGATGAATGGATAAAGAAGATGTGGTGTATATATACAATGGAATATTACTAAGCCATCAAAAAAATGAAATCCTGCCATTTGCTGTGGATAAACCTAAAAGGTATGCTAAGTGAAATAAATCAGAAAGACAAACACCACATGACTTCACGAATATATGGAATCTAAAAAGAAACAAAAAACGAAACAAATGAACAAACATAAATCAAACAGACTCTTAAATTATAGAGAACAAACTGGTATTTGCCAGATGGGAGGTGGGTGGGGGGATGGGAAAAATAGGTGAAAAGTATTAAGAGGTACACACTTCCAAAAAAAGAGAGAGATTCTTAGATTTGAAAGGGAAAGCAAGAACCCAACTGTATGCTGCCATACGAAAGGCATTTTAAATACGAAGACATACGCTGAAAGAAAAATATATACCATTCAAATATTAATCATAAGAAAATTGAAGTAGCTCTAGTTAGACAAACGGTGAGTTCAAAACAAGAAATACTGCCAAAAATTAAGGGAAATACTTTATATTAATGAAAGAGTAAATTCATCAGTAAGAAATAAGATTCCTAAACGTGTATATACATAATAGCGAAGTTTTAAAATGCAAGAAGCCAAAAAATAACAAATTAAAGGACAAATAGATATATCCACAGTCATAGTTGGAAGTTTTAACACTTCTCTTTCAGTAATTGATAGAAAAGCAAGACAAAAAACTAGAAAATTTGTAAATTTCAACAATAATATCAAACTGCTTGTCCTAATTGACATTCATAGAACACTTCAACCAACAAAGGCAGAGAATCATCTTTAAAAATGCACACGAGGGACGCCTGGGTGGCTCATTCAGTTAAGCATCCGACTCTTGATTTCAGCTCAGGTCTTGATCTCAGGGTCCTGGGATCCAGCCCGTGGATCAGGCACCATGCTCCGCCTGGAGTCTACTTGAGAGTCTCTCTCCCTCCCCCTCCTCCTCTACCCCTCCCCCCACTTGTTCTCTCTCACTTGCTCTCTCTCTAAAATAAATAAATAAATCTTTAAAAAATTTCAATCAGTAGAAATTAAAAACAAAGTTAATTTTAAAAATGATAACTGAGATATCTAAAGCTTCAAATATAAGTACATTAAACAATCTACACTGCATTCAAAATTACATGGATCCAAGAAGAAAACACAAGAAAAAATATTTTTTATTTAATGATATAATAAAAATTATAGTATATCAAAATTACTAAAATAAAATACTTAGAAGGAAATTCATAGCTTTAAAACCTTATACTAGAAAAGAACAAGGTTAAAATCAATGACTTAAATTATTACTTTAGGAAATTAGAAAAAGAGTAAGTTATACATAAAGCAAGTAGGCAAAAGGAAATAATAAAAATAAGAACAGGGGCGCCTGGGTGGCTCAGTCATTAAGCGTCTGCCTTCAGCTCGGGTCATGATCCCGGGGTCCAGGGATCAAGCCCCACATCGAGCTCCCCACTCTGCGGGAAGCCTGCTTCTCCCGCTCCCACTCCCCCTACTTGTGTTCCCTCTCTCACTGTGTCTCTGTCAAATAAACAAAATCTTTTAAAAAATAAATAAATAAATAAAAATAAGAACAAATATTAAAGAAATAGAAAGCAAAAATAGCTAGACCAGTCCAGAAATGAAAACACAAATTTACAAGGAAAGAATTAAAGGGAAATGACAGAGCAGATACTAAAGACATTAAAATTATAATAAAGAAATACATTGAACAATTATATGACAAATTCAACATCATGAATTAAGTGAAAAAATATTTCAGGAATAAATTACGACAATCTTACAGAAAATCTTTCAGATGACAGGAAGTACACTTCCCAACTTATTTTCTGAAACCAGCATAACACAGATGCCAAAACTTGGCAAAAATATTGCCACAAAGGAAAATCACAGACCAAAATCCCTCGTGAATATGAAAACAAAAATCTTTAACAAAATATTAACAAATGAAGTTTAGCAATACATAAAAAGTAATACATCAAGTTTTATCCCAGGAATACAAGATTGGTTATATATTTTAAAATTAGTGTAATTCACCATATTAACAAAATATAGAGAAGAAAATCACATAATCATTCTAATTTCAAATGAAGCACTTGAAAAAATTCAACACCAAATTTTGATTTTAAAAACCAAAACAAAAACTCAGAAATCTAGGAATAGAAGGGAGGATCATTATTAATAAAAGGCATCCATGAAGATCCTACACCTAGTATCACATATGATTTTAATGTGAAATATTGAACACTTTCATCCTAAGATTGAGAACAAGGAATATATGGTTATTTTCTATTTATTTTCACTATGATTATGATACATGTAGTTAATACAAATGCAAGGAAGAGAAGACATGAAGATTATAAATGAAAAAATAAAAGTTTCTATGCTTGCTAAATGTTTACATGCAAAGTCCTAAGAAATCTACTAAAACCAAACCAAACCAAAACAAACAAAAACAAAACAAAACAAGAACTGTATTAGATTTTTAGGGCTGCCCTAACAAAATATCACAGACTGAATAGCTCACACAACAAAAATTTATTTTCTCACAGTTCTAGAGGCTAGAAGCCAAGATCAAGGTGTGGGCCAGTCTGGTTTCTCCTGAAGCCTATCTCCTTGGCTTTCAGATGGCTATCTTCTCCTTGTGTCTTCACATGGTCCTTTGTCTGTGTGTGCACCCCTGGTGTCTTTTTGTGTGTCCAAATTTCCCTTTCTTACAAGGATACCAGTCAGATTGGATTAGGCCACTCCACTCACCACATTTAATTTAATTACCCCTTGAAAGGTTCTACCTCCAAATATAGTCCCATTCTGAGGTACTGAGGGTTATGTTTCAACATATGAATTTTGAGAAACCATAATTCAGCCCATAACAACAACAAATAAGTAAATTTACCAATTTTGAAGGATGCATGATCAATATACAAAATTAAATGGTATTTCAATATAGTAGCAGCAAAAAAAAAAGGAAAAAGAAATTTAGAGAACAAAAAAGTTCCTTTATAATAGCGTTATAACCAAAATATCCTTATATAAAAATTAACAAAGATATGCAATATGATACTGAAAAATAATGAACTACTCATAGACATACCATGGATGAATGTGCCAAAGTGAGCATCACAACATGGATGAATCTTAAAGACATTATGGTGAGTGAAAGAAGCCAGACATAAAAAAGTATATACTATATTATTCTATTTATATGAAGTTCAAGGGGGGGAAAAACTACTCCATGGTAACACAAATCAGAACAATGTTTACCTATTTGGTTGTGTATTGCCTTGAAGGAGGGTGAGGGAGTTTTCTGAAGTGATGTCTATATCTTGACTGTGGTCATTACACAGATCACATACATTTATTAAAACTCATTGAATTGTACACTTAAGATCTCTGCATTCACTATATATAAATTTTACTTCAAATATGTGTGTGTGTGTGTGTGTGTGTGTGTGTGTATACAAAACTGGAGTAACATACAATTTCCAAGGAGGTGATATACTATAAAAAATCAGAGAACAAGCTTTGAAGTCGTACAAAGAGAATTGTAATCCCAGATCTGCCACCTATTTTGGATGATTTGCATAACTTGTCTGACCCTGTGTTCTCCAGTGAGAAAACTAGGGGTGATCATAATATCCATCACACATAATTATCAGGAAGCTTATATAATATAATGTATGGAAAAGGTTTAGGCAGTGACTAGCATATAATATGTGTTGAAAAGTAGTAAAAATTGCCCTGATTAAGGTACAACAGATTTTTTTTTTAAACTAAAGTAGCGGTTTCATGTTTAGACTAAATTGTCTTCTCTGAGGTACATTACAATGCATGATATCCACGTGCAAGGACAGAGATGGATGAAGGATAAAAGAATAACAGCAGAAGGGTACCTGGGTGACTCAGTCGGTTAAGAGACTGACTCTTGATTTCAGCTCAGGTCATGATCAGGGTCCTGGGATCGAGCCCTGTATTGGGCTCGATGCTCAGCACAGAGTCTGCTTGGGATTCTCTCTCCCTCTCCTTCTGCCCCTCCCCCCATTTGTGCTTTCTTTCTCTTTCTCTCTAAAATAAACAAATAAAATCTTAAAAAAAAAAAAGAATAACAGCAGATACACTGCTACAGTTAGGACCTAATGCTGACATGAGCATACCTGAAGGAGACTGAGGAACTCAGTGCCATTTCATAGAGATAACTGTGTGGATTAAATAAGGTGTAACATGAAAACTTAATTGGCTGGTGTCTGGTATTGTGTAAACCCTCAATAAGTGGTCAAAATGATTTTATTTGTATTCACATCCAACTTTTTCCTTTTTTTTTTTTTTGAGATTTATTTATCTGAGAGAGAGGGTGTGAACATGACCAGGAGAGGCAGAGGGAGAAGGAGAGTCTCAAAGCAGACTCCAGGCTGAGCGGGGAGCCCAACACTGGTCTCAATATCAAGACCCTGAGATCATGACTGAGCAGAAACCGAGAGTTGGATGCTCAACGAACTGCCTTGCCCAGGTGCCCCCACAACCAGCTTTTTCTAAAACACAAATAACAATTAACATAAAAGAGCTTAAAAAAAAAAACTTTTATTCAAAAAATACACCACATAAACCATTCCCTAATAGTTTATTCCAATTAGCTGGTATTCATATTTTCACAAGATGTATTTGGAGATTATTAAATCTTACACGGTGACCTTAAAAATGTTTCCTCATCCAATAAATCCATATATCTGAATGAAATATGTTTTTCTTTAGTAGTTAACTCAGTTATAGTTATTATATTTTAATTTCCCCCAAATCAAAGCATTTTAATCATCCCTATTGCTCTTCCAATCTATTATCCTTTGTTCATCTAGTTCTAAATGTACATGACAGTGTCCCGATCTCAGCTAATTTTAATTAGCTTTTGAATTTTTAAGCCACTGAAAACTTTGTCAAAGTTATACTGAATAGTTACTGCAGGTCTTAATATAATTATATTTCTATCCATTCAGAAATTCTCTTTATCATGCTGCTTATCATAAGAGTTACTTTGAGTGTGTGATTTCTTTTTTTCTTTTTTTTTTTAAGATTTATTTATTTGATACAGAGAGAGAGAGAGTACAAGCAGGGGGAGTGGCAGCAGAGGGAGAGGGATCAAGCAGGGTTTGATCCCAGGACCCTGAGATCATGACCTGGGCCAAAGGCAGCCACTTAATTGACTGAGCCACCCATACTCCCCTGAGTGTGTGATTTCAACTTAATTCCTTTTATTTCCCTCTCAACCAAATGATTAAACGTGTTTCTCTGTTCTATCTTTGGTCAACTTTTGATCATTTATAAAATAAATTTGTAGGCTCTAGATTATTAGTATTTTCATTTTTTAGTATTTTTGGTCTTTTTTTTTGAAACATTTTCAATACTGATCTATTTTAATAATCAACAGAATCTTTCCAGGATGATGGTCAGGGAAAAATCAAGTGGAAATGAAATATTAAAAATCAGTTATAGCTTTTACTGCTTACCCAGAGGCCTTTTAAATAACAATAGAAAAAATGAAATCTCTCTTAAATTTTCTCTATCATAGAATAATTCGAGGAAGGTAGGTGGAAAATAAAGAAATTTTGGATACATTTGCTGAGAGCTACATATAATTTCTCAGTACTAACTTTCCTTAGGGGCACCTAGGTGGCTCAGATGTTAAGCGTCTGCCTTCGGCTCAGGTCAGGGTCCCAGGGTCCTGGGATCGAGCCCCGCATCGGGCTCCCTGCTCAGCGGGAAGCCTGCTTTTCCCTCTCCCACTCCCCCTGCTTGTGTTCCCTCTCTTGCTGTGTCTTTCTCTGTCAAATAAATAAATAAAATCTTAAAAAAAAATACTAACTTTCCTTAAAGTTAAACCAGTTACCTGTCTTGGCTTTGGAAAACATTTCACCCATAGATAAGGATGATGTAGGATACAATTAACAGGGTTTTTACATACAAACATAATAAACTGAGATTTCTGAGGACAGCAATCACCATCCTATTTCTAATGGTGTGGATATAGGTCCTGAAATTATTTTTACATTAATATACTTAAATTTTTTTCTTTAAAAAAAGATATGTTAAATATGTTAATTTTTGTATACAAAAGTCAAATTTAGCTCAGACCTAGAATGAAATCCCACACATTCTCTTTTAATATAATTCAAATTAATTGTAGTTTTTTAAAGTTTTATTGAACATTGCTATTTTTTTCTCCATATATATATATGGAGAATATATATCAATTTTGAACTTTTCTTAGTATGTGGTAAAGGATCAATAAGACAAAGCTGTTTTTTCTTTATGAATATCATACATATCTACAGCACATTTCAACTGTTTTTGTGAGCATTACAAAAGCTCAGAATTCTGACATAAAAAGACAAGATAATGAGGAGCTGGAACATCTGATTAATGTCCTTCTTTGTTGTTAATGTTTATTTATTTTTTTTAAGATTTTATTTGTCAGAGAGAGAGAGTGAGAGAGCACTAGCAGGGGGAGTGGCAGGCAGAGGGAGAAGCAGACTCTGCGCCGAGCAAAAAGACCATCGTGGGATTGGATCCCAGAGTCCTGGGATCATGACCTAAGCCAAAGGCAGATGTTTAACTGACTGAGCCACCCAGGTATCCCTGTTGTTAATGTTTATTTTGTTCTGTTTTGTTTTAGGCTACATTGGATGCACTAAGAAATAATATATATACATTTCCTTTACATAGCCCCTTCATAAGAAGAGGTCACCATTACGCCTCTAATGTAAAAAGATAATTTTTAAAAGATAAAATCATGATTTGCAAACAAAACTAATGCATGTCAAATACTATATTTAAGTCATCAGTAAATTAGAAAGCCAGTAAAATATTACAATTCTCTCAAAAAGGAATTTAAAGCCCTCCCATATATAGGCAATCAGAAATCTGAAATGAATTTACAAACAGATGTAAAACTAGTCTGTATCTATACGGCAATAATCAATTACATTCAACTTGACACATTTTCATTTGAATTTACATGGACAGAAATTACTTGCATTCTTACCAGTTTTCTGAAAATAGCTTTGTAACATAGTTCAGAGAAAACAAAAGACAGAGATAGTTGGAAAGGGTGCACTAGATAGGGCAATTCGTAATCTTGTTTGCCCATTTCAAAATCTTTCACAATTTTTCCTGACACTAAAATATCTCCTTAAAAGTCTTAAACTCCTTACACTTGTATCCTAATTAGAGCTCAAATTAATGGCTTTAGTTTTCAAGACTTTAGGTAGTGATAACATGGCACTTTACAGCTCAGAGATTATAGAGGATACTGGAAAAAAGAAGTAGCTCCCAAAGATAAGAAAGAGGACAAGATTTTGAAAGTCCCTATTATGGATAAAAACAAATGGTCCTGGGGGAAAGTTGATGGGTGCTGATGGCATAAGGAAACTTAACACTACCATTTGACAATAGAGACCAAAGAACTACACTGGGTCCTTATCAGCAGAGAGCATGGCTGTGAGGAACAGCACCAACTCATGCAGAGCAGCAGAGCCCACGATGGAGCAGAAAACCAGCAATGGAACTGAACATTGCATCTGATGATGGTGGTGGTATGGATTGCAATGCCTGAAGGCGAGGAATGAGCCTTGTTTCTAGTTTTCCAGATCTACATAAGCCTAAAGTCCTTGACTGGAGGGAGGGATCTTAAAAATTCTTGATAGTGGATGAGGCACCTGGGTGGCTCAGTCAGTTAAGGATGAGACTCTTGATTTCAGCTCAGGTCATGATCTCAGGGTTGTGAGATCAAGCCCCGTGCCCAGCTTGAGCTGGGCATTAATTAATTAATTAATTAAGATTCTCTGTCCTTCTGCCCCTACCAGCCCCTCTAAAAAAAAAAAAAAAAAAAAAATACCTGATACTGAATTTCTAGTATAACCTCAGGCTAGATTTAATTTGACTTATAAAAATAGACTAATGTGACAGTTTTGGAACTGAAATAGAGTATTCTCACTATAGTGTTAAGCCGTTGGTTGGTGCATTACAGGAAAGGATTATTTTGTTCTGCATTTGCTTTTATTTTCACAGCGAATTTAGCATAGATTTCTTACTCTGGCAAAATGAAGATAAGAAGTATAATACTAAAACGTAATTTTATTGCAGAGTGCAAGTGACGAACTATTTCCTAAAGACCTCACAATTTTAGAATTTCTTCTAATAATTTCAAGATCAGACATTAGTAATCTGTTAAGGAAATTCAATATTGCACGTGAATGAATGAGCTTTCCTATCAGTCTATGAAATTTTCATCAGTCACAGCTTCACTGAAAGAGACTTTACCTCTAGAAGAGCCAACATATTCCTTTTATAGATATTTCAGAAAACAACACGAGTTATCAGAATATTATCACCCTTAAAGAGATCATAACATCATTTATATCCATCCAAACACTTAATGGTTGACTCATACATCTATTTATTAGGTATTCATCCGGTGATTTCTAGGTGCCAGACAGTGTGCTGGGAACACAGCAATGGGTTGAACAGGGAAAGTCCCTGCTCTCATGGAGCTAGTATTTCAGTGAGGAGGGAAAAAAACAAAATAAATTATAGGGAGAAAAATTAAGTGTACAAAGGGGATGTGAGTACCAAGGCAATGGAGAATAAAATTTATTGAAGTGGTCAAGGAAGGATTTAATGGAAAGGTAAAAACTGAGCAAAATTCTAAGACTGTAGAAACAGAGATATGTTAGATGGCTACACAAAGAGATTTGCAGAAGAGAGATAAAACCCAAAAACTAACAGCAACAGCAAAACAACATATACCCCCAGGAAGGAAGATGTAGCATGTCTGGAATGTTAGGAAGAGCAAAAAGGTATGGCTGGGCTGACTGAGAGGAGAGCAGTAGGAAATACTAAAGAGGCATCAGAGTCCACACTGTACACACTATTGTAAGGACTCTAGAAACAGAAGAGCTGATAACAGCAGTTTAATTCCAAGACTCCCAGACATTTACATAAGTATTAATGTCCAATATATTGTGTTTAAATTTGGTGGTTATAAAATATTAACTTGAGGCATTAAATTTGCAAATCATTAAAGTGTACTGTAGGTTCAGTTGCTGTAACTGAGATCTAAATTATCAGTGATTAAAACAAGGTAAATGTTTATCTCTCTTGCATAAAAGTCTAGTCCTAAGCAAATAGGCTGGCAGGATGGTTCCATAGTATCAGGGACCCAAGTTCCTACTAACTTCTCTATCTTTAGGATTTTACCCTTGTCAGTAGCATCCATATCACTACTCTTATGAGTGGGAAAGGGAAAAGGGAAATGTAAGGTTAAGGCTTTTCCTATAAGGGGTGACCAAGCAGCTGTACACATCATTTCTTCCCCATTGGAGAATATTTAGTCACAGAACTACCTATAATGAAAGGGAGGTTGGGACAGGTAGTCTTTATTCCAAGTGGCCATGTGCTAAGTTAAAATTAGGGGTTATAATATATTAGATAAGGGGATAATGGAGATTAGAGAACAAGTAGTTGTCTTTTGGCAGATTCAAATAATAGTTTAATTTTGAGATGCATTAAACATCCTAAAAAATGTGACAGAAAGGAAAGAGTACCTAACAAAAAGCCAAAGGATGTTAGTTCTACTCCAAATCTACCAAGAATTAGCTAGCAACCTTGAATCAAAAAACTAACTTCCCTTATATTCAGTATATCATTTGTAGTATTGAGCTGAAAATACTCTGCTGTACCTAAACAAAAGATTCTCCCCAAAACTTTACATAAGTCACTTTTATCAAATGCATACTAATTATAAAACACTGAAACTTGTACAATGATCTAAAAACTCAAGAGAAGAAATATCTGGCCTCCAGCCAAACACCAGATATGTCTCTTCAAAGCCAATACAGCTTCTTTTTATCCTTGAAAGTTTTTTAAAAAATACAAAAGTCAAGGTGAAAATAACCTCTATATTTGTCCAGATGGAACTCTATGACTGCCTCACTGACAAGGGACAATGACCAGGGTGAATGGACCACAGGATAACTGGCTGACATCCCTGAGGTCATAAGTATACACAACCTAGATAACTTTCTGGTATAGAGATAAGCAATGAACCCGGCCAGTGAATCCACTGCCACTGTATTCATTCAAGGAAAGCCATCGGTTGCAAATGTGCCAGAGAACTCAAAGAAGTGCTTTATTTGGGCTTATAAGTCACAGCAGAAACTAAGATTATCTGTCATGTGTTAGGTCTTTTCAGGGATGTCTGGTTCTGGTGTCTTGCCACCACCTTTCCAGTGCTAGGGAAACATTCATTCACAGGGACAAAGCCAGTTACGCTGAAAGTCAGGTCCTTTCCTCCTCTCTCCATGAGTGCACTGCAATCTCCTCTGGAAATGGAGAAAGGAAAGGTGTCATTCTTCACGTTGTGGCCAGAGTCAAAGTTTCCAGGAAAGCCAGTTAATCTGGGAAAATGGTATCCAGACAAAATAAAGGAAAAATATTCTAGCATCAACTGATGTTGTAATCTAACACATTTTTAATAGAAAAAAAATTAAGGGGGGGCCTCACAAAACAAACAGAAAAACAAAAATATATGAAAACAGCTCTCTAGGTGCTAACAACTGTACTCTATCTGCAATAATTACAGTGATTTGATACTATACTTTCTGATTTCAATAACTTTCATTTTAACCTGCTGAGTGAAAAACATGATTAAAATAAATGAGGAAAACACATACTGTAGTACATAATTCAAATGTTCTATGAGCAACAGGGATGTCACTTTAATGTGCTAATTTGATGATCTGTTTAAAAAGCAAAAACCAGTTATGATGACAGAGCACAAACAGATAAATGTTCATACCTCCATAGCAAATTTGACAGAGCAGGCTTCTATGGATACATTTAATAATTGAGGTGCTGAATGTACAAAGTTCTACTTATTCATTTTGCTCTACTTCATACAATGGGGATTGAGTCACTGGAATAAAAAATCTGATGCTTTCACTCAGTCTGTCTTTTTTTTTTTTTTTTAAGTCAGCCCATTTGGTACTATGGGCTGAAAAAAAGACAAAATGCCAGTGCACAAGAAATCCTTTCAGGGCCTAAAATGATTCATCCTTATTAGATTCCCCCTTGTTATGGATATTTTTGTAAAAATGGGGAAGAATTACCATTCCTTTCAAAATAAATCTTCAAAAACTACTTTTGACATCCAAACTACAAAAGCAGTTAGTGTATTAAGTGAAAAGATCATTTATTTTAGAATAAAACCAGGATTCGAATCACCATTCTAACCATTTTTCACATGTGGTGGGAGGATTCAACAATTCAACGAATATATATATTTCATATAGATTATTTATCTTTATAAATATATATAAACTGTCCGGTTGTAGGCAAACAAATGATCTCCTGATTGAGCATGAAGTTTAATGTAAAAGACTCCAAAGGACACTGGTTAGGAGCGTGGACTCGGGTGCCAGATGGCCTGGGTTTGAATCGTGGCTCTTTGACTTCTCTCTGTGCCAGTTTCCTCTTCTATAAAATTAGGATAGTAACAGTATATACTGCATAGGATTGTTCTGAGAGTAAACAAAATTAATTTATTAGTACTGAGGAGAAAGGGCCTGGGAGATCAGCCCAGGAGAAGCGAGGCCAGGAAGCTGCGTGGAGTCCCAGCTCTTTAGAGTAAAGCAGACAGTGCCTTCAGTCCATACAACTAAGCCATTGAGGGAAGAGAACCCCAGGACTTCCAGGCTGGTCAGGGACCACATCATGCAGACCAGAGCTTAGCCCCAGAGGAAAGGAGCCTGAGCATGACATCACCAGTAGATGAGGCAGAATCTCTCGGGAGCCAGCATACCTGAGGGAGCTGCTTAGGTCTGAATGCCTCAGCAGTGGGGACCGTGGAGGCCACCACCCACCCACACTGGGCTTTTAGGCAACAATTTAGACCCCTTGTGATAACAAAGGAAAAGAGGGAGGACTGCCTTTGCAGGCCTTTGTGTCAGAAGCTAGACCTCTGTTTTCTTCTCCCTCCTCCCACTCCAATTCAAGGGCATAAGTCTTAGGAACGAAGCTGATAAATAAATTACTATCTCCCCCTTGAAGATCTCACAACTAGTTAGTTAGACAAACACGAAAACAGAGAAGCATTGTACAATTAACTTGAGGGCTTCATAATGAGATATCATCTGTGCTGGGTCCTGAAGGATGAGTATGAATTCTCCAAGCAGACAAGGGAGAGAAAGGAACCCAGAGGTAATATCCGATGCAAATATCATGAGGAAATTCTCAGAGGCATGGAAATGCAAGCTTTGTTCCAAAAAGAGCGTTTAATTAGAATTCTGGGTACCAGGGGAGGAATGGATGAGGAAGAATTAGGGAGGAGGCAAGAAAGAGGAGCTCCAGGGTAGCAGGCTAGAAAATTTTACCTTAGATATTGAAGGGCCTTCCTTTTGTGCTAGGATAAAGAGTAGATTTATTATGTAGGAAATTGGGAACCGGCAAGTTTGAACACAGGTGAGTGTGACATGGCAGATTTACATTTTTATCTCGATCACCAGTGGTAATATGGAAAGTGCACTGGAAGGGAGAGACTGTTGCAAGGAAAGGAGGTTCAGTAACACAGACCACGAGAACTGTGTCCACAGCAATTACAGTTAACAAAAACTGAATGGCAGTGAAAGAGAATGGGCATTTTTGAGTCCCATGCATCATAAATGCTCTACCTCTTTTTTTGGTTTTTTTTTTTTTGGCTAACACATACAAATCAACTGGTGGGATTAATTATAAGGATACCTAATATGAGTCATTTTAGGAAAGGAAGTAAATACCATTGCAAAGTGGGAAGGGATTATACATTTTACTAGACCAGAAATTTCCCCCGGAATTAGTAAACCAACACAAACCATTAATTTCATGCTTGTCTTCTCTGTTAAAACCTATGGCTGATTTGCTACATAAATGCATATGTACATACATAATATATATATACATACATAAATGGAACTGGCCACATGAGTACTCCAGAAACATCTGATGCTGATAAGTAAACAGTGTCATTTGCTAGAAATTCAACTCCATATTGACCCCATTTTAGCTCTCTATTTGACCCCTTCTCCTTTTCCAATTGGGAGAAGGAAAATAAGTAAATGAGCCATAATTTTTGGCAATGCGTATTTAAAATGAGGTCTGCCAAGTTCAAAACTGAAAATGCAGCAGCTGTTTGCACAAAACACGGGCCAAGAAATTCCTGCATGACTGACAATATACTTTTGCTTCTGGCTGCACAATCTCTGACCGGGGTATTCATTTCGACAGCTGTCAGCTAAACCTTGAGAGGAGGGTTTTTCTCACTATAGAGAAGATTCCGAAAAGGGAGGGATTAGTGTTCATACTCGGTAATGGAAGCACTTCAAAGGGGGAAATCTGTACATTCGACCAGGGGGAAATCTATATGGGAATGGAAAAGTAATCATTCTTGCAGTGTAGGTAGATTAGACTAAGAATATATCATGAATATCTGGAGAAGTGTCTTACTTCTGTTGCAGAAGAGGGCTCTGGGACCTATGTATGGTGCCTGGGACTACAGGACACTGCTTCTTAAGCAGCACGGCCTGTGCTTTCCTGATGCTGGTCACAGCAGGCGCCTAGATCTCTGTGACGGCAACAGTGTAAGGGACAGAACAAACACTAACAAAGTGTCTAGGGCAGCACCATCTCCCACATCAGCCTACAGCTGTGATGGGACCAGGGCCAAGGCCTTCGTGGAAGCAGTCCAACGGGGGCCACGATTATTGCCTGGCAAGGCAGCAGCTAGCAACTGGAGAAGCAATGCCTGAGACTAAATGTAAAGAAATTCCACAGTGATAACTGCAGTTAACGGCACCGAAGGACACAGCAAAATGGTTTGGAAAACAAAAACGTGGGGGGTAGTTAGAGGGCAAATAAATCACCCTATCATTTTTCACGTTCAACTTCAAAGCAAATGGAGAGAGCTAAGTTAGACAGACGGCGATGACATTATCATGCTTACTCCTGATAAAGCTGATTGCAGAACTGTGGTTCAAGATCTGCAGTTAAATGAGCTCATCTAGAGTTCATTCTAAATTAGATCCTGGCATGGCCGGACAAGAGCAAGCAAGAGGCAGGCGTGATGGAGAGAATCCACAATTTGATGCCCTGTGGGCAAACTGGCTCTGAAAAGTAAGAAGGAGGTAGGCGGGACACATAAGGAATTGAATGTTTCTAATACGAAATTTGCCAGTCTTTCATCTGTGGGTAGGAGCAAACAGAGGATAGAGCTTCTCCCCTAACCTATCATAAGCCTTCCTCTAGAAGTAAAGTGTTAATTTTCTCTTCTTTATGGAAATATGAGGAGGGGGGGAATATTGCTTAACCATAATACTAAGGGTAACTATTATTTATTAAATGTTTGTTGTCTACCAGCATTGTGCTTTGTGTACATTATCTAATTGAACCCTCATGACAATTGTATAGAAAAGCTTCCTTGTGTCCCTCTGTGTGTGTGTGTGTGTGTGTGTGTGTGTGTTAAGAACACTTACTATGAGATTCACCCTCTTAAAAAAAATTTAAGTGGGGGCCCCTGGGTGGCTCAGTTGGTTAAGCGACTGCCTTCAGCTCAGGTCATGATCCTGGAGTCCTGGGATCGAGTCCCACATCGGGCTCCCCGCTCAGCGAGGAACCTGCTTCTCCCTCTGGCCCTCCCTCCCCTCATGTGCTCTCTCTCTCTCTCTCTCTCAAAATAAATAATAAATAAATCTTTAAAAAAAAATTTAAGTGCAATTACCACATTTTATTTAACCTGCGGACATTTGGGTTGTTTCCGTAACTTGGCTATGGTGAATAATGCAATGAACATGGGAGCGCGGCTATCCCTTCTAGAGCCCAATTTCAATTCTTTTGGATAAACACCCAGAAAAGGGATTGCTGGATCATATTGTAGTTCCAGTTTTAATTTTTTGAGGACCCTCCATGCTATTTTTCATAGTGGCTGCATCATTTTACATTCCTACCAACAGAGCGTAAGTGTTCCAATTTCTTTACAACCTCACTAACACTTGTTATCTTTAAAAAAAAAAAAATAGCCATCCTAACAGGTGTGAGGTGACATTTCATTATGTAAATACAGTCCAGTGCAAAAATATAGATTTTTTTCTCACAGAAACTAATGATTATTTAATTATGTCACGTACATGGAACACATGGTTCTATATTGTAGGCATGTGTAGAGAAAGGCTTATAGATATTAATGGTTGTAGCCGACTTAAATAACCCTAGCATCACCATCCTTTTACATGTATCTATAGCCTCTAAATATTGCCTGTGATAGACAAAGCAGCTAGTTTACAAAAGCATATTCTTTTTCAAGTACAGAGCAATATCATTGCCAAATGACAGTACTCATGGCCCAAGATACTGAAACTGCTGTCAACCTATGGAAAAGCAAACCAAAATGTATAGATAGTTAAATTATTTACATTAAACTATTATCATTCAATTTGGCAGCAATAAGAGCAAAGTAAGATAAAATACCTACATTCATATGTGATTTGAGTAGTTAAATCAGAACAGAAAATATTTCATCCCTCTGTAAATTTATTCTCACACTAAATGGCCTTCACATGCTTTTCAAAACCCTAACTTTTTCAACATGGGAACCATAACATAATATTCCACTAAATAAACACTTGAGATGTTTAGAGCACTATTTGCATTAGCTTTTCATTTATTTTTTTATTTTGGCAGATTAAGAAAATACAATATAAAAAAAGAATCTCAAGAGAAGATTAAACTTTGACAAAGGTGTCAATAACTCACCGTTGGTCTTTGGTTTCCCCTTTTGTTATCCCTGCTGTATCTCTTCTGCCTTTTCTGCTGCTCATACCCCTCTCCAGGCATGTACCATTTCACCTGACCAGATTTATTTTATCATGAAGAGACATTATCTGGGTTAGTAAACTGATATATATCCCTATGTATAAACATTTTTGTGTATGATTGGTCTACAGCATGATTCCAAACCTAAAACAAGGCAAGAGATCACTATGTGTGGAATTTTGAACACAAATAGAGGAGAGTTAGGGGAAAATCTTGCTGGTTCTGTTAAAATCACACCAGCTAGATGACAGCCCATATCCCCCTCCCTAAAAGTCAAGGCTGATTCCAAGGATATTCGTTATGAAAAAAAGATTTAAAGTATGCAAGTTCAGGAATAAACAGAATATTGGGTCCACTGATTCTCAGAAAGCCTTCTCTTCTCCCATAGCTTCTATACACAACTGATTGCTCATCAAAATTCCAAAATCAGTTTCATTTTGTTATTGTCTTTTAAAAATGTACATACTCCTAAGATTGATAACATTCTAAGCTTACTAAAGCATCCAACCGACATTTTCTAAGATTCTTTAATGTGCCTGACCATGTGCTAGGTACTAAGGACCCAAAGATATTTATTAAAAAAAAAAAAAAAAACTCAGTAATCAGGTAGAAACCAAACATGTAAGCAATTAACTAAAGAGAATGTAGGGGCGCCTGGGTGCCTCAGTCATTAAGCATCTGCCTTCGGCTCAGGGCATGGTCCCAGGGTCCTGGAATCGAGCCCCGTATCGGGTTCCCTGCTCCACGGAGAGCCTGCTTCTCCCTCTCCCACTCCCCCTGCTTGTGTTCCCTCTCTCGCTGTCTTTCTCTGTCAAATAAATAAATAAAATATTTTAAAAAATAAAATAAAATAAAGAGAATGTAATAGGGACTATAGCAGAAGAACCCACACAGAGCTGTGGGAGGTAGAGATGAGAGTAATTGAATCACCAGAAAAATGTCTTAGACCCTTATAAAAAGGAAACTTTTTAACTGGATCCAAAATGAATGCAGCTTTTGATCAAAGGAAGAAGGCAGCAAGCATGAAGCTGTAGAGAGTTGAAAATATTTACAAGGACAGGAAGAAACAGGACATGTGCGTAAAATAATCCATATTCATTTACACCTTTTAGGTCATAGAGAAAAAATAACTATTTTCAAACTCATAGAACACTTATGCATCTCCTCCTAGTTAGAACTAAAGACATATATCTGTGTACTAATAAACCCATGTGCTAAAACCATGAACTATTATGGAAATATGAACTATTTTTACTGAGAAAATATGTATCAGTGGAGATATAAGTAGTAGAAACTACTAGATATATGACAGTAAGCGTCTAGATGTAAATTTTTTTAAATTGCGGTTTTATTATTTTTCATCTAAATGAATCCAGCTGCCTATTTATTCAATATTATTAAATGCCTAAGTTGTTATATGCTTTTCAAGGCACTGGGGATTCACTGGTGAATAAGCCAAAGTAACCTGATTTTATAGCACTTATATTCCTAAATAAGATGGATTAAATAAACAAGAAATTACTATGTGATATAATTTGAAGTGTGACTAAATTAAAGAATCTTACAAGCAGCTAAGGTGGAATTACTTTCAGAAACCAAGACTCCTCTCAAAAAAAGTAGAAGAGCCAGACAGAAGAAGAGGAGGAGGAAGAAGAAGGAGAAGGAGAAGAAAGAGAAAGAAAGAACTTTCTGATTTAAGGCATTAGAGACTGGCTGAAGCTACTAGAACTTGAGGAGCTAAGATCCACAGACACACTGGAACCATAGAGAAGTGAGCAGACACTCTGCCCCATCTTTTCTCTCAGGGCGATTTTTGGAGTGAGGCTAAATGTTAAGAATTAAGCCAGGGAATTACACATATCACTGTGTGTGCAGGTGGCAACTGGCCCTCTTTGTGTTGACCTCTGGGTGACAGGGTCTGAAGAACTGAAGCTAGAAAAATATGCTATGATACACTGCCTACTGATATTGTTATAAGAAACTATCCTTTGTCTCTGATCCAGGAGTCTCATGACTTCTGTTAACAAACAGAAAAGCCAATAGAGCTTTGGAAAATCTCATAGGACAGAAGACACACAAAAATAATTGGGGCTGCTAATGTATCTAGGACTTAAGAACTTAAGAGAAGGGAGGCCCAGAAAATTCTGCCAGATGCTTCACGTTTTCACTTTGATGTATTTCATTAAGATACAAAAGGAAAGGAATTAAAAAAATAGACAGAAAACAACTGAAAGGTAGAATGCATTTTTCTCTGCAGTCTCCACTGCTGAAGAGACAGAAACTACAGAAACTGTTGTCCAAGACCATCCAACAAAGAGGGGACTTAGAAAATTCCCAGGCCCTCAGTTTCTCATTTGGAACTTCTGGAGAACTACACCAAAGATATAAAGAGAACCAGAGTCTAAAAAACTTCAATCATCTTTGGATCATCTCCATCCTATTAGGAGAAAATTCCCCATGGGTCTCTTGTACACTGCACATCTTATAAGTAGAGAAATTGACTGTCTTTGTTCCATACTATTCATCAAGAATGCTTTTTATAATAAATAGTTATGGAAAAGAAAAAAACTATTTTCCTCTGGAGCAAAGGGCAGGTTGTTTAAAAGATACACATGTATGCTATATATGGAGAGATAGCTATAAAGATCTATAGATCTATTCAGGTTATTTATTTTTCTTGAGTGACCTCTGGCAGTTTGTACCATTTAAGGAATGTGTCCATCTTATGTAAGCTGTTGAATTTATGAGCATTGAATTCTTTTTTTTCTTCCAAGTTGTTATTTAAATTCAAGTTAGTTAACATATAGTGTAATATTGGTTTCAGGAGTAGAAATTAGTGATTAATCACTTACATGTAACACCCAGTGCTCATCACAAGTGCCCTCCTTAATACCCATCACCCATTTAGCCCATCCTCCCACCCACCTCCCCTCTGGCAACCCTCATTTTTTTTTCTCTATAGTTAAGAGTCTCTTATGGTTTGTTTCCCTCTCTCCTCTTTTTCTTTTCCCCCTTCCCATATATTCATCTGTTTTCTTTCTTAAATTCCACATATGAATGAGATCCTATAGTATTTGCCTTTCTCTGACTGACTTATTTTGCTTAGCATAATACACTCTAGCTCCCCCGATCATTGCAAATAAGATTTCATTCCTTCTGATGGCTGAGTAATATTCATACACACACACACACACACACACACACACACACACACACACACACACACACACACACACACATCTTCTTTCATTGATTCATTACTCCATGGACATTTGGGCTCTCTCCATAGTATGGCTATTGTTGATAATGTTGCTATAAACATTGGGGGTGTGGGATTGCATGTGCCCCTTCAAATCACTATTTTTGTATCTTTTGGATAAATACCTAGTAGTGCAATTGCTGGGTTTAGGGTAGCTCTATTTTTAATTTTTTGAGGAACCTCCAACTGTTTTCCAGAGTGGCTGGGAAGTTTGCATTCCCACCAACCGTGTAAGAGGGTTCCCCTTTCTCCTCATCCTCACGGACATCTGTTGTTTCCTGAGTTGTTAATTTTAGCCATCCTGACAGGTGTGAGGTGGTATCTCATTGTGGTTTTGATTTGTATTTCCCTGATGCCGAGTGATGTTGAACATCTTTTCATGTGTCTGTTAGCTATTTGTATGTCTTCTTCAGAGAAATGTCTGTTCTGCCCATTTCTTAACTGGATTTTTTTTTTCAGGATTATTTATTTTTTGAGTCTTGAGTTTGATAAGTTCTTTATAGATTTTTGATACTAGCCCTTTATTTGATATATCATTTGCAAATATCTTCTCCCATTCTGTAGGCTGCCTTTTAGTTTTGTTGATTGTTTCCTTTGCTGTGCAGAAGATTTTATCTTGCTGAAGTCTCAAGTTCATTTTTACTTTTGTTTCCCTTGCCTCCAGAGATGTGTCTAATAAGAAGTTGCTATAGCCAAGGTCAAAGAGGTTACTGCCTGTGTTCTCCTCTAGGATTTTGATGGTTTCCTGTCTCACATTTAGATGTTTCATCCATTTTGAATTTGTCTTTATGTATGGTGTAAGAAAGTGGTCCAGTTTCATTCTTCTGTGTGTTGCTGTCCAGTTTTCCCAACACCACTTGTTGAAGAGACTTTTTTCCATTGGATATTCTTTCTGCTTTGTCAAAGATTAGTTGACCATATATTTGTGGGTCCATTTCTGGGTTCTCTATTCTGTTCCACTGGTTATTTGTCTGTTTTTCTGCCAGTACCATACTGTCTTGATCACTATAGCTTTGTAATATAGCTTGAAGTCCAGAATTCTGATGCCTCCAGCTTGGCTTTTTCTTTTTCAAGATTGCTTTGGCTATTTGGGGTCTTTTGTGGTTCCATACAAATTTTAAAATTGTTTCTTCTAGCTCTGTGAAAAATGCTGGTGTTATTTTACTTGGGATTGCAGTAAATGGATAGATTGCTTTGGGTAGTATAGACATTTTAACAATGTTTATTCTTCCAATCCAGTAGCATGAGATATTTTTCCATTTCTTTGTGTCTTCTTCAATTTCTTTCATAAGTGTTCTGTAGTTTTTAGAGTACAGATCTTTTACCTCTTTGGTTAGGTTTACTCCTAGGTATGTCATAGTTTTTGGTGCAATTGTAAATGGGATCAATTCCTTGATTTCTCTTTCTGCTTCTTCCTTATTTGTGTATAGAAATGCAACAGATTTCTGTACATTGATTTTACATCCTGCAACTGTGCTGAATTCATGTATCAGTTCTAACAATTTTTTGGTGGAGTCTTTCAGGTTTTCTACATAAAGTATAATGTCATCTGCAAACAGTGAAAGTCTGACTTCTTCGCCAATTTGGATGCCTTTTATTTCATTTTGTTGTCTGATTGCTGAGGCTAGGACTTTCCAGTAGTATGTTGAACAGTGGTGAAAGTAGACATCTCTCTCTTGTTCCTGATCTTAGGGGAAAAGCTCTGTTTTTCCCCACCAAGATGATATTAGCTGTGGGCCTTTCATATACAGCCTTTATGATGTTGAGGTAAGCTCCTTCTATCCCTACTTTCTTGAAAATTTTTATCAAGAAAGGATGCTGTATTCATGAAAAAATGCTCAACATCACTTGGCATCAGGGAAATACAAATCAAAACCGCAATGAGATATCGCCTCACACCAGTCAGAATGGCTAAAACTAACAAGTCAGGAAATGACAGAAATTGGTGAGGATGTGGACAAAGGCGAACCCTCCTACACTGTTGGTGGGAATGCAAGCTGGTGCAGCCACTCTGGAAAACAGTATGAATGTTCCCCAAAAAGTTGAAAATAGAGCTACCCTACAACCCAGCAATTGCACTACTGGGTATTTACCCCAAAGATAGAAATGTAGTGATCCAAAGGGGCACCTGCACCCCAATGTTTATAGCAGTAATGTCCACAATAGCCAAACTATGGAAAGAACCCAGATGTCCATTGACAGATGAATGGATAAAGAATATGTGGTATATATTTATACAATGGAATATTATTCAGCCATCAAAAAGAATGAAATCTTGCCATTTGTAATGACATGGTTGGAACTAGAGGGTATTATGTTAAGTGAAATAAGTCAATCAGAGAAGACATGTATCATATGATCTCACTGATATGTGTAATTTAAGAAACAAAACAGAGGATCATAGGGGAAGAGAGGATAAAACAAAACAAGATGAAACCAGAGAGGAAGACAAACGATAAGAGACTATTAATCATAGGAAACCAACTGAGGGTCACTGGAGGGGAGGGTGGTGGAGGGAGGGGGTAACTGGGTGATGGACATTAAGAAGGGTATGTGTTGTAATGAGCACTGGGTATTATTTAAGACTGATGAATCACAGACCTGTACCTGTGAAACCAATAATACATTATGTTAATTAAAAAAAAAAAAAGAAAGAATGCTGTATTTTGTCAAATGCTTTTTCTGCATCTAATGAGAGGATCATATGGTTTTCACCCTTTCCTTTATTAACACGGTATATCATGTTGATTGAGTTGCAAATTACTGAACCACCCTGGCAACCCAAGAATAAATTCCCACTTTATCATGGTGAATTATTCTTTTAATGTACTGTTAGATTTGATTTTCTAGTATCTTGTTGGGAATTTTTGCAACCATGTTCATCAGGAATATTGGCCTGTAGTTCTCCTCTTTAGTGGGGTCTCTATCTGGTTTTGGAATCAAGATGATTCTGGCCTCATAGAATGAGTGTGGAAGTTTTCCTTCTATTTCTATTTTTTGGAAGAGTTTCAGGAGAATATATATGAACTCTTCTTTAAATGTTTGGTAGAATTCCCCTGGGAAGCCATTCAGCCCTGAACCCTTGTTTGTTGGGAGATTTTTGATTACTGATTCAATTTCTTTGCTGGTTATGGGTCTGTCAAATTTCCTATTTCTTCCTGTTTCAGTTTTGGTAGTATATATGTTTCTAGGAATTTATCCATTTCTTCCAGATTGCCCAATTTGTTGGCATATAAATGCTCATAATATTCTCTTATAATTGTATTTCTGCAGTGTTGGTTGTGATTTCTTTCATTTGTGATTTTATCTATTTGGGGCTTTTTTCTTTTCAATAAGTCTGGATGGGGGGTTATCAATTTTGTTAATTCTTTCAAAGAATCAGCTCCTGGTTTCATTGATCTATTCTACCGGTTTTTTTTATTTCTATTTCATTTATTTCTGCTCTTCTTAATTATCTCCCTTCTTCTGATGGTTTTAGGCTTTATTTGCTGCTCTTTTTCCAGCTCCTGGATGTTAGGTTTGACTGTGTATTTGAGACTTTTCTTGTTTCTTGAGGAAGGCCTGTATTGTTATATGCTTCCTTCTTATGACCACCCTTTGTTACATCTCAAAGGTTTTGGACTGTCCTGTTTTCATTTTCGTTTGCTTCCATGTATTTTTTTATTTCTTCTTTAATTTCTTGGTTAACCCATTCATTCTTTAGTAGGATGTTCTTTAACCTCCATGTATTTGTAGTCATTCAAAATTTTTTCTTGTGGTTGACTTCAAGTTTCATAGTGTTGTGGTCTGAAAATATGCATGGTATGATCTCAATCTTTTTGTACTGGTTGAGGGCTGATTTGTGACCCAGTATGTGATCTATTCTGGGGAATATTCCATATGCCTTCAAAAAGAATGTGTATTCTACTGCTTTAAGATGAAATGCTCTGAATATATCTGTTAAGTCCATTTGGTCCAGTGTGTCACTCAAAGCCATTGTTTCCTTATTGATCTTATGCTTAGATGATCTGTCCATTGCTGTGAGTGGGGTGTTTAAGTTCCTTACTATTATTGTATTATTATCAGTGAATTTCTTTAAGTTTGTTATTAATTGATTTCTATATTTGGCTGCTAGCAAGGTGGGGGCATAAATATTTACAATTGTCAGATCTTGTTGAATAAACCCCTTTATTATGATATAGTGCCCTTCTTCATCTCTTATTACAGTCTTTGGTTTACAATCTAGTTTGTCTGATAGAAGTATAGATACTCCTGCTTTCTTTTGATGCCCATTAGGATGATAGATGGTTCTCCACTCCCTCACTTTCAATCTGGAGGTGACTTTGTGTCTAAAATGAGTCTCTTATAAGCAGCATATTGATGGTTTTGATTTTTTTATCCATTCTGATACCCTATGTTTTTTGATTTAGTCCATTTCCATTCAGAGTAATTATTGACAGGTAAGAATTTAGTACCATTGAATTACCTGTAAAGTTGCTGTTCCTATAGATTGTCTCTGTTCCTTTCTAGTCTTTGCTGCTTTTGGTCTCTCCCACTCAAAGGGTCCCCTTTCTTGCAGAGCTGGTTTAGTGTTCATGAACTCCTTTAGTTTTTGTTTGTCTTGGAAACTCTTTATCTCTCCTATTCTGAATGACAGCCTTGCCAGATAAAGTATTCTTAGCTACATATTTTCCCATTTAGCACATTGAACATATCATGCCACCACCTTCTGGCCTGCCAATTTTCTGGGGACTGGTCTGTTACTACCTTATATGTCTACCCTTTCAGGTTAAGGACCTTTTGTCCCTACCTGCTTTCAGAATTCTCTTTATCTTTGTATTTTGCAAGTTTCACTATGATATGTCTTGGCGCTGACTTGTTTTTGTTGATTTTGAGGGGAGCTCTCTGTGCCTCTTGGACTTGAATGCCTGTTTCCTTCTCCAGATTAGAGAAATTCTCAGCTCTCAGCTCTAATTTGTTCAAATAAACCATCTGCCCCTTTTCCCCTGCTTTTCTTCTGCGACTACTATGATACAGATATGATTGTGCTTCATGGAGTTGCTGAGTTACCTAAGTCTACATTTGTGATCTAATAGTTTGCTTTCCCTCTTCTTTCCAGATTCATTAGTTTCCGTAATTTTATCTTCTATATCACCTATTCATGCCTCTGCTTCTTCCATCCTTGTTGTGATTACATCCAGTCAGTTTTGCATCTCAGTTGTACCATTTTTTATTTTGACCTGACTAGTTTTTAGTTTCTTTTATCTCTGCAGCAAGGGTTTCTCTGGTGTTTTCTATACTTCTTTCAAGCCCAGCTAGTATTCTATGACTGTTGTTCTAAATTCTTGTTCAGATAAATTGCTTGTATCCATTTTGAGTAAATCCCTGGCTGTGATTTCTTCTTGATCTTTCTTTCGGGGAAAATTCCTCCATCTTGTCACTTTATCTAGGTATCTGTCTTTTGTGTGTTATGAAAGCTTGTTATGTTTCTTGCTCATGAGAGTAACGCTATATTAAGAGGGGGGTCATAGACTGTCCAGGGCCTGGCACTTCAAAAAGTGTTTCTGGCATATGCTGTGTTCACTCAGCTGTTGTGTTTTGGCTGCACTTTCCCACAGGTCAGTCCTCTGCAGAGTTCTTCCTTCCTTACAGTGGGGAGTGTTTGGACCTCTAACTAGGTGTGCTTTGATTTGTTTGCTAAAATAAGCCTGGGGGAAAAAAAAAAAGCCTGATTCAAAAAAAAAAAAAAAGAAAGAAAGAAAGAAAAGGAAATGTAACAAACTAACAAACAAAAAACTATAAACCTGATTCCAAAGGAAAAAGAAAGAGAGAAAGAGAGAGGGAGAGAGAGAAAGGAAGGAAGGAAGGAAGGAAGCAAGCCTGATCCAATTTCCACCAGAACTGAACCTACCACTTGGAGCACTCTATGATCTGTAGACTTGGTGCATGCAGGGGGCCTGTGCTTGTCTTCTAGGGGAGAGGCCCGCTGCACTGGCTCATAGTTAGGCCTGCTCTAGTAAAGATGTACCTGCAGGGAGCAAGGGGGCAGGTTTTGGTGTAAGTAGCTCCAGCCTCCCCTGGGGGAGCTGTATTGCTCACTGGAGTCAAACGGAGCTGGTGGGTGGGAGGAAAACACCCACCTCACTCTCTTGTCCCATGGAAGTGAGCTCCTGCCTGCTGCTATTCAGGAAGCCCTCACAGAAGAGGGAACAATCTCCCCTCTTGTGTCCCCAGCTTCTGTCAGATCCCTGCCCTCATCCTGTCTGTGCCCAGGCCCTCGGCACGCCTGTCACCACCGTTCTATCTTTGGTGAGTAGCTGGGATTCAAAACTCCAAATCTTAAAGGACCCAGCAAGGCACAGACCCACTGACCTCCTCTGGAGGAGAGCCTCTCTGCACTGTGTCTGGTGCTGTTTTGTCCCAGAAAAGCAGTCCACAGCCCTGGAATTTATGATGAAGCACAGCAAAAAGCAGCAACTAGGTTATCTGCCCTCTGTGAACGCTTCTGTGTCCTGCTGATGAATGACCACTCAGTGGTGCCCAGTGGATCATTTGTCCCGAAGAGGCAATATACCCCCTTCCAAATTCACTCCAGGAAGGGGAGCATTCTCTCCCAGTGTGACCCAGGGGATCTCTACACCTCACTGTCCACCCTCCTCTCCAGAAGGGCTGCCACACCTGCCTGGCTTGACTCCAGAGAATGGTGCAGACTTCCAAAACCTCAGAATTTGAGCTCCACAGCTTGCAAAATCTTGCCATACTCAGTTCCTCTCGACTCCCCAGTAATGGTTTTTGGGGAAGTGTTTTTCTTGTGCGAACCCAACCTGCTTCTCTCTCTCCCCCTCTCTCTTTCTCTTTCTCATCTCTCTCTGTGGAAAGGGCTCCCTCCTCTCCACAGCACCACGGCTTTTCTCTTCACCAGTTCATGTCTCTGCACCCCAGACCTGCTATGTTCTTTTCCTCTAATTCTGCAGATTGTTCTCTTAATCTTCAGATCAATTTCCTAGGTGTTCAAAATGATTTGATGTTAATCTAGCTATGTTGCAGGGACAAGGCAAGCCCAGGGTCCCCACGATTTCATTTCAATATTTACAATTTGTGTCTTCTCTGTTTTTATGTGATTAGACTGACTAAAGGTTCAACAACTTTATTGACATTTTCAAAGAACCAGCTTTTGCTTATGTTGATTTTCTTATATGTTTCCATTTTAATTGCATTGTTTTCTGCTCTAACTGCTATTATTTCCTCCATTATACTTGCTTTGGGTTTAATTTTCTCTTTTTATTTCTAGTCTCCTAAAGTGTGTTCTTAAATCATTAATTTAAAAAAAATTGCTTTTGTTCAAATAAAAGCACTAAAAGCTATAAATTTACCTCTAAACATGTTTTAGCTGCTCTCCACAAATTTTTCTACATTCAATTTTAACTTTCACTCAATTCAAAACATGTTTGAATTCCCTTTGTGACATTCTCTTTGAAGCATGGGCTATTTAAAATGTTCATTTCTTAGTTCAACACTAATAAAAGTGTTCATATTTAGAGATTTTCTAATTATCCTACTGTTACTGGCTTCTAGTTTAAATCCCATTTGATCTGAGAGCATACCTTAAATAATTTCTATTCCTTTATACCGATCTGTCTACAATAAGATCTGTATTGGGGAAGGTCCCATACACACTTGAGGAAAATGTACTCTATTACTGCAATGAGCAGAGTTTTATATGTATCTAATAGACCCATTTGTTTGATAGTACTGTTAAGAGCTTCTGTTTCCTTAATTATTTCTTTCTGTTCGCTTAATCTATTACTGAAAGTTGAAGTCTCTAACTGTACTTGTGAATGTATTTCTCCTATCCATTCTATTCAGTTTTATTTCATATATTTTAAATTATGTTGTTAGGTTAATACATATTTAATATTATTGTTTATTTGTTGACTTTTACCCTTTATCATTATTATCCCGGTAATGGCCCTTGTTCTGAAGTCTAGTTTTTCTGATATTAATATAGCCACTCTAGCTTTCTTTTGATTAGTGTTTTCATATTGTATCATTTTTGTTTTTGGCTTTAACCTATTTCTTTATATTTAAAGTGGGTCTTATTGACAGAATATAGTTGGGTGTAACATTTTTTTATCTAATCTGAAAATCTTATTTTGTATGTTTTCACAGTTCAAATTTAAATGTCATTATTTAATTGGTTGGCTTAAAGTCTCTCTTATCTCCAATTTGGGCTTATTTTTTATATAGGTTTTAAATGTCCTAATGATTGCCCTAGAATTTACAATATATTCCTTTAATCATGGACTATATGGAACTTACAATAGTGTAACTCCAATTCCTTCCTTATCCTTTGTTCTATTGTTGTCATACATTTTACATATACCATAAACATGCACTACTTTGATACAGTGTTTGTTTTTGGGATAAATTAAAAATAAAAAAAATAAATTTTATATTTTCCTTCATGAATGCCATTTCTGGCATTCTTTTTCTTTCTTTTTATAGATCCTACTTATTGTCTGATATCTTAGTCCTTATTTCTGGAGAACTCCCTTTAATATCTTTAATAGGTTGGCTAATAATGAATTCTCTTTGTTCTTATATTTTGCAAAAATCTTTTTTTCTCCTTTAATTTTGTAAAATATTCTCTTTGAGTACAGGTTTTTTTCTTATAGCACTTCAAAATGTTACTCCCTTGTCTCTAAATTTCACAGTTCATAGTGATAAGTCTGTTCCAATCCTTATTTTTGTTTCTTTGTATGTAATGTGTGCTTTTTATCTGGCAGCCTTCAAGATTTTCTTCCCTGTCTTTGGATTATAGTGGTTTGAAAACAGGTATCCCCTCCTTTCCAAAAGTTTGTGTTACACCACTTTGCTATTACAAAAGACCTACATTTGTACCTGTTATTGTTAACTGGGAGAAATCCCAAGAGGGTTTTTGCTTTCATTTAAAAAAAAAAAAAGCTAAAATAGCAATCAATCTTTGTTTTGCAGCAAAGCCCTTATAGAAGCAAAATGTACCCTGAGCAGGGAGAGCCGGCACCACCAAGCTCCTTCTCCAGTGTTAGTTAATTATAAACATTAATTATAAACAATTAAATATACACGACATCTCAGCATTAGGCTGCCATAGCTTTGAATTGTGTCTGTAAGCATCTGTGCTTTATCTCTATTTTGTGTATCCATTAGCAAGATGTCCTAAAGTATCAGAAAAGGCTGAGAGGTTATTTTTGGGTTCTGGGAATGCTAAACATTTTTTCCATATAAATTAATAATAATTGCTTCTTCCTTTTACACCATTTCAGCTTACAGAAGATTTCATAGGAAAGCTCTACTTTTAGAAAGCAGGGAAACCTGTTATTGCCAGGGAAAATAGAATCTTATAAAGTTTAATTTTAAAGTCTTTTATCATATGGTAGTGCAATTAATGTCAGAAAAAAAGGACATGTGTTTCATTAACTTGCTCGTCACTCCATGAGTTTATGAGGAGAGAACTGGTACTTCCATGCCATCTGGTTGTAGATGACATAATAGAAGCCCTATATGCCAATGGACCAAAGTATTTTGACAGAATAAATCCACAGGTATGTGCTCAACATTCCAAGAAGTATTAGGTTATTTCCCAGAAATAATTTTGTCGTTATTAGATTATTTCTTCTATTAATGTATAAATTTTAGGCTAATGCTATAAAAGGGGACTAGGAATGAATGACTATTTCTTTCTCAAATATACAAAGGAACTGTATATTCTAGTGGCTAAAACAAGAGAGAGGGCACCTGGGTGGGTGGCTCAGTCAGTTAAGTGTCTGCCTTTGGTTTAGGTCATGATCCCTGGGATTGGGCCCTGCGTCAGGCTCCCTGTTCAGCAGGGAGTCTGCTTCTCCCTCTCCCTCTGCCATTCCCCCTGCCTGTGCTCTCTCTCTCTCTCTCTCTCCCTCTCTCTGTCAAATAAATAAATAAAAATCTTTTCTAAAAATTAAAAAAAAATAAAATAATGATGTGACTTTTACTTAGAATGTAAAAAGCTGGAAAGAGCATCATTCCTACCTTTACAATAAAAGAGAGAGAAATCTGCAAATTTATTGTTGCCCTTGGATTTATCAGAGAGCTGAGATAGTAGGGCAGTCAACTAACCCAAAATCTAATAAAAGACATTCTCCTGAAAGGAGAAACAGGACATGAACATTTGTTTTCTTGGGGTAAATGTTGGACTCTGTATAAGCTGCTGAAGGCTGAAAGAATTCAACAAAAATTTCTAACAAGTTGGTGAAGGCCTACTTTGAACTAACATGAGTATACAGAATCCCTGGGAGCTATAGTCACAAGGAAAAATTGTACATATGTATATCATCTCCACAGACTTCACCGTGTACTTATAAGAGAGATTAAGAGCATGGGAGAAAGCTTCTATCTTGGTATAGGTATGGGAAAGGGGAACAATAGCTGTTGTGGAAAAGATAAAGCTTCACATAGAACCTTCTCCCCATCTTCTCTATGGAGCAAAAGTTTAGCTGCTGTGGAAATAGCAACAAACACTGTCACTCTCCATCAAGCCAGAGGTGAACGTTCATTGCAAGTAAATGAAGGAAACAAGAAAACACCCTCCGCCCTCGGGGGATGGCGGAGGAAAATACCCCAAGCCCAGATCACTTACAGATCTCCTACCTTTGTGGGAGGAGTATGACCATTAAAAACAAAAACAAAAACAAAAAACCTCCATTCCCAAGATCTTAAGTATAGTGCCTGCCTCAGATGGAGACTGAACCAGAATAACAGAGAATGATTCCCCTTTGCCCTCTTCCACCTTTCTCTATCAGACTAGCTAGTGACCAATAGCATTTATCAGCTGTATAATGCTGGGAGAAGGAGAAAGAGAAGACAGAGATCTTTTCTCAGGCACAAAGGAAAGACCTAAAACTGAAGGGTGAGCAGATATTGAGAAAAATCCTCTGAATAGTATTCCTCACTTTAAGTAAAAGTTAAGGCAAGAGAAATTTGAAGCTTCTGGTGCCCTAACCATAGAAACTAAAAGTAATAACAAAAAATAAACTCAGCTCAATTCTCAGCTATACTGACACAAATTCTTACAATAGGAAAAGGCACGCCTATTCCCGGGCATCAATACTATTTACACTTGTCTCTACTGTTCTATACAAGATATCTAGCTTTCAATCAAAATGCAGAATACACAAATAAGCAATTACAACACACACACGCATGCACACACGTGCACACGCACACACACGTGCAAGTAATGATACATGGTCAAGAGACAAAACAATAAACAGAACCAGATTCAAATATGATCCACATGTTGGAAATGTCAGACAATTTAAAATAACTTTGGATAACATGGCACAGATTCTGAAGGAAAAGATAGACAATGTGCATGACTAGATATGGAATTTCAAGTGAGATGTAAACTATGAGAAATAACCACATGGAAATGAAAGAAATTGAGAGCATGATCACAGAAGACAAGAATCACTTTGTGAACTCATTAGTATAATCAACACACTAAAGAAAAGAAACAGTAAACTTGGAGATAGGTCAAGAAAAATCTTCCAACTGACAAGCATGAAACAAACAAAATAACAGATCATCCAAGAGATGAGGGACAATATTGAATGGTCTAAGATGAATACAATTGGAATCATGAAGAGAAGAGAGAAGGAAAAAATACTTAAATACATAATGACCAAGAATTTTTCAAAATCAATATATTACAAAAAAACCACAGATCTAAGCCCAGAGAACACCAAGCAGTAAATACTTCCCAAACACACCTACAAACATAATATAGGTTTTCCCCATTATCCAAAAGTAGAGTGTTTCTGAAACCTTTTGTAAGTCAAAATGGTATAAAGTGAAGAAGCAATAACCATTAATTTATATGGAAAAGTTTTTTAGCATTCTCAGACCCCAAAAATAACCTCTCTTAGGCTTTTCTGATACCTTAGGGCACATCTTGCTAATGGATGCACAAAATAAATAAAGCACAAATGCTTACAGGCACAGTTCAAAGATACAGTGGGTTGATGCTGAGATGCTGAGTACAGTTCCTGGAGAAGAAGCCTGGTGGTGCCACTGTCACTGCTTGGGGTGTGTGATGCCCCTATAATGGTTTGGCTCATTGCAAAACAAATGCTGAATGCTATTTTCACTTTTTGCCTTTTTTTTTAAGTAAAAATCATTTTGAGATTTCTTTCAATTAGTTAAGAACAGGTACAAATGTAGGTCTTTTGTAAAAGCAAACTGGCATAACGCAAATTTTTAAAAAGTGGGGGATTATTTGAAAGAAAGTTGTCTTTCAATAATTTCCATTGAATTAACTAAAAAGTATTGAAATTAAATTAGTAGATACTCTTAAGTTAATAGCAGTTTATATTCTAAATAGCAAATAAATGACTCATATTTGGCCTAAGTAGTAGCTCATGGGATTTAAGATATGAAGATTAGTTGTATTTAGCTTGCATATATGAGCTTGAAAAAAAAATTCTTCTTCAATATCTTGAAAAAATAGAGCACTAGGGGTAAAGCTTGTTAAACACAGGTCAGTTTCCAACCAGATAAAAAGACTTGTTTATAATTAATCTGATGGTGATAAAAAGGCATTTAATTAGATTTCCATCACAAAATGGGAAAGGATAGGTCTGGGGTCTGAAACACAGTAGAGTTCAGCCATCTGCTGTCAGCTACCTCTTGCCAACATGTGATTTGCAAGTTAAATTATGCCAGCTGATGACATATGGCACTTCTTTCTTCTTTAAATATCTTACTCAAAATGAGTTTGCTCTCAAATGCTGAGGTTGGATTTTCAGCAATCACAGTAGTTGCCATAATTTTCCTTCATAAACAAATTTAAGCAGTATAGATTTAAATTGCTAGCTCCTGTGTTACTGTCCTGTGATATGATTGTGAGTTAGAGAAGTCTGACCTCTGAGATGTTCACATCTGGAATTCACAAACTTAAAACTTTTTCACAGTTTTAGGGTAATGAGGTAGAGAGACAAGAGTCACTGCTCTAGGTTTTGATATACATCTGAAGAAAGAGAAAAGATGGTCTAAAGAAAAGAAGTGAAGAACCTATTCGAATCCACTGATTTATCTCCAGCATGATGTGTCTATCAGCTGGCAACAGAGTTGAGACTTACACTACAGTAGCTGTCAAAAATCTAAACCATCAAAACACTGCAAAACAATGTATTCTTATTACCAGTGGCCTAATGCTGAAACATTCTCTGGTCCTCTCAAGGTTTAGACTTATTGACAGCCGCAGTTTTGTCTTCAGAATTATTGATCCAATCTGTCTTGAATTAAGGCCACAGCTTTTTCCAAACCTTTTAATCACTTGGCCAGCTCAAAAATCTCCAAAAACAGTTTAACCATGATCTAACTAAACAAACTATGTACCCCAATAACTAAAATTGTGTGTGCATATGCACACATGTGTATGTGTGTGTATGTGTATTTGACAAGACACTGCTATATACCATCAAGATAACAACATGGATATAAATTGGTTTTATAGTAAAGCAGGTATCACTTCCAGAAGGAAGGCCAAAACCATGCACATAGGAATTCTTCACAGAGAATATGAGCATCCTCAGCCAATCACACCATAAATTTCTCTACCCATGACTCACATGTTTAACTGTAAGGTAAAGACTTCAGGCTATGAGACTGGAAATGATAAAGCTTATTGATCATAGTTTTCGTCACAGCTGATTGTATCTTCTATCTATCCATAAAGTTTTAATCATGACTATCTAACTTACAGCTACCAATGGCAGCTTTCTTTAGATAAGATGGTCTTCTGTCAGACTTGCACCATTTTCTCAAATATTCACTGTGGGCTGCATCACTACAAAATCAAATTTTAACTCCGTTTTACTATATTCATGGTTATAAAGCACTTTGTGGTTTCTCTAAATAAGGAAATATGTCTTAAATATTCCATTATTGTCTTTGTGATCACAAGACGATATAAAAGTTATGTTATCAGCAAATCAGTAACAATTTAGGTGGATGAGTAGACACGGGCAAAATACAATGCTGGTAGAGCATGAACTGATCATCTTGGATTTCCTTGGAAAGGTGCTTAGCAATTCAGATTTTAGAGAAAAGGATTGGCAAGAGCACTGACTAATCTGAACTTCAGCTGGTTTAGCATAGTATCTTGATGCTGGAGGCCCTGGCCATGCTGAAAGTTAACCCTTCAGTTGCTGGATTGTGGCAAGAGGCAGGAGTGCTGAAGCAATAAGGAGCAGAAGAAAACTTGAGGGACTCAAGAAAGTTGCTATATAAAACCCATCCAAAAGCGTTTTTATATTTTAACACTAGGATGGCTATACTGTTGTAGAATGGCTGAATGTTAGTCCTTGTTTATGAATTTGCTTCCAACATTCTGAACAATGAATTTTTCTAACACTTAGGGTTTCAGAAAATGAGCCCTCATAGTTATAAAGGATATGTTAAGTCGGAAGTTAACTCTAAAATGTCTCTTCATTCCTCCAATATCAATAAAGCACAGAAAACTCAAGGAATCAATGTGGGGTGTATGTGTGTGTGTGCATACACACTGGTAATGGCAGGTCTTAAAATTCAAACACCTAATAATTCCAAGTGTTTTAACATGTACTCCAAATGTTACAGCTTTACCAGCCCTTGAACACAGCTATTGTCACATTAATAGTAAAGTTTTATTTCCTGTATTATCTCCCACCTTTACTCACAGATATTCCAGCTTCCTACCAAAATCTCCCCGGTACTCTGAAAGTTCTTGCAATGTTTATCATGTGCTTGTGAAGCAGAATACCAGTTAGAGAAGCCATATGGCATCCACCATGTTTTTATTGTCCTCCACTCTCCTACCCTCTTTATTGCTCTCTGCACATGAGGTTTCTTGAATGTGCCTTGGATGCTGCTACTGCTATTATTTTGAGGACACTGTTTTATAAAGTGTAGTTTCTACTGCTGCCTGACCAGGACTTTAGGTGCCAACTCCTCTCTATGGTCATGTTCTAGACCTTAACTCTGTGCAGCATTTTGTCACCAAGCCCACGGGGTATTACTACTTTTGCCCTGTCTCACAAAGTGTTTTAACCACCATTTGATAACTGCCCCCTCAAACTCAAAGCAATTCTGGAAGGGCAGTGAATGTAATGACCCACAGCAGGTTGTGACTCAGGCGGGACCATGAAAGTGTCCATCCTCTTGCACATTATGACTTACCTAAGCAACCTCCTTCTCAGGAGTTGATGAGGCTGTTGAAGACAAGATGGTTTCTATCTTTCTGTGACATCATCATCTTTAGTGACCAGCTAAGTGTGGAGCTTCCAGGGACCATCTTGACACCATATGAAGACAGTCTGAGAATAAAGCCAACGAGAGGGAAGCACAGCATGATTTAGAGTTGTGCCATCTAATTAGCCACTGGCTACATGTGGCTTTTTATACTTGAATTCATTTAAATTAAATTAAAAAATTCATTTCCTTAGTTGCCATTAGCCACACTTCAAGTGCTAAGAGTCACACAGACTATTGTACTGGACAAAGCCTTTTATTGGACAGCATGATCTAGAAAGAGAAATAGAGTCCTAATTTCATCCTTTAAATCTCTGCAACTAGCCTTTCCTAAAGCTGGATCCACCTGAGATTCCATTTTGGTTTAAGCTAAAATAATGAAAGCTTGTTTAAGTTATTTTTTTGACATTTGAAAAATTTATATGCAGAAACTAGCCCTTAGGCCTATTGCCAGAATCAGATCAGGAAACAGACAACAACCTTCTCACATTTTCCCAATTTCTTCCCATGACCTTTCCTGACAAGATTCAATCTCACCCTCCCCTTGAGAACACACACACACACACATCATGAAAAGAGATCAGAGGGCAGAGGTTTGGTAGATGTCACCATAAAGCCAGCCTCAACTATCAAAGATAAACAAAGCCAGACATTAGTTAAAGCAGTGAAAACAGATTTTATTCAGTAAATATTGACAGTAGGGGAAAGAGCTGAGCTCCAGTCTGATTTGCAGAGGTGATTGGGCATTTTTCTTAATTGAAGTAGAGTTGACATATGATGTATTAGTTTCTTGTATACAAGAGTGATTTGACAATTCTATACATTATAGAATGCTCACCGCAATAAATGCAGTCACCATACAAAGTTATTACAATATTATTGACTGTATTCCTTATGCTGTACTTTTCATCCTTGTGACTTATTTTATAACTTGAAGTTTGTACCTCTTAATCCCCACCATATATTTTGCTCATCCCCCCACCCACCCCTCTCTGACACAACCAGTTTGTTCTCTGTGTTTATGAGTTTGTTTCCGGTGTGTGTGTGTGTGTGTGTGTGTGTGTGTGTGCATGTGTGTGTATGTATTCATTTTATTTTTTTAGATTCCACATATAAGTGAAATTATATGGTATGTGTCTTTTTCTGCCTGACTTATTTCACTTAGCATAATACTCTCTAGATTGTATGGTATTTCCATTTCTATTTTTTTGTGGAACCTCCATCATGTTTTCTATATTGACTGCACCAATGTACCTTCCCACCAACAGTGCATGGGGGTTCCCTTTTCTACACATCCTCACCAATACCTGTTATTTCTTGTCTTTTGGTTACTAGCCATTCTGACTAATGTGAGGCAATATCTCACTGTGGTTTTGATTTACATTTCCCTGATAAATAGTGATGCTGAGCATCTTTTCATGTGTCAATTCCTCTGCCCACTTTTTAACTGGACATTTGTATTTTTGATGTTGAGATGTGTGAGTTTTGGATATTAACATTTATATTGGATATATCATTTGCAAATAGCTTCTCCCATTCAGTAGAACCAGCCATATTAAGAAAAAAACTTTTTTTTTTAAGATTTTATGTTTTTATTTAGAGAGAAAGAGAGAGCTTGAGCAGGGGGAAGGGGCAAAGGGATAGGGAGAAATCATCTCAAGCAGACTCCACGCTCAGTGCAGAGCGTGACCTGGGGCTCAATCTCATGACCCCGAGATCGCAACCTGAGCCGAAATCAATAGTTGGATGCTTAACAGCCTGGGTGTTTTAAAGAGAGAATGAGGGTGTAGGGAAGAAGTCGAAGAGAAATGGGGACTCAAAATTACAAAGGACTGGCCATTGTAAATGTGATTAGGCCAGACAGCTGTCTCTGCTACCTGACAATTATTGAAGTTAGAAATCCATTCTTCCATACAGACTGGGGGAAATAGGCCCTCTTCTTCCTGATGATTACATTTCAAAGGAATGGCTTGCAAGTCCTTGAGATAGATACTCCTGAGTTGTAGGAGATATATATACATCTCAAAGGGTCAGAGAAAAGATTTACAATTATAAGGCTTTTTTAGTAAATGCTGTAAGAAAGCAAGATCAGGTGTTGCCTAGAACAAACAATATATTCTAAGCCCTGAGTTTTTCCAGGCAGAAACTCCTAAGGGGGCAGGGTTGTCCCAGGGACATGAGGCCTTAGGCTTCTAGAAGCCATGTTAAAGTTTGGCCAAGTCTCTTGGTGCAGGAGTTTCAATGGAGTATTCATGACAAGAGTTTTTTTCAGTTCTCACTATCTAGGTTTTTCCAGAATGCACAGCAAAACAACATATGTAATTTAATGCACAAGGCAATCCTCTGATATACATATCATTATCCCCATCTTACAGGTAAGGGAACCAAAGCTCAGAGGGCTTAAATCACTTGTTCAGATCACATACTAATAAATTAAAAAGCATATTGGAACCTAGATTTCTCCAACTAAAGATTGTGTTTTTCCTCACATCACCCATAACTTTGTCTCCCTAGTGATCTCCCTAAATTTTCATGCATGTTTCTATAACTAGTTTTTACAGAAGTGCCCTTGCGTTTAAATGATAAAGCCCATAAGGTGTGAATGGGGGGAAAAAAGCCTCACAAAATGTCAGAAACTTGTGATTAACAGGCAGCAGGTGTACAAACTGAAAGTGTTCAACTCACATCCATTGTCATCTCGGCAAATGGCTTGGCCCCAAAGTTGCAGAAGGGGGAAATTTGATTATCTTTGCTTCCTCAGAAGACTGATAAATCGAATTCAGACTGCTATTGTTCCAGATACAGCCTAAATCTTCCATAGGATTTTAATCAGCAGCAGCATTATGTAGCATATGGGAGCTATTTGGCTGAAAGGAAACTCCAACTGTCACTGGTACATCCGCCCAACATGAAAGGAAAATAATAATACGGAATAATGGGACTTTCTTATCTACAGTGCAGCCTCCCTCTGAGAAACTCTGTGGTTTACCCTACTACATCTTCACAACATCCTATTAGGTAGGTCAGAGAACTACTTGCCTATAATACTGAATGATTACTGGCTGATTCCACCAATGTTTTAATCTCTTTCATAGCCTTGTCTCTATCTGCATCTATAAATCCTATCTCTTCTCGCTTTTTGATCTCTTCTGTTCTCTTTAGTTTAATGAATAAGGCTTCACCTATCCCTCCCCATCTACACTGTTCTATCCTTAACTCCTTTTTCTTGCTACTATTTTTTTTTCCTTTCCTACTCTTATTTTATAAAAAGCCTAGATGGGAAATCAGCGCTCATAGAGTGACTAAGTTTTTAGCTCGATTATTTCATCCTGTTAGACTAGAGTGATGATCAAATGTAAAGGACACTCCACTTATTCACTTTCTTGTCACCAAAACTTTACTGGATATATTTGTTTCGAATATATTTGATTCAAAGTTAGCATGTGATCCTTTTGTTCAAGCATGGGAAACAAACAACTAATGAAAATGCAATGGGATAAGTGTCATCATTTTATTGAGCGAATTAAAGTATGGGAAAAACAAAGAGGGTTACCAATGTAGTGTCTATAGTGGCTGGTCCCAGACCTTTCAGGTGTGATTCCAGAGCCAGGCTCGGAAACCAAACTTCAGGCTTCTTTTTATATCCCTTCCCACTCTCTTGAAATTTCTTGACATACTTCCACTCCTAGACATTCAGAAAGACAGTGAAAGATATTATGAGGGATTGCCTAACAATCTCACACACACCCAAGAATGGCATTGACAAGACTAACCTAGTAAATGATGAGTCAGCGTTTTATTTTAAGGAACCTAGGAGTCAAACCTAAAGCTCTTGACATATATATTTTCTAATAGCAGGAAAAGTGAAGAATGAACCACTGGTGCTATCAAGAAACAAAATAGGATTTTGAAATCATGTGAAGACCCTCTTGACCTTTGTATTTTATCCAAAGTCTGGAATTCAAAGTGGTGAGCTAGTAAATGTCAGTTTTAAACCCTCAGGTAAGAGAGATAGACTTTAATCAGATGACAAAGAGAAGGATGGTTGAAAGCAGAAATGGCCAAGAATGACAACTCCTTCAGTGCTGGACCATGTCAGATTAGATTTCCTTTCCCTGTCCCTAGTCCTACTTGCCTAACTTCAAAAATTCAACTTCCAGAAGTGATAGGAGGTGCTTGCTTTATCATGGTGTTGCCATCAGAACACTCAAGTCATGAAAAGAAATGCCTAAAGTAATGGGTGCTTGCAAAAGAAAATCTATGTTGATTTTGTACATGGGTAAGAATTCTGTAAAAGAGAATTCTTCCTTCAGAATCAAAATTAAAAAAAAAAAAAAATCTCTTCCATTAGCATCAAACCCTAGGAAGAATCAGGCAGCAGAACAATTCTGGTGTCTCAGATAAGGCCTGAAAATGAGACTCTAATCACTTGGGATTCTGAGAGAAGTGATAATGTTGTTGAGGTTTTATAGTGAGCATGACAATTAAGTAGTAAATGGGCTCAAGGTAAGACTGTAATATAATCCATTAAGTTTTTTTAATTAAAAATATAACCTGTTTTTTTTCCTTTCCTGTTTGTATAAATGTAATACCTGGGACAAAATAGATGCTAAATAAATGTTTGTTGCATGCATGAATGAATAAAAAAATGAATAGACATTTTCAAATGCTCCAAACCAAGATTAAATATCATTTGCTTAAAGAATTATAAAAATAAAAGACTGTTATGTTCAAAAGCCACACACAAGGAACTAATAAAAATACTAAACAAAAAGTCCCAAACTCACATATTAATCTCCCAACAAGTTTGTTAATCTTGATTTGCACTGACAACACTGGTATCACATAATTGATACATATTAGGCTGACTAACTGCTTCAACAAATACACCCTGTCTTCACAAAATAAAATTTTCTTTCTTGCTTATGTAAGAAGCCAATGGCAGGAGTGGGATTTGGGGGCAAAGAGCCCTGCACCATGAAGTTATTCAAGAACACTAATCTTTTTAATCTATTTGTTCTTCACCACCACCCCCCATCACCTCAGAGTTGTGCAATGAATTCCCTACATTCAGCCAACAGATCATGGAAGAGAGAAAGCATATGACCAGGGGTGTGGCAGGTTTTGTGGTCTAGGCATGCAGACGGGCACATCACCTTTGCCCACATTCCACTGGCCTGAACTCAGTACTTGACTTTATGTTTGAAGAGCTAAAAAATTTCACTTTGATAAATAAATAATAGGCACTACTAGTTTTTAAGCAAAGAAATGACCAAGATGCAAATGGGGAGTTACACCAGCCATATTGAATAGAAGAAACTAGCAATGTGGTTAAATTAGAGCCTAGGAGACCTGGTAAGAAGCTGCTGCAGTCATATTGGTGGAGAATGATGAAGCCCAGAGTGAAACAGCAGAAAAAGAATGACAAGAAAATGAGAAATATAAGGATATGTTGACTGATTTGCTGAGTGAGCAGAAAAGAACCAAGTGACAGTCTTGGGTTTTATATATTTATATGAGCATATACATTTAAATTTGGGTGGTCTTTTAGTTAACTGATGCATGTTTTGTTGGTTTATTCATTTTTATCCACAGAGATTAGGAAAATAAAGATTTAGATGTGAAGAAAACTGAACAGAGTACAGTGTCTGTGGGAAGTCAAGGGAAATCTAATGGAGAAATAAGGAAAACAAACAGATGAAGGGAATGTTTTAGGATTCTTTAGATCGCAGTGAGGGTTTTGAAGTGAATGTGTGACAGCAAAATTAAGTGTCAAAAGAGGAAAAATTACATCCAAAACATTTCTCTGTATTTGTTATGTTGCTATTTGCCACAACTGTCAAACATTCAGATGCCAATAAAATGCTTGAATAAATAATTCCATTTTGGCTGTGGCAACTGGCTTACAGTATGCATTTTGGAGGCTCCTGGAAAGATGTTATTTTTAGTGCTTACAAGAGAAAAACTATACCTGGAGAGGCTAACTGGTAACCAATTAATCAGACAATTGATCTAATGGAAATGAGCTTTAATCACATTTTTAGATGCATTATAGCAATTAACTAATGCTCAGGTTTAAAATGCGCAATGTAAAATTCATTACTTAGACAAAGTGTCATTAATCCCTGGAAAAACAAATATGTACTTTTTAAAGCCTTCCTGCAGCCTTCTGCAGTTTGTGAGAGACATGGCCTGAGGGCTGAGTGCACAGAGATCCTGTTAGAGGTGATAACCACCAGAGCGAGGAACTGAATGTGAAGGAATGCATTTCCGTCTCCTCACACAGGTCAGCCCTCCTCTTGAGTCACACCTGGGATGAACTTCCAGAGAATTCTAGAATGTACTCCTTGTAGTGAAAACAATCAAAGTAAAATGGAAGAGACTTCTTTGGGTCTTTTACATATTTATTTTTTTACAGGAAGAAACAAATCCACATATATCTCTCAGTTGTTCAGTATAAAATTTGTAGAGATACTTTGAGGCATCTGTGTTGTCTGTAGGAAATAGGAACATTTTTAATAAAATTGTTATTAATTTTTCAACAGCTATGCAACAATCTACATGTACAAATATTCTATCAGAATGAATTCCTTTTATCATACCTATTCATAAAGCAGAATTTGAAATGTTTAAGCACCCACCTTAAGTCCCAAGCATAGTAACGGATTTGGAGTGCAAAACGGAGCAGAAGAGTCCCTGAATAGGAATATGTCATTGCTACCAAATGACAGAGCACCAAAGAATATTTGAGCTATCATGAACCAAGCATTCGCCACTTACTTCTTTCCCAACCAAATAAGGTACTAATACTATTCTAAGTTTACAAATGAGGAAACTGAGGCACAAGATGATAGAGTAATTTATTGTAGTCACACAGTTTGGAAGTTGCAGAGTAATTGTAGTGCTAGACTTGATGTGTCTTGGAGCAAGAGCACAAAGAGTATTCTACCATCAGAAGCCACATGTGTGATTTTTGGGGTGGGTGGCAGGGTGTGGGTAGGAAAAAGAGCACAAGATGGGGCATCTGGGTGGCTCAGTCAGTTAAGCGTCTGCCTTCAGCTCAGGTCATGATCCCAGGGTCCTGGGATCAAGCCCCATATCGGGCCCCCTGCTCAGCAGGGAGCCTGCTTCTCCCTCTCCCACTCCCCCTGCTTATACTCTCTCTCTCTCTCTGTCAAATAAATAAATAAAATCTTAAAAAGAAAAGAAAAGAAAAGAAAAAGAGCACAAGAGATGAAGCAGAAGTGATAAGCAGAGGTCAGGCCATGAAGAAACGTGAGTTAACAGAAATTCCAAAACTATTGCTAATGATTCCAATAAAGATAGTAATAGTCATCAGGCTCTGGCTATGTACAATACATCAAAAAAGTAATAGATAAATCACAGTTAGGACCTCAGCCAAATGCATCAATTTTCTGTCCTTTGAAAAACAAGTACTACCCAATAGCCCTTCTTTGACAGATACTGGGAAATAAGAACGATTTGTTTAGTTGTAATTAACCTTGGTCATCCTTCCTGAATTGTTGCTTATGTCCCAAAGAATCTTTTTTTTCTTTTCTTTTCTTTTATTGTGTTATGTTAATCACCATACATTACATCATTAGTTTTTGATGTAGTGTTCCATGATTCATTGTTTGCGTATAACACCCAGTGCTCCATTCAGTACGTGCCCTCTTTAATACCCATCACCAGGCTAACCCATCCCCCCACCCCCCTCCCCTCTAGAACCCTCAGTTTGTTTCTCAGAGTCCATAGTCACTCATGGTTCGTATTCCCCTCCTTCATTTTTCCCTTCCTACTATCTTTTTCTTCTTTTTTTTTTAACATATAAAGTATTATTTGTTTCAGAGATTCAACAGTCTTACACAATTCATAGCGCTCACCATAGCACATACCCTCCCCAATGTCTATCACCCAGCCACCCCATCCCTCCCACTCCCCACCACTCCAGCAACCCTCAGGTTGTTTCCTGAGATTAAGAATTCCTCATATCAGTGAGACCATATGATACATGTTTTTCTCTGATTGACTTTTTCGCTCAGCATAATACCCTCCAGTTCCATCCATGTCATTGGAAATGGCAAGATTTCATTCCTTTTGATGGCTGCATATATACACACACATACCACTTCTTCTTTATCCATTCATCTGTCTATGGACATCTTGGCTCTTTCCATAGTTTGGCTATTGTGGACATTGCTGCTATAAACATTGGGGGGCACATACCCCTTCGGATCCCTACATTTGTATCTTTGGGGTAAATACCCAGTAGTGCAATTGCTGGGTCATAGGGTAGCTCTATTTTCAACTTTTTGAGGAACCTCATACTGTTTTCCAGAGTGGCTGCACCAGCTTGCATTCCCACCAACAGTGCAGGAGGGTTCTCCTTTCTCCACATCCTCACCAACATCTGTCGTTTCCTGACTTGTTAATTTTAGCCATTCTGACTGGTGTGAAGTGGTATCTCATTGAGGTTTTGATTTGGATTTACCTGATGCTGGGTGATGTTGAGCACTTTTTCATGTGTCTGTTGGCCATTTGGATGTCTTCTTTGGAAAAATGTCTGTTCCTGTCTTCTGCCCATTTCTTGATTGGATCATTTGTTCTTTGGGTGTTGAGGTAGATAAGTTCTTTATAGATTTTGGATACTAGTGCTTTAACTGATATGTCATTTGCAAATATCTTCTCCCATTCTGTCAGTTGTCTTTTAGTTTTGTGGACTGTTTCTTTTGCTATGCAAAACCTTTTTATCTTGATGAAGTCCCAATAGTTCATTTTTGCCCTCACTTCCCTTGCCTTTGGCGATGTTTCTAGGAAGAAGTTGCTGTGGCGGAGGTCGAAGAGGTTGCTGCCTGTGTTCTCCTTTAGGATTCTGATGGATTCCTGTCCCACATTTAGGTCTTTCATCCATTTTGAGTCTATTTTTGTGTGTGGTGTAAGGAAATGGTCCAGTTTCATTCTTCTGCATGTGGCTATCCAATTTTCTCAACACCATTTATTGAAGACTGTCTTTTTCCCATTGGACATTCTTTCCCGCTTTGTCAAAGATGAGTTGACCATAGAGTTGAGGGTCCATTTCTGGGCTCTCTATTCTGTTCCATTGATCTATGTGTCTGTTTTTGTGCCAGTACCATACTGTCTTGATGATGACAGCTTTGTAACAGAGCTTGAATGCTGGAATTGTGATGCTGCCAGCTTTGCTTCTCTTTTTCAACATTCCTCTGGCTATTTGGGGTCTTCTCTGGTTCCATACAACTTTTAGGATTATTTGTTCCATTTCTTTGAAAAATGTGGATGGTATTTTGATAGGGATTGCATTAAATGTGTAGATTGCTCTAGGTAGCATTGACATCTTCACAATATTTGTTCTTCCAATCCATGAGCATGGAACGTTTTTCCATTTTTTTGTGTCTTCCTCAATTTCTTTCATGAGTATTTTATAGTTTTCTGAGTACAGATCCTTTGCCTCTTTGGTTAGATTTATTCCTAGGTATCTTATGGTTTTGGGTGCAATGGTAAATGGGATCAACTCCTTAATTTCTCTCTCTTCTGTCTTGTTGTTGGTGTATAAGAATGCCACTGATTTCTGTGCATTAATTTTATATGCTGCCACTTGACTGAATTCCTGTATGAGTTCTAGCAGTTTTGGGGTGGAGTCCTTTGGGTTTTCCACATACAGTATCATATCATCTGCAAAGAGTGAGAGTTTGACTTCCTCTTTGCTGATTTGGATGCCTTTGATTTCTTTTTGTTGTCTGATTGCTGTGGCTAGGACTTCTAGTACTAGGTTGAATAGCAGTGGTGATAGTGGACAACCTGCCGCATTCCTGACCTTAGGGGGAAAGCTCTCAGCTTTTCCCCATTGAGAATGATATTTGCTGTAGATTTTTCATAGATGGCTTTTATGATATTGAGGTATGTACCCTCTATCCCTATACTCTGTAGAGTTTTGATCAAGGAAGGATGCTGTACTTTTTCAAATGCTTTTTCTGCATCTATTGAGAGGATCATATGGTTCTTGTTCTTTCTTTTATTAATGTAGTGTATCACATTGATTGATTTGCGGATGTTGAACCAACCTTGCAGCCCAGGAATAAATCCCACTTGGTCATGGTGAATAATCCTTTTAATGTACTGTTGGATCCTATTGGCTAGTATTTTCGTGAGAATTTTTGCATCCATGTTCATCAGGGATATTAGTCTGTAATTCTCCTTTGTGATGGGGTCTTTGTGTGGTTTGGGGATCAAGGTAATGGTGGCCTCATAAAATGAGTTTGGAAGTTTTCCTTCCATTCCTATTTTTTGGAACAGTTTCACAAGAATAGGTATTAAATGTTCTTTAAATGTTTGCTAGAATTCCCCTGGGAAGCCATCTGGCCCTGGGCTTTTGTTTTTTGGGAGATTTTTGATGACTGCTTCAATTTCTTTAGTGGTTATAGGTCTGTTCAGGTTTTCCATTATTCCTGGTTCAGTTTTGATAGTTTATACATCTCTAGGAAATCATCCATTTCTTCCAAATTATCTAATTTGCTGGCATATAGTTGTTCATAATATGTTCTTCTAATTGTTTTTATTTCTTTGGTGTTGGTTGTGATCTCTCCTCTTTCATTCATGATTTTATTTATTTGGGTCATTTCTCTTTTCTTTTTGATAAGTCTGGTCAGCGGTTTACCAATCTTGTTGATTCTTTCAAAGAACCAGCTCCTAGTTTCGTTGATCTGTTCTACTGTTCTTTTGGTTTCTATTTCATTGATTTCTGCTCTGATCTTTATTATTTCTCTTCTCCTGCTGGGTTTAGGCTTTATTTACTGTTCTTTCTCCAGCTCCTTTAGGTGCAGGGTTAGGTTGTGTATTTGAGATCTTTCTTGTTTCTTGAGAAAGGCTTGTATTGCTATATACTTTCCTCTTAGGACTGCCTTTGCTGCATCCCAAAGATTTTGAACAGTTGTGTTTTTATTTTCATTTGTTTCCATGGATTTTTTAAATTCTTCTTTAATTTCCTGGTTGACCCATTCATTCTTTAGTAGGATGTTCTTAAGCCTCCATGTATTTGAGTTCTTTCCAACTTTCCTCTTATGATTGAGTTCTAGTTTGAAAGCATTGTGGTCTGAAAATATGCAGGGAATGATCCCAATCTTTTGGTACCAGTTTCTACACTTTGTTTTCAGAAGTTTTGGCCAAGTATCCTGACATTACTGATTGCAGTTTTCTCATAAAATTCTCTATTACATTCACAAGACCTATCAGGATACAGACTCTGTCTCAACCTATGTTTGTATATGACTAATAAGATCATATTTTCCCTTGATAAACAAAGCACATCTTATAACTTTATACAGTCATATTTCTTGGGCACTATTGCTTACAGTAAAGCCATGCATGCATATTATAACTTAACAAAGTAATTTTTATCTCAGAGAGTAGGTAATTGAGAGCTGTAATATAAAAGCATTTGGTATTGCAAAAATTTTATAAATGCACGTGATGCACACACTTTCTTACAGTGGATAGGCAGATGATTATGATGATGATGATAGGTGGGTAGGTAGATAGATAACCCAAAGTGCCCTAGCTTGGATTCCCCAGGATAAAGATCCTGATATGGATATAAGCATGAAGGATAATTATCAGGGAGTACATTTGGATCAAGACCTGGGGAAAGGAGGGGAAGGAAGCAGTATCAAGCAGGTGGAGAAGACCTGGGATGCAGATCCATTAAAAGCCCCAGGTGGCCATACATCCCAGGACTAGGATGACTATTAAGAGTTATCCCAAGCTGACCCAAGAAACTTTCACAGACCCACTTTTGAATAGTCACTGGATATATACTCTGGAAGGAGGTGGGACCATGGGCAAGTCAGGTTTCTAAAACTGAGGCACTCTTACAAATGGGCTAAGGACCTTCGTTTAGTGGCACTCTCAGTCCCTAGATGAATAAATAAATATTTTATCCTAAAGGGACATCTGTGTGGCATATCATAGTATTCACCACACAAAGGTATAGCAACTCTATAACATATAAAAATAAGAAACACAGGTATATGTAACATATATATTAAATACGTACATATATTAAATGTGTACATATATACATTAAATATATGTATGTGTATACTAAAACCATTCATGGTGACAAATGTTTCAATATTTTATCTTGTTAGGAATAATCTAAAATCCAGAGCACCTAGATGGCACAGTCGCTGAGCTTCCAACTCTTGGTTTTTGGTGGCTCGGGTTGTGATCTCAGTGTTGTGGGATCAAGCCCCGTGTCAGGCTCTGCACTCAGTGCAGAATCTGCTTTAGATTCTCTCTCCCTCTGACTCTGCTCCTTCCTCTCATGATCTCTCTCTCTCCCTTTAAAATAAATAAATAAATCTTTAAAAAAAAAAAGAAATTATCCCAAATCCAAAGGTTATCAATTTAATATAAATTCAACATTTTAAAATTAACCAAAAATCAGACTGCTGCAAGATGGTAGCATAGGAAGCTCTTGAGCTCATCTCCTCCCACAGACATACCACATCCACAGCTACAAATGGATCGTTTCTCTCTGAAAAAGATTTGAGAACTAGATGAACTGCTCTCTACAACAAAGGATAAAAAAGACCACGTCAAGCTGGATGGGAGAGGCAGATACACAGTCTCACCAAAAATCCCACCCTTAGTGCTGTGAGCCACAACAGGGAGGGATCTCACCAGCCTGACACTTCTCTCACAGGAGGGCTGGTGCTTTGTACCAGGCACCCCAACCCTTGGGATCTGGCCAGAGACAAGCCCTCAAAACATCTGGCTTACAAAACCAATGAGGCTGACATCCAAGGGACCCAAAGTGCTTTAGGAAACTGAGATTCCCTTTTTAAAGGGCTCATGTGTGGTCTCACTTACCCCAAGACCCAGTGAAAAAATAGCAGTTTGAAATGTGCCTAGAGGGGTGCCAGGGTGGCTCAGTCATTAAGTGTCTGCCTTCGGCTGAGGTCATGACCCCAGGGTCCTGAGATCAAGCCCCGCATTGTGCTCCCTGCCCTGCAGGAAGCCTGCTTCTCCCTCTCCCACTCCCTCTGCTTGTGTTTCCTCTCTTGCTGTGTCTCTCTCTGTCAAATAAATAAATAAATAAAATTTTAAAAAAAGAAAAGAAAAGTGCTTAGAGGAAGGAGATTCATTTGCTAATCTAAAAGCATCTTCTGGAGGGACAAGAGACAGGTGAACCTCTCCCTAAAGATGGAGGTTCAGGTGGATGCCACTTTTGCACTCTCCACCTACCCTAACTACCTTGCTAAGACCAGTGAGGGTGAGCAGTCACGACACTATCATCTGCTTGCTGAAGCCGGAGAGCGTGGATGCCTGCAGCACTACCCTACTTCCTGGATGGGGCTGGCAAGTATGAGGGGTCACAGCATTCGCATTCTCCCTCTCCCAGATTAAAGCCAGTGCACCTCACAGACAAGGCACTCTCTCACTGCGTTCCTGAAGCCCAGCAGTATGCACAATCAAGATACTTTCCCCCACCTTTCTGAATCTGGTGAATGTGACCCACCCCCTACACTCCCCAGTTGCCTAACTAAAGCCAATGGGTGTGTGCAATCCACACAGGGTGTGCCCTTTGATCATCTGACAATGGATGCCAAGGAGCCTGGAGTTCCTGATCTCCATGGGAATGTAACAACCAGTAAGACAGTTCCTGGCAGGCCAGCCCCCCAAGGCACGCACAGAGGGCAGACTGAAACACAACCTTTGTCTTCCTGTGAAAAAGGCCTATTCACTTAGCCTGGAGTGATGCCTGGAATATCAGACTGATGGTCAGTCTTCAGATTTCCCACACATCTGGGAGGTAACAACATGCTTCCAGGGAATGTAAGCAGGGAGACATCATTCTTTTGTACTACCTTGGCCTCACTATAGCCCAACAAGACTTCCCAGAAAGGAGTTTATACACTTAGCTGGAGCCCTTATTTTTTTGCAACTATCATCCAGGGGACACCTCCAAAACTGTTGATCTGGAGGCCAGTGAGGATTATGACTACAGATGTATATATTTATGTCGTTTAAAAGCTACTGCCTTAAGCTGTAACTAGGTACTAAATGAAATTTCTGCCCTTGGAACACTGACAGGTCTTAGCACACCCTCAACAACAGGGACATATCAAGAATCAATAAGACTATTTAGACAATCATGAAGGTTCAAGAAACAACAAGGAGCTAAGACAAGGTTGTAAGTTCATCACCTACACAAAGCATTCCTTTAAGACTCAGAGAGGTGACTGTTTCACCTAATGCATAGACACAAACAGACTGTTAAGCAAAATGAAGAAACAGAGAAACATATTCCAAATGAAAGAATAAAGACAAAACCTCAGAAAAAGACCTTAATGATATGGAGATAAGTAATCTACCTGAAAAAGAACTCAAAGTAATGGTCAGAAAGATGCCCACTGAACTTGAGAAAAGAATGGATGAACACAGTGAGAACTTCGACAAAGAGACAGAAAGTATAAAAAAATACCAAACAGAAGTCACAGAACTGAAGAATACAATAACCGAACTGAAAAATATACTGCCTGGCACTACAGTCCTGAGGTCTCAATAAAATTTCACTTTAATTGACTGGAGCAGTTAAAAAAGTCTAACTTTATACCTAACAGAACTAGAAAAAGAAAAACAAACAAGGCCCAAAGTTATTAACTGGAAGAAAAGAATAAAGGCCAGAGTAGAAATAAATGAAATAGAGACTAAAAAGACAATAGAGAAGATAAATGAAACTAAGAGATGGTTCTTTGGAAAGATAAACAAAACTGGCAAATCTTTAGCTAGACTCTACAACAACAACAAAAGAGTGAAGGCTTAAATAAATAAAATGAAAAATGAAGGAAAAGTTAACTGATACCACAGAAATGCAAAGAATCATAAGAGATAAATATGAACAATTATATGCCAAAAACCTAGAAAAAATGGATAATTCCTAGAAACATACAATCTTCCAAGACTAAATTATGAAGAAATAGAAAATCTGAATAGACCAATTACTACTAAGGAGATTTAATCAGTAATCAAAAACCTCCTAATAACAAAAGTTCAGGACCATATCCTCATTGGTGAATTCTACCAAACTTTCAAAGATTTAATACCTATCCTTCTCAAACTCTTCCAAAATACTGAAGAGGAAAAAATGCTTCCAAACTCCAAAAATACCCTGGTATCAAAACCAGAGAAGGACACCACACACACACACACACACACACACACACACACACACACACACACAAATATGGGCCAATATTCATAATGGACCAGATGCAAAAATATTCAACAAAATATTAGTGCACCACATTCAACAATAAAGAAATTATATACCATGATCAACTGGGATTTATTCCAGGGATGCAAGGATGAGTCAACATTCTGGAAAATCCTACTCAGAGCAATTAGGCAAGAAAGGAAAAAAAAAAAAGAAGGCATCCAAATTAAAAAAGAAGAAGTAAAACTGTCACTATTTTCATGATCTTATATACAGAAAACCCTACAGATGCCAGCAAAAAAACCTGTTAGAACTAATAATCAAATCATATATTAACAATGAACCCTTAGAAAAAGGAATGAACAAAACAATCCTATTTACAACTGCATCAAAATGAATAAAATACCTAGAAATAAATTTAACCAAAGAGGTGAAATACCTGTACACTAAAAACTGTAAGACACTGATGGATGAAATAAACTGAAGAAGACAAATAAATGGAAAGATATTCTGTGCTCATGGGATGGAGGAATTAATATTGCTAAAATGTCCATAGTATCCAAAGCAATCTACAGATTCAAGTACAATCTCTATCAACATTTCAAAGGTATTTTTCATAGAACTAGAACAAATAATTCTAAAAGTTATAGGGAATCACAAAATACCTCAAATACCCAAAATAATCTTGAGAAAGAAGAGCAAAGTCAGAGGTATTACACTCTCTGATTTCAAACTATACTACAAAGCTATAGTAATCTAAACAGTATGATAGTGGCATAAACACACACACATAGATCAATGGAACAGAATAAAGAGCCCAGAAATAAACCCACACATATACGGTCAGTGAAGTTACAAAAAAGGAGGCAAGAATATACAAGGGGGAGGAGCACCTGGGTTAAGCATCTGCCTTCGGCTCAGGTCATGATCCCGGGGTCCTGGGATCGATTCCCGCATCGGGCTCTCTGCTCACAGGAGGCCTGCTTTTCTCCCTCTCCCACTCCCCTTGCTTGTGTTCCTGCTCTCACTCTCTCTCTCTGTCAAATAAATAAATAAAATCATTAAAAATATATATATACAATGGGGAAAGGGCAGTCTCTTTAATAGTGTTGGGAAAACTGGACAGCTATATGCAAAAGAATGGAACTGGACCACTGTTTTACACCATATACAAAAATTATCTCAAAATGGATTAAAGATATGAAACATCTGAATCCATAAACTCCTAGAAGAAAATGCAGGTGGTAAGCTTCTTGACATCAGTCTTGGTGAATTTTTTTTTTCTTTAATCTGACTCCAAAGGCAAGAGAAACAAAAGCAAAAAAAAAAAAAAAAAAAAGTACTACATCAAACTAAAAAGCTTCTGTACAGCAAAGAAAACCATCAACAAAACAAAAAGGTGAGAAATAAAAAGTGTTGGCAAGGATATGAAGAAAAAGGAACCCTCAAGCACTGTCAGTGCTCCCACCACTGTTGGTGGGAATGTAAATTGGTGCAGCCACTGTGGAAAACAGTATAGAAGTTCTTCAAAAATTTTAAAATATAACTGTCTCATGACCCAGTAATTACATTCAGAGTATCTATCTGAAGAAAATGAAAACATTAATTTGAAAAGAAATAGGCACCCCTATGTTCATTGCAGCATTATGTACAATAGCCAAGATATGGAAGCAACTTAAGTGTCCATCAATAGACGAATGGATAACGAAGATGTGGTGTGTGTGTGTATATATATATATATATATATGTGTGTGTGTGTGTGTGTATATATATATATAATGTAATACGACTGAGCCATAAAAAAAGATTGAAATCTTGCCATTGTGACAACACGGATGGACTTTGAAGATATTTGCTATGTGAAATAAGTCAGAGAAAGACAAATACCACATGATCTCACTTACATGTGGAATCTAAAAAAACAAAACAACACAAAATGGAACCTAGACTCAGATGCAGAGAAGATCGGCAGTGGCCAGAGGGACGGGAATTGGGGGAGAGGTGGCAAAAAGGATGAAAAAAGTGGAACAAGTAAAATTGCCAGTAATAAAATCAATAATTCATGGGAAGGAAATGTATAGCATTGGGAATACAGTCAATATTGTATTAACTTTGTATGGTGACAGATGGTAACCAGACTTTATTATGGTGACCCTTCACAATGTGTGTGAATCTCGAATCACGATGTGGTACACCTGAAACTAATATAATATTGTATGTCAATTATTCATCGATTAAAATAAATAAATTTAACTAAATATCCTAAAAATTCTATTTCAGTTGTCTCATGCAGATAATTATCATCAACATAAAAATTATCAACACTATTATTTAATTTAATGGAACACATTTTTTTAAATCCTTAAATTTTCTGGGAACGATGTTATTTATCTGCTTAGTATAGCAGAAGTTTAGGAAGCATAAAAGAAGTATATTCAAACTTAGGAATTTTTTAAAAATTCACACAGATAAAATCAGAGAAAACACATAGCTGTTTTTAAATCTAAATTTAAAGGGGGTGCCTGGGTGGCTTGGTCAGTTAAGTGTCTGCCTTCAGTTTAGGTCATGATTTCAAAGTCCTGGCATCAAGCCTACATAGGGTTCCCTGCTCAGTGGGGTGTCTGCTTCTCCCTCTTTCTCTGCCCCTCCCCACAGCTCATGCACTCTCTCTCTCTCTCTCACTCTCTCTCTCAAATAAATAAATAAAATCTTTTAAAAAAATTGTCACACTGTCTGAATTGTCCAAGAATTCTCTTTAATTATGGAAACTGGTATTCTTATGTTTGTTGTTTTTGTACGTGCATTTAAGCTGGCATTTTCTGTGAAAAGTGGGTTGTTGTTTTTTTGGTTCTTGTTTTAGGGTGCCATATCTAAAGTATTAGTTAGTATTATTTAGTGTCTTTATTTTCTAGGGATTTTTACATTCCCTTATGTTAGACTTATGCAAACCTTATTAGCTTCCAAAACCCAAATAAAACACAGCTTATTTTAAGAGATTTTGTATCTAATTTATTTATTTCTCCAGAGGTAAGAAAATATTTCAAATACAAAATGAGGGTAATAGGTTTCTTCAGTTACGATCACATAGACACACAGCTTGTAGCTTTAATCATGGACTAAAATAAACACGGAACAAAAACTCACAAATCTAAATCTCAAAAAGATTTTATTTGCAGTGGAAAGTTGATGTATTCTTGAATAAACGAGCAAGACGACAAACAAAATTTTCTGTCATCTCTCACCCAACAGAATAGATCTCTACCTGAAAAATCTCATCAAATAGGCCACAACACCCAATTCACAAATATCACTAGAAAAATAAGAATAACTCCTGAGTCATATGAGAACCACAACCAGATGAAAAAAACAAAAGCACAGAATCAGGAGGAAAAGAGAAACACAGAGTAAGCGAAGGTAAAGTTCTATTGCCACTTGGGATTTGATTCCGGAGCGAAGAAAAGATGTTTATTTTCAGGTTACGCAGTCTGGCTCTGAAAAGTGCATTTACTTGAACACCTTGGTGAAATCTCCAAAGCAGTGAAAATACAATTTTCAAAATTTAAAAAACTGAGTTAGAAAGAACTTGTGAAAAGATCTGTTTAACTCATTGATGAAGGAACCCAGAGGATTGTAAAGTTGATTCATGATAGGCATACTCTGATGTAGTGTGGATTCAGTTCCTGACCACCCTAATAAAGCAAATATCATAATAAAGTGAGTCAAATCAATTTTTAGGTTTCCCAGTTATATAAAAGTTATGTTTACACTATACTGTGGTCTATTAAGTGTGCCATAGCATTATGTCTTAAAAAAAAAAAAACTAATATCAGGGCATGAGGATGGCTCAGTCGGTTTAGCATCAGACTCTTGATTTCAGTTTAGGTCATAATCTCATGGTCATGGGATTAAGCCTCACATCAGTTTCCACACTCGGTGAGTCTGCATGAGATTCTCTCTCTCCTCTCCCTCTCTTCCTAGCCCTCCTCCCACTCACGTGCTCTCTCTCTAAATAAATATCTCTTTAAACTTTTTTTTAATTTAAAAAACCCAATGTGTATACCTTAATTAAAAAAACACTTTATTGCTAAAAATTGTTAGTTATCATCTGAGCTTTCAGTGACTCATAGTCACTGTTCACAGATAATCAAATCAACATCATAAGAAAAAAGCTTGAAATATGAGAATTACCAAAATGTGACACAGAGACACAAAATGAGTAAATGCTGTTAGAAAAAAATTGTGCAGGGGCGCCTGGGTGGCTCAGTCAGTTAAGCGTCTGCCTTCTGCTCAGATCATGATCTCAGAGTCCTTGGATTGAACCCCATATCGGTCTCTCTGCCCAGCAGGGAGTCTGCTTCTCCCTCTCCCTTTGTGCTCTCCTCTCTCTCTCTCTCTTGCTCTATCAAATAAATAAAATCATAAAAAAAGAAAAAATGATGCAGATAGACTCATGGTTGCCATAAACCTTCAATTTGTAAAAATACACTATCTTCGAAGTACAATAAAGCACGTTAAAACAAGGTATGCCTGTAATGTTACTTGTAAGATATTTTAAAGGACGCTTAAACCCACATATCCTCCCAAGAGGGAGCATTCTGGCTTTGCAAGGTTCAACTTCAGGGCAGGACGTTCTTCCTCTGTGGCCATCTCAGCAAAAGCTGTACTGGGGCACCTGGGTGGCTTAGTCGTTAAGCGTCTGTCCTCAGCTCAGGTCATGACCCCAGGGTCCTGGGATCGAGCCCGGCATCAGGCTCCTTGCTGGGTGGGAAGCCTGCTTCTCCCTCTCCCACTCCCCCTTCTTGTGTTCTCTCTCTTGCTATCTCTCTCTGTCAAATAAATAAATAAATAATATTAAAAAAAAAAAAAAGCTGTACTGGCTCAGAGATTGACTGCATTCTACTATCTAGATGCCACAGGCCATTCTATTCTGTCTCCTGAGGTAGCCTCTGTCCAAGCTGAGCTGCCTTTCTGGCTTACTCAAATATCTCCTGAAATGCCTATCACAGTTTTTGTTAGTATTTGGTTACAAATTTTTATTTTAATCAACTCTACTTTTCTCAAAATGCACATTCTTCTATTTTGCAGGATATGTAAATTTCCAGGAATGCATATAATGTGCTATGGCAGAAACACTTAATTAAAAATGGCTGAACCAAACCTCTGATGGGCTAAAACAAAAATTTATTCAAATTTTATTCAAAAGTTACTCGTGAAAGAACCAAGAATCCATGAATCTCTTTTATCTGGTGTCTACTTTGATGAAAAATCACCCATGCCTGATGACTTGTCTTTCCTCCATCAGTCTTACCCTGACAAATCAGAACAACACTTTGGCAACTACAAAGGAGAACAAATATTGAAGCAAGGAGTACTTTCAGGCTTTTCCTCTGTTTGTTGCTTAGGAAATTATACCCCAGTAAATAATAAAGTACTCTAAAAAATTTTCTGATTTAAAGTTTCTGACAGCATGATATGGCTGATTGTACCAATGAATTTCCCCCCCCTTAAGTCAAGAAAAACTGCACAATAATTACCTAATTTGCATAATTATGATTACTAAATTCCATGAAAACTGTTGTAGTAATAGTATAACAACTTTCCTAAGGCCAATTAAGTTCTGTTTCCTTTCTGCTTTAATTTATTTTAATCCAAAAGAGCAATAAACAGGATATGTCTAGTTGATGATTTAATTAACTGCAGTATATTAAGAAGTTAGAAATTGTTATGATGCTGAATACCTCAGTGCCCTTCAAGCCCGGAAGCTTTATTCCTTATTCTCTTAAAGAGTTAGGATTTTCACCATTTTCAAAAGTAAAGCTATATCTCAAATTAAGATCAACACATAACAAAACGTAATGGTTCAGAGGAGTTTGTTGAATAACTGAGAAAGGGAAACAAAGGGCAAGATCACTTTTAGTAAAAATAGAAAGGATTATCTTAATGTCTTTGACAGTCATACTGGAAAAGCAGCAGTGAAAAGACTTTGATATTTACTTTCTGAAATGGGAGGAAGCATTCAAGGACACAGGAAACAGGATCAGAGAAGTTATGAGATAGATTTCATTCAAGCCTTCGATTCATGTGGTTAGAAAACATCGCTAAGACCATTCTTGAAGAGAAGGACAAGAGAAAAAAGATGTTAAAATTTCACAGAGCAAAATCAAAGGTATCCAACACAATTGGAAAAGGGGGCAAACCCCAGAGAAATATCAAGCCAGAGTGGCCCAATTATAATGATAAAAATATGAAAACATTTTCTTGTTCTTTTTCTATGATCTTAGGTTAAGGAATGTGTTTCATAGATGCCAAATGTGTGATCACATAATCACTCATGTTTGACAACAGCAATAGAGAGTCTGAGAAACTCAGTATCCGCACCTCTTTTTTTTTTTTAAAGATTTTATTTATTTATTTGAGAGAGAATGAGATAGAGAGAAAGCATGAGAGGGGGGAGGGTCAGAGGGAGAAGCAGACTCCCCGCTGAGCAGGGGGCCGATGTGGGACTCGACCCTAGGACTCCAGGATCATGACCTGAGCCGAAGGCAGTCGCTCAACCAACTGAGCCACCCAGGCGCCCCGCACCTCTTGACTGAATCCTCAATCCTTCTCAATATTTCTGATCACAATTAAATACCTAACATTTCATTCATCCATCTTTTACATCTTTCTTAATTTACCAGTTCATTCTCTTTTAAGAGATAAAGAGGCAGAACTCTTTACTTCCTTTCACTTTAAGAATTTTTTACCTAATGGGGTGCCTGGGTGGCTCAGTTGGTTAAGCGTCTGCCTTCCAGCTCAGGTCATGATCCCAGGGCCCTGGGATCAAACCCTGCATCGGGCTCTCTGCTCGGCGGGGAGCCTGCTTCTCCCTCTCCCACTCCCCCTGCTTGTGTTCCCTCTCTCGCTGTGTCTCTCTCTGTCAAATAAACAAAATCTTAAAAAAAAAAAGAATTTTTGACCTCAATGTGGTGATGCATTCAGTTAAAAAACCACCATCAAAATTTCCTTTTAAATTCAAAAGAATTGCATTTACTTCCTTTAGAACCATCAATGTTTAACATTTCGTGAGGATGATGGGTTCACACAGTTTTACAAAGCTGTCATCCTATGACATTTTAAAGAGATTTGTCCTGAGCATTTCAATCTACAAAAAAACTTTGATATTTAACTAAAATATCATCAAATGGGGCCTGCTTTCATGTTTTTATCATTTTTTGACATCTAAGGCATCTCTAAGCATTTATTTTCTATTTACTATTCCTCCAGATAAGTAATTCTTTTTATTCCCGCTTCCAACACCTGTTTACATGTACGATAATCACAGACCCAGGTATTCCAGATTTTGAAGTTGAGCTGTAGGTAGACTCGGGGTTATATGCGTTTGTTAATATGCGCTAACACTAATTTCATTGTTTTCTCACAGCTGGTAAGTACAAACATGTGAGAACTAATACCCAGGGATTATCATCACTGGAATCTAGCAAATGTTTACTGCCTCTCACAGAGAAACTCCTCCCCCATTTCTTCTCCTCTTGATATTCTGACTCAGAATATCTTAGAAAAATGCAATACCCACTGAAATAGGCACTTGTCATCTTCACTGATTCCCTGCGCAGAAACCTCTTTTGCAGATGAGTAAACTGATTTTTAGAAATGTAAATGACTTGCCCAAGATTGGTAGTACAAATTTTGATTAAAATTAAAATGTATTTTCCCTATACCACTAAGTTGGCCTTTATTACTTCTTTTCTTTTAAAGACCCTTGGTATACTGGATTTCTTTCTATAGCTCCTTCTTATTTTACTTTGTGTTATCCTTGACTTTCTCCAACCTGAACAACTCTGGCTTGAGTATTTAATCAAATTTGAAAACTGAGTAATTTTCATCTACCACGAAGGAAGTAGTATTACTAAGAACACTTAACATATATGAAGTATTTTTTTAAATGACCATATAATAAAAGACATAATGTTATCTTATCTGATAAAAAGCCAGTAACTCACACCATTTTTTGCCTTCTTTATGTTTACTTTCAAAGGTTGTCTTGTTGAGGGAAGAAGTTCTAAGTGTTTACTGTAGCTCCTTTTCCCTAAGGCTACCTCTTGTTTGTCAGGACCTCTGCCTTTTCTTTCTTGCCTCAAGGAAACAATCTTACTCAGTGACAAAGTAGAAAAAAAAAAATCCGTGATTAGAGAAAGCCAAGTGAATAAATCGTCTCCAAAATAGTTACAGAGTTTTAGGGATGATTACTGTTTTTGAACAGTTTTTATATTGAAGCATATCTCTTGTAGTTTCTTGTTTTGAGTTAGAAGAATTTAATATCTTCTCATCCAAATCAAAAACTCCAAATCAAAGAAAATGGGGCACCAAAAAACACAGATGTTCAGAGCTTAGCAGTTTTAACATACAATTTTCAGACAATTTAAAACTCTTGTATTTAGTTCAGAAAACTTAAAAGTCCAATCTAGGACGTGTTTAAGACTTACAGAAGAAGGATACTATTGAAGTGAAGAATCAAAATTTGAACCTAAACCTTTCGTAATTATTGTCATTAAAAAAATCTATGGCATTTTGTTTTAATAGCCCTAATTTTATGGTACTTGGTCAAGATTAAGTTCTACAAATGTTTCATTCCCAGTTTACAGGTGGTCACAATGACAGAGTCAGCAATTCAAAATGTTGTTTGTCAATTCTGAAAACAATGTGGAATTCTGTTTGTTTATTTAACCACTTTTATTATAGTAAAGATTCTTGATAAAGGCAATAAGCATTTAAAACTATTAATATTGAAAAATATCAAAAATATCCATCAGTGGGGGCGTGCCTGGCTGGCTGTCATTAAGCGTCTGCCTTCTGCTCAGGTCATGATCTCAGGGTCCTGGGATCAAGCCCCGCATCAGGTTCCCTGCTCAGCAGCAGGAAACCTGCTTCTCCCTCTCCCACTCCCTCTGCTTGTGTTCCTGCTCTCTCGCTATCTCTCTCAGTCAAGTAAATAAATAAAATCTTAAAAAAAAAAAAATCCATCAGTGATATGCTTGAATTAACACTTTATCTCTTAGGTATCTGTTCAATAACATATTAATTCAAACCTATCTTTGATGGATATTAAAGATTAACTTGATTCTTTTTCTCTCCCCCTCTCTGGTTAAGAAAACATGAGATCCTCCACCTGTAGGATGTTTCTATTTTTCAAATAAAATAAAATTGACAATCCTTCACGCCCAGTTGGTATTCATAAAATACTACAATTTCTTATTTCTTCTTTCATCAGATAATTAATGAATCCCCATTATATGAACTCTATGCCTATCCTCACAAGGTTTCAGTCTAGGGCTGGTGGGCAATTATAAAAGGGCATGAGGGTAATTTGAAACAAAGTGCATAGAGTGGTATAGGAGTCTTTAAGAAGATACATTTATACATTTAACCTGAACTCCTGGCCAGAAAAGGCTTCCTGGAGAAGTTGGAAATCTGAAAAACAAATAGCAGTTAGCCAGGTGACAAGTGAAACAAAAATCTTCTAGATAGAAGAAATAGGATAAACACATATATGAGGGTCAGGAGGAGAGACAGATGATAGAGATGAAGAGAGAGAGAGAGAGTAACTCAGGATGTGAACAAATAAAATGAGAGATGAGACTGGAAGGGAAGCCAGCGGCCTCAATATACAGGAGATTTCACACAAAGTAGAGCCAGTGGTTTCATCTTTATTCTAACACCAGTAAAGTCATTGGAGGATTTTAAACAGGAATGTGACAGGATTGTGGTTTACAAATGAGGACTACAGCTGCTTGGGTGACTCTTAGTCTGGCTGCAATGTAGAGAATGAATTAAAAGGAAACAAGCCTGGAGATAAGACCATTTTGGAGTCTGTTGCCAAAATCTAAGAAAAAGACAAAGTGACCTAGACTGGGGAGTGGCTGCCCATATGGGGAGACATTTTTAGAGATTTAATGTGATTTGTGGATTCAATGATTTGGGGAAGTGAGGAAGGACAGAAGAATCAAGGATAACTCCTCTTGACTTAGGCAAAGGGTGCATGGAGGCGGCATTAACTGAATGGTACAAAATGGTGCACACTTTGATGGTGCAAAAATGATTTCAGTTTGGGATATGGTGTATTTGAGATGTCTTTGGTCATTTGTGTGAAAATTCAATATCAGAGTCAGAATTATGATTGAGCTCTTTAGGATTCACATAGAGAATGAGCTCAGTTGCCCAGGAGGAGAAAGGGGATGAGAAAAGAACCTGAGAAGCTCAAATAATTAAGGAAAGAGTAGACAATAAAAACCTGAAAATAAAATTGAGAAGAAATGGCCAGCTATTTAAGAAATATAAAACAGAGTGTTATAGTGTCATGGCATCCAAGGAAAGTTGATGTCATATTTGCTAGGCAAAATAATGGTCCTGGAAAATGTTCAGGTATGAATCCTCAGAAACAATGAAGATGTTTTACATGGCCAAGGGAATCTGCAAGTGTGATTAAGGATCTTGAGATGGGAGGATTTTCCTTTATTATTATCTGGGTAAAGTCAAGACGACTGCATGTGTCCTTATAAGAGGGGGAGGCAGAAAGGTCAGAGTCAGAGAAGATGTGATGATGGGCACAGAGGTTATAGAAAGAGATGAACCAGGAAATGGATTCTCTTCTAGAGAAAAGAATGTAGCCCCACCAATCCAATTCAGACTCTAACCTCAAGGACTGTAGCATAATAAGTTTATGTTGTTTTAAGCCACTAATTTTGTGGTAATTTGCTGCATTTACAGCAGCAAAGGGAAAATAATAAATGAACCATGTAAGAGTTGATTTAGCAATATAGAAATCACTGATGAATTTTAAAAAGAGGAGTATTCTTTAGAGAAAAAGTTGTTGAGAGTGAAGTGTTTTGAGTGATTAAAAAGAGGAAATGGCTTTTTTGGATTTTCTTTCATTATGTTTCTGCCCTCGGTGTTTTAGGTTGTTAGCTTCATCAGGTCCCAGTCTGGGATATATGAAAATAAAAGGAAGTCACCACTGTGTTGTTTCTTGTGGCTCAAGATTCCTATCTGGTCTACCTTCCTCATCCCACCTTTTGAGTCTTCTTATGTTTGTTTTATACATAATATCCAGGATTTTTAATTGTACTTAACGGAAGGAATGGGGGAAATATCCCAGATTGATTTTTTTATATTTATATTTTTTTCTTTCTTGTATATCTGTTTTCCCAAATTTCTGAATTGGCCATGAATTAGTTGTGTTTCAATTGAATGTTTTTGTAAATATAAGGCTTAGGCTGGTACTTACGTGTCACATAGCAATCAACATACTAAGTAAAATTTATTTTGCATAAAATAATCTGAAACAAAAATAGACAAATATAAAAATGTCCCCAATCTCATATAATATTTGCCTTACCAATGACACAACCTTTCAATGACATTTTCTAAAATGTAGTCTATACAAAATGATTTTCAAAATACTTAACAACTGGTATGGAATGGGCAGAAACTCTTCATAGTGAATGGCCAAAAGTCAGAAAGGAAGTAGGCTGGCATAACATAGCAGGGCATATCAGCCTTAGTTCTATCAGGAAGCCGATAAAAACCCTACAAAAAGTGTTCCATGGACAATTACCTTTGGGAAAGAATACTTACTATTTCCTCCTCTTGGGAATTCTTGTCAGAAAAAGAAATCCTTAACTTCACTAAATCTAAACTTTTATTTCACCATGAAATGATTTTCTTATGAAAGCTTTTTTTTTTTCTTCTCTGGCAACATACATTCACAGCCTGTAGAATACATTTTGCAAATGCTCTCGCAAGTGCTTTTATGCTAAACTATTATTCTGTCAAGCCATTTCTTATCCATATCCTTTCCTACCAGTTGATAGTTATTGCCACTCAAATAGAATTTATTCTGTAAAATGACTAGTTCTATATCCTAGTGTGTTTAAGAAAAGTGACACATCTAAAATTAAATCATATGAGATATTAACACTTCCCTGGACCTATGGATACATTAATTTGCTAGATGCATATCAGCAATAAATAAAAGCAGCATATTAGAAAAAGGTGAAAGGGAGAGCTAAAATCACATATTGATTTCCGCAGACATCTTTTATCAGTTGATAGGAGCACTTTGTTGAGAATTCTGCAGCTGAATCTCGGCTCTGATGGAAATTCCAAAGTGTAACTGGTGAGACCTGCCACAGATCACAAGTGAATAAACAAAGATCTGCCTGTCAAGGTCTTTGTGTCTTTTTATGGACTAAGGTTGAATAAGAATTAGATAGCACGTTGATCTAATTCATCCTTCATATTTGAAGTAAAGTTTTGATTTTAGAAAGAAAATACAGTTCAGAAATTTTCTCAATCCCTTGGCTATTGGAGCTGTGATGGGAACTTCCTTTGGCCTAACAATAAAATCTATGCTGTTTTCACCATAGCACATTGCAACATTTAAAGAGCTCATGAAAGAAAGTTATCCAACTATGTACAACAAGATAACTCTAGGGGTAATTACATTGAAAATGTTAAACATATGCAAGTTAAAAAAAAGTAACATGCAATTTAAACTTATTACTGAACATAGCAAGTACAGTCAATTGATTCTCATCATTTTTGAATTAGTTTTATTATATATAATAAAAATAAGATTAAAAGATTGTTATAAAATGTAATTTATATATGGCCCAGAATATATATATATATAATATATATATATATATATATTAAGTGAATCCAAGTGCTTTCATAGAAGTTAAAAAGATATTTCCGTGAATAGAAAATGGAAGAGAAACATCAAAGGGACAGAAGTCCAAAAGCTGCAGGCCCTCTTGCTCTGAATCCAGAAGCAGACAGAAGTGGCTAGGGAATGAAAGTGACCAACTAAGAGGGGAAACCTGAATTACACTTATTGCTTAGAAATGAGCCAGGACTGGCCTTCTTGGTGCCTGAAAGGTGGCTGAAAACTGCTACAGACAACTGAATGCAGGCGTAGCTTCCATAAAGCTACCAACTCGAGAAGGCAGGTTACAGCTTCAAAATCTCAGCCTAAGCCAGGCAACTCATTGGACAGCCAACATGATCTGTGAAACCCTGCAAAAGCCCTTAGAGCAAAAAACTCTAAATTACTAATCTAATACCCCTATGTGGAAGAGGACCCAGGAGCCATATAGTGGCAGCCACAATACTACTAATCAATAAAGAAAAGAACAAATGGATAGAAAAACAAGATCTCATTGAAGACAGGGTGCAAAGTAAAGGTCTAAAGTACATGAAGATAGGGGCGCCTGAGTGGCTCAGTCATTGGGCATCTGCCTTCAGCTCATGTCATGATCCCAGGGTTTGGGATCGGGCCCCGCGTCAGGCTCCCTGCTCGGCAGCCTCTCCCACTCCCCCTGCTTGTGTTCCTGCTCTCACTGTCTCTCTCTCTGTCAAATAAATAAATAAAATCTTAAAAATAAAATAAAATAAAGTATATGAAGATAAATAATGCTACAAATAGACAAACCAAAGCAAAAAATGCATATATTATGAAACAGAGCAGATAAAAATGAAAATAAACAAATCAACATTTTTGAAATTAAGAATGCAGACATTGAAATTAAAAATTAATAAGTCTGATATATTCTTGAGTTAATGAGTTATTAAATTTGAAGAGAGTAATAGAATATTCACTATGAACATGCACAGGGGGTTAAAGATATTAGGAAGGAAGGAAGGAAAGAAGGAAGGGAGGGAGGGAGGGAAGGAAGGAGGGAGCTAGAGAAGAGAGTTCAAGCAAAAGGACATCCAATTACCAAGCTGGAATTTTTAAGGTTTACATTAGAAATGGCATAATAAAATAAAATGTTATCAGGAATAGATAATTACTTACCAAACAATAATAATTGCATTAGCAGAATTCTCATCAGCAAAAAATAAATGCAGATAATACTGACATAACATCTTCAAAGAGCCACAGAATTCTATACTAGTTCAACATTTACATAAGAGTGTGAGGTTCTACACCTGGCAGTGTGGTAGACTGAATTCTCTGAGAGATGTTCCTACAAAAAATCAACTACATAATGGATAACATAGTTCTCAAAGCAGTCATTGTTTCCAGGATGTGGGAGAAATCTGTTATTCCTCACTCAGAAGAAACAAGCTATGAGTTGAATGTGCAAGAAGTTAGAGGTAAGCAAGTGGGAAAAACGTTACTGCTCCAAGGGCACATCCCTTAATACTACTGAATTATACTTTAATCTTTGGGCCAGCAACAAAGTAAAGAAACTGAAGATGAGACATCTAATTTAAGCTAGGACATCCTAAAAGTCTAATAGAGTCCTAGATCTATGGTACCCCTGGACTCTCAACAGAAACAAAAACTGAAGAAAAGCATTCCCAAGTTAAGCCCACAGTATTTCCAGATTAAAGTCAATCAAGTTAAGTTTCTAAATACCATCAAGCAAACAAGGAGGGAAGGCATCATGAATCAGGCAACAGAAACAAGGAAGAAAAAAAATTTAACTCACCAAACTCTTAAGACAGTGGAATTGCCAGGTACAAAATATAGAATATAAAATGTATAAAGAAATAAAAGATGAACTCATAGATAGAATAAGCCACAAGAGATTTTCAGAAATCATCAGGCAATTCTAGAAGAGAAAACAAATGGAATATCTACATATGAAAAAAGTAATTGCAGAAATAAAAAATAAACCTGTTTGAACAGATTAAATAGCAAAATAAGAATAGCCAAAGAAATATTAGTAATTAGATTTCAGTAAATATATCAGAAAAATTATCCACAACAAGGAGCAGAGAGCCAGGGAGATAAAAACTATGAAAGGGAAATATATACATGGCAGATAGAATTAAAAGATTCTATATATTCAACTGGAGTCCTACAGAAAGGAGAGAAGAGAAGAGAAGAGAGGCTTGTCAATCAATTTATAAACTTAGTTAAATCAACAAATTGACAAAAAATAGAACTATAAACTCTTTTTTTAATTATTTTTTTTAAGATTTATTTATGTATTTGAGAGAGCGAGAATGAGAGAGAGAGAGTACATGAGATGTGGGAGGGTCAGAGGGAGAAGCAGGCTCCTCGCTGAGCAGGGAGCCCGATGTGGGACTCGATCCCGGGACTCCGGGATCATGACCTGAGCCGAAGGCAGTCGCTTAAACAACTGAGCCACTCAGGCACCCTAGAACTATAAACTCTTAATCAAGAAGAAGTAGAAAGACTAGACAGACCTAAAATTAGAATAAAAGTTGATCAATACCAAAAAAGAGAAAAATCCCAGGCCTGAGTGATTTACCAGGGAAGGTCTAATATACTTTAGGTGATAAAATCTTTCCAATTTTATATAAAGCCTTCCAGATAATAGAAAAAAAGGAGGGGAGCATATTGCCCAAATCATTCGTAAAACAGTATACTGGTCTCAAACCTTGATATAGATTTTTGATAAAGACAGTTCAAAAAAAGAAAAATAACAGGTCAATCTCATTCATAAACACAGAGACAAGAATTCTGAACAAAATACCAATCCAAATCAAACAATGAATAAAATATGTAATATACTAAAAACAAATTAGAATTATCCCAAAAATCCAAGAATGATTTAACATTATCAATAAAGTTACTAAAAAGGTAAGGAAAAGCATATGATCATTTCAATCAATGAAGAAGAAAACATTTGGAAAAAATAGATACTCATTCAGGATAAAAACTTTTAGCAAGATAATAAGAGAAATTAACTAAATTAACCTGATAAGCCTGATAAAAGCCTGATGAAATATAAGAAACATCTCTTTTGAAGTCATAAAATTGACAAAGATTCAATTAATTAAAAATTCAACATTTAGTTGAGATGTCTAACCAGTGGCATCAGACTAGAAAAAAATGAGAGACTAGGGAATTGATAGAGATAAAATTCATCATTCACAGATGATATAATTGAGAAAATTCAAAATAATCAACTTTAAATTTATCAGAATTGATGAGAATACAGCCAGGTGGTAGGTTACAAGATTAATATACAAAAAACATTTCTGTCTTTATATCCCATTAATAAACAATTAGGGGGAAAGCCTTGTAAAAATAACATTTATATTAGCAACACATATTGCAAAGTTCTTAAGAACATATTTATCAAACATTGTTTCAAGAGCCATATAGGGAAAATTGTATAAGCATTAAAAGACACTCCAGATGATAAACTAATGGAAACATGCCATATCTATGAACGAAGAGGCATTTTTTTAAAAATGTCAATTCTCTTCCAATTGATCAAAAGATTCAATGCAATCCAAATCAAAATTGCCATAGGATTTGTTGTAAAATTTGATAAGCTGATTCTAAAATGTTTATAGAAGAGCAAAGAGCCAAGTATATCCATAAAGTACTCATAAAGAAAAAGAATAATGAGGGCAGACTTACCCTCAATGAAAATAGCACATATTATAATACTAGATGAATTAAGACAATGTGATTTAAGTTAAGAGAAATCCAACCTGCTCAATGGAATGGACTAGAGAGCCTAGGTCCATATATAAATGGAAAAAACAAACGACAGAGGTGGGATTTCAAATCACTGGGAAAATGAGGTTCTCTTTAATCTACAGTGATGGTATACAATTTATGGTAATGCTACTCAAATCAGTGCACATGAACTCATTCCTTAAATATGAAAAGCAAAACTTCAGGGTTTTGTAAGAAGATATACGGGAATATTTTTATATCTTATAATTCAAAGATGATTTTTAAGACATTATGATGTTAACTATAAAAAATTTAAATTCCACATCACTTCCTAATGAGTCATTCAAATGTATATACACTAAAACTTTATTTAACCAATATGGTTGCTTTTTACATTACAAGCAGTTGGGTTCGTAGACCATAATTAGCTGATTTCAAAACATTTTCAATAATAAATAATGTTGCAGAGTAAATAAACCCAACTAATAAAGGTAATCTATGAATATTCAATAATTGTTCTCTAGAGAAAAAAGAAATTAACTTGAGTGACGTGCATAATAATTACAGAAAAAGGACTAACGTAAACTAGAACTGATATTTTTCTTTTGTGTCCTAGCATCAAATATGTATTTTCTTTCCAGACCAATTTTTTCATCCTAAAAAATTCCAATTCTAAATGAAGTACACTTCAACCCCAAAATCACTCTTCTAAACAATTTAAGCAAATATATTACAGGAGAATATGATGACCTCCTCCTTCTTTTATTGTATTTAAAGCATTTTTCTACATTACCAAATATTATTGTTACAGGGTTTGGATCTTCTTTAATACAAGTCCTGGAAATTTTGCCTTTAGCCATCACATTGGTGAAAAGCAACTGAATTCCTTTAGTTTATTAAAACTTTCCTGGGTTGTTCAAATCTCCCTGACCACAGTTATTAATGCTGGAGAACTTGACATCTAACTCCTTAGAAATCAACCTAGATAGTATATGTATATATAAGCTGCTGTTGTCCTCAGTGCTACACTGACTATTCCTACAAGTAACCAGACAGAATATGTTAGAAACAGATTATCTCATTGAAAACTCATGAGTCATTAACATTACCTATCTAATCAGTTTTGTAAGCAGAGTCATTTGTAAAATACATACATATGTAATTATATTCTATCTTACTTGTTCTACTTTTTTAAGGGTATGGCAGTAGCAGTGGATGGTCATAGAAATGCTTAAATAAATGACCTTATGGATATTAGTTTTCAACTTATTAATTTAATTTTTTTTTTTTTAAGATTTTATTTATTCATTTGAGACACAGAGATACAGAGAGAGAGAGAGAGAGCATGAGCAAGGGGAGAGGGAGAAGCAGGTTCCCCGCTGAGCCAGGAGCCTGATGTGGGGCTTGATCCCAGGACCCTGGGATCATGACCTGAGCCGAAGGCAGACATTTAACCAACTGAGCCACCCAGGCGCCCCTCAACCTACTAATTTAAAGAAAAAAAAAGGAACACATACCAACAAATGTACTTAATTCAAAATTAGTTTTTACAAATAATATTCTCAATTCCAATGCCTTTTGGTAACATACCCCATTTATGTTTCTTTGAAATTTCGCCACCTTATTATCCCAAAATCAATCTAAAAAAGACAGAGGGAGAGAAACGGCATTGCTCTTTTTTCCAGCAGTGTTGACAAATACTTCAAAAGTAATGAAGAGCAGATTAAGAATCATAAAACTAATATTTCAAAATACTGATTATAATGTAAATCTCATGTGAAATTTGCCCAATGATTTTCCAACCTGAAAATCGAATGGGGTTGGTGAATTGGTGGTCATTACAATACCTTTCAGCGTTCCTATAAACCGTTTGCTCAGGTCTGTGGTGTTTTATACACCAAACATAAAAGTCAATTCTGCATGACTCCTCTTCTCAAGTAGACTGCCAACTCCTCAAAGGCAGAACTGTTTTCTTCTTATTCTGCTTCCCTTACAGTGCTTTATGCCTAATTGGCTCTGTGTTATTAATTGGGGCAAGAAAACTAAAATTGAAATTAAGGTTATACTGTGACTTAAAACAGTAGATCAAATTGACATTTGTGTGGAACTCTTTACTCCCACCCCTCTTCAATTACTCTATATGCAAATATGCTATTTAAGTTCATGCATTTAAAGAAGCCCCTTCAATGCAAATAGCTATTCTTTTGGGTTCCATATGGCCACTAAATAAAATATATTTCTAAGGCTTTGTTTAAAACATCCCAAAATAATATACTGGAAACAATTTTTAGTTTCTGTTCCTAAGATAAGTGCACAAAAACATTTTGATCAAATCATCTGACTTATTGGCCTTTTACAAAGCAGTCACAGAGGCTTGGTTTCACATTGAACAAGCACTTTTGACTAAGGCTTTTAGGGCTTTGATTACTTTTTGAATCAAGTTGCTTAGTTTTAGGTTTTGTTCTTTGTGGTACTATGAACACCCTTCCCCCCCCCAAAAAAAACTGTTTTGTTTCATATCTTACAGCAGTGCATTCCAGAGTAAAAACTGTTAGAGCATCTTTTTACTAAGTGACAAGTCACTTGGGCTTTCACCAGTTGATCTGTGCTTAAGCAAACACCTCTAAATATAATCTCACATTAGTATTAGCCTGCCTTAAAGACAGTCCTTCTTTATAATTTCTAACATCTTCAAAAGAAACACAGATACAGAAACTAGAGCCAGCGGTGCTCAAAAAAATAGACTTTGCCTGCCAGTCTTAATCAAACATTGTGAATTCTATAGACCTTTCTGTATAAATAGCTAAAAAAAACCAAAAACAAACAAACCACAAAAAACCTCTATAAATAGGATGACAGTGGAAAGTATGCTGCTTCTGTGATTGCTTGGCATAAAATTCATTAGATTCTGGTCTGCATTCTTTCAGCATCATTTATAGCTGCAAGAAAAACCAACAGCACCTCCAACAGCAAAGAAAGGAACAGTGAACTCTGCAATTTATCTCATGTTCATTTTGATAAGAGACCCATATTCATTTCAATGAAATTTTGACAAGAAGCAGAAGCAGCAATGAGTTCATTTCTTTGAATTTTTTTTACCCAAACAGCCTGAGAGCTTACCCTTTCATTGAAAGACATTTCTGCAACCATTTTATTAAATGTTAGCTAAGAAGAAATGTTTCCTATTTTTTATACATGTGGAGGGACAGCTTACACAAAAACAGCTACCCTGAGGATTAATTTTTATTAATCCTCTACCATTGCTTCTAACAGCTAATGATAGTTTTCAGATGTTGAAGTCATTTAAAGCATTGTCTGTTAATTCACATTTGTGGTATTGATGCAAAATTTACTAAATCATCCCTTATAGATATTCAAATATTGCTTTTATTCAAATGACAATGTAAGAAATACAAACATTTCGCATTTTAAGTTTCACTAGAAGCTAATATTTCAGCAGAACTGCCTGTTTCAATTTTCTAAGAATTGTTTAGAAAATTTACCTTTAATGAAATCATATTTAGTATTAAATCTGGAAGGTAATTTAAAAGAGAAAAAAAGAAAACAAGAGTTAGAGATACAAGAGAAGATATTTTGATCATAAGTACAAAAAAATCTCAACCTGAACCTTGAGTCATCCAATTTGATGTAACTTGCCCTCAAGAAGAAAACCGTGAACAACAAAAAACTATTTCACTTATTTTACAGTAAGTGAAAATTCTATGATATAAAGTTAGAAATTTCTGCACTACTGACTAGAGTTTCAGTGTCCTCAATAGATCAATCATTGCAAGAAAATGTTTCAAGTTAGTTTTTATAAGAAAAGAGTACATGCAGTCCATTTTGCTATTATATAAAATATTCCACCATCTAAGAAGTTCTGAAGCTACAATTTGGGATAATTATTTATATTACAAGAGTTTTTGCAAGTTCATAAAAAGATTCATGGCAGGATTATTTTAAATATAGCAAACCCCACAGTGTATTATGTATCTGCTTAAAGATTATTTTCTATTTTGTCACAGATCAGCTAAAAATCTGATAAGAATAACTGACAATTTATCAAAAGTAGAGATCTAGCAAACTTGGAAAACATGGAGTTATAGTTCAGTTTTCAACTTCATTTATACTTTTTTCCTCCAAAGATTTATTTTATATTGTGAAATATGTCAGTGCAGAATACAATTAACTATTTAATTGTACTCTTCCACTTAGTAGGCAAATTTAAATAAATTTATCATTTTTTCATCTAACACAAATATTCATGGAGTACGTACTATGTACTAGGTACTGAATGGGAAAAGTAGATATACAAAAGTAGATATACAAAAGAATAAGGCAAATAAGACATGGTGGTATTAGTGTGGTGGTGTTCACAGTTTAGTAAAAGAAACAAATAAGTGAGATAATGTGTAAAAATGTTCTTTATATTGTGTTATGGGAGTACAGAATGGAAGAGGAGTCAGGGAAACCTTCACAAGACAATATTTTTTGAGCTGGATCTTAAAAAATAAACAGAACTTTACCAAGTAGAAAAGAAAAGTAACAATCTCCATCAAAGAGGTAGCAAGTGTAAAGGCAAAGTCATGTTTGAAAGCATGACAGATGTAGAAGAACAGTGAATACTTATGGTATGAGGTCATTGATAATAGGCAAGTGCTGAGAAAACAAATTGGGAAGAGGTATGGGGCCATATTATGAACGGCCTTTTGAGCTAGGCTGAAGAGCCTGTCCTTTATCCTTTACAGATGGGGATCCAGGAAAGGTTGAGAAGAGAGAAGGATAGTACAAAATACAGCTTATATAACAATGTACAAAATTTTGAGGATTAAATAAAAGAGAGTTTGGAGGCAGAGGACTATGATGTGTTGATAATAGCCTGGGTGAGAGACAGTAAGGGTGTTTGGCAGTAGAAAAGAAGATAGAAGTGATTTTAAAGACACTTAACAAGTAAAGCCAAATACCATTTGGTACTTGGTACCTCTTGGATGTAGTAGATTAGGACCATTTGGAGGTGGTAGTTTATTGAAAGGAAAGAGTTAAGGATGACTTAACTCCATTTGGACATGGTACCATTTTGAAGGCACTGCATATTATTTGGATGTGGTAGATTGTGGAGAGAGAAGAGTTCACATACAAAATGAAGTCAATTTATTTATTTATTTATAATTAATTATTTATTTATTTGAGAGCATGTGTGACAGAGAGAGCACAAGTAGGGGAGGGGGAGGGACAGAGGGAGAGGGAGAAGCAGACTCCCTACTGAGCAGGCAGCCCAGTGAGGGCTTGCTCCTAAGACCCCAGGATCATGACCTGAGCCAAAAGCAAATGCTTAACCAAATGAGCCACCCAGGCACCCCAAAACAGAGTCAATTTAAAGTGGCTAAGACTTTGTGTAAACTACAGAACAAAATATGTGTTGCTCTGTGCCCCCTTTTTCTTATCTATGACACCGACACTCTCTAGTTCCAAAATCAGCTCATATTTTATTTTTTTTCTAAAGATTTTATTTATTTGAGAGAGAGCACAAGCAGGGGAAAGTGGCACACAGAGGGAGAGGGAGAATCAGGCTCCCTGCTGAGCTTAACCAACTAAGCCACCCAGGCGCCCCAAAAAACAGTTCATATTTTAAACACAAACCTTGTAGCTACTCAATGGAATAGCCCTCTCCATCCTTGTGTGTATGTGGTTTAGAGATGCCTCCAACCACATCAACCCAGCCTCCTCATTGCACACCTACTGTCAGACTCCCTGGATGTAAATTCTCCCCATCACATATTCTCTCCTATTCTCTAAGTTCAGCAGTGCCAGGCTGCAGCAGTGACACCAGGAGTAATGGTGAAAATTGGAAAATTCCAGGAAAATAGAAACCTATCTTCGTCCTTTCTGGTTGCTATAACAAAAAATGCCATAGACTGAGTGGCTTTCCAACAACATTTCTTTTGCATGGTTCTGGAGGCTGGCAAGTCTAAGATGAAGGCTCCAGCAGATCTGCTGTCTGATGAGGGTCTGCTTCCAGGTTCATAGCCACCTGTCTCCTCTCTAATTTCACACAGAAGAAGGGACAAGGAATTTCTATGGTGTCTCTTCTATAAGGGCATTAATCTCATTCATGAGAAGTCTGCTCCTATGACTTAATCACCTCCTCAAATCCCCATCACAGTGGAGGTTAAGATTTTAACATATGAATTGAGGGAGGGGGTACAGAAACATTCAGTCTATCACAAAACCCCAGCACCAAAGTCTTTAACAGAGAACATCTCTGATGGGGGATGCATTAGTTTCCTTCGGCTGCCATAACAAATTACCTCATATTTGGTGGCTTTAAACAGCAGAAATGAATTCTCTCACAGTTTTCAAAGCCCAGAAGTCTGAAATTAAGGTGTTTTCAGGGCCATTCTCCCTTTGAAGTCTCCATGGGAGAATCCATTCCTTGCTTCTTTCAGCTTTTGGTCCCTCTTGGCTTATGGCCACATCACTGTATCACACTGCTTCATCTTCTGTCTCAAAACCCCCTCTGCCTCTTAGTTATAAGAATACAGGTGATTGCATTTTGGGCCCACCCAGATAATCCATGATAAACTCCTCCTCTCAAGATCTTTAACTTAATCACATCTTTTGTCATATAAAGTAATATTAACAAGTTCTGGGGATTAGAATGTGAACTGAACTTTTTGGGAACCAACCATCACTCAGAGAATTCTACCGCAGAGAAGGATCATTTGAATGCCCAAAGTAGAATCATCAATGAACATCAACAGAACTCTAGGCAGAATCTCCAGATAAAAAACCTAAAGAGAGCTGCAGGACCAGCCTCCTGGGACTCCCAAAAGCTATCCAGTCTGCCACTTGAACCAACACCTGCCCAATGGTAACTCCAGCATACAGGTGTTAGAAGCCGTAAAATATCTTACAACATTCAACAGACCTATTTTTTACTGGATAACTTCATTTTTCAAAAACCTTTTTTGTCTGGCTTGGCACTTTATAACATAAAGATGAATCATGGGCCTTTTTGGCTCAAAAAAAGGAGTTCATTTCTGTGATAATTATCATTATTACTAAGATATTCATCTATTGGTTTGTTGTAGACACAACTTTTTAAAATTAATTTTGTTGTTAGAAAAAGCATTTAACCTCTGTGTTTCAGTTTCCTTAGCTGCTAAGACCATGGAACTATATATTTTACTATGTTACAGAAAATATATGATAAAGTAGGAGAAAAAACATAATGGCTGACCATTATCCACAATTAATGTATGTCTTATATATAAGAATATATATAAAGCATAATATTTTGACATAACCAGATACTAAAACAAAGAAATCTTCTCAAAAGTACCCAAAGAAGAAAAGTCATCTTCAAGCAAACAAAAACACAGTTAGTACACTGCTCATTAGCAGGAATAGAGGAAGAAGACAATGAGTCTTCCCGCAGCAAAGCGAAAATAGGCAAACTGAAATTCTATGCCTGGCTAAACCACAATCAGAAGTAAAGCACACAAAAAAAAGAAATTTAGGTTTACAAAAATTACCACTCACACATTCTTATTTAAGAAATGATTGCAAGACATAATTCAGGAAGGTTAGAAATTTATGGTAATAAAGGAAGGAGTAGGATGCAAGAAGCAATGGTAAGCAAAGAAATTAGCAAGCATGAATAAATATAATCAAGCATTAATTGTTCAAAAAAACTAACAATCATTACTAATGTAGGGATAAGGAATTAGGAAAAATAAAATATGAAAAAGTAATAGTTAATGTACTTCCATGTGCTAGAAATTCTTTAAAGTACTTTATATTTGTTAACTAGTTTAATTCTCATAACAAATCTATGGGACAGTTACTAATAGTACCCTCACTTACAGATGGAGATACCACGCCAAAACAGACTAAGCAATTTGTTTAAGAATCACAGCTGACAAATAGTAAACCCAGGATTTTAATCTAGGGAGTCTATACTTTTCATCAGCATCTGGTACTGTCACCATGAATTAGTGAGAAAATTACAAAAAAAAAAAAATGTAGACAATAATAATATGTAACTTGGAGAAGAGTGATTGGTGTTGAAATTATTCAATTTTCTTCTATCACTTTGGGAGAGATTAGAGACTCTGATTAAAGTTAGACTATACTAAGATAAACAGGGAAAACAAACCAGGTTTCTTATGTGTTGCTGGCAGAAAGTGGTGTGGTACTCTTTAGTAAGTTTGAAGATCTACTACCCTATGACCCACCACTGTTGTCCCTAAGTATGTATGAGAAACTCTTGCTCCACTTGCTCCATAAGCTCCAGGAGATACATATACCTATATTCATGGAAATAGTGTATGTAATAGAACAGAACTATAAATGTTAAAAATGTCTACTGAATGAAGAATAGAATTAAAATATTGATATATTCAAAAAATGCAATGTAATACTGCAATGGAAACAAATGAACTATGGCCACCCACAATAAAAGGGATAAAGTTCAGTGCATTAATATTAAGTGAATAAGAAATACTGTGACCCTATTATCATTTCACTGAATTTTAAAGCAATTAAAATTAAGTAATTTCTTACATAGGGTAAATACACTTAGGATAAAACTATTGGAAAAAAATTAAGAGAAAGACAAGATAGGAAACACAATGAAAGGAGGAACACATAAGTAAATGAAAGCTATTCTCATTCTAGCTCTTCAGTTGTTTGGTAGATTCATCTGTCTGAATGAATAAATCAACTGGGTTTATGCAAGTGCCAATGATGAGAATATGTCAATGACCAAGAATTATGATTTCCTGAAGCCATGAAACTATATTTCTTTATTGGAAATGTAGAAGGAGGAGAAGCCATGAGCAGTCGGTCATTTCTGTGGGGAAGGACCCACAGAATAAGAGAAAAAGCAGTCAAAAATGAGACAATGTTGGAAAATATTACATTTTCTTTTTATTCTTGCAAGTCATTCTAGTACGCACTGCTGGAAAAAAAAAAATTGGTTTCCTGGAATCAATTTCCAATTCTGCTACCAAATCACTCTGTGATTATGGAAATAAAAAGATAATTGTATTTCACAGCTGTGCATGTCTTTCAGGAATGTATATTAATTCATAATCTTCATAATGTAACTGTGAAATTACAGTATATTAGATCTTACCACTATTATTATGTACCTTATAAGTACTCAATAAAGCTCAGTCATTGTCATTATTATCATTAATACTGATGTCATTTGGTGTATTTAAGTATGCGAAAGTTACTATCTATAATGCATTGGTTCTTAAATATTATTCAGCATAAGAATTTCCTGAGGGTCTTAGTAAAATGCAGAATTACAGGATTCGTCTATGGTTATTTGGATTCCTCTGTTCTGGGATAAGGTAGAGAAATCTGCAACTGTAAAAACCAACACAGACAATTCTCATATAGATGATCTTCCATCAATACTTTGAAAAACATTTAAGAAGACCCCAGAATATGCTAACTTGGTGACCAAGAAATTCTGTGTAACCTGATATACTTACTAATCTAACACATGCAAGCCAGGCCCTAGGCATCTTTAACCCATCACATTATGATCTGGGCTGCTCTAAGAAAATATGCATGAATTCATCAATCCTTAGCTCCAAATTATCAAATTTAATCCTGAATCTCAGAAGGAAGTTCTGTTCAATTGAAGAAAGTTCTGAGGGATCTATACTAAGTAATTCACTGGACAGTAATGACTCAGACACTTTTCCAAAAATTTCAAAGACTAATACAGAAGATAAACATCTAAGCCAGGACTGGTCATCAATCATAAAAGATGCTATCATAGAGGTAAAGTCAAAGATCAATTGGAAAACCTCTAATTCTATCTTTTGAGAGTAAAGAAGATTTCACAGAGGTGGTAAGTCTTGAACAAGACCTATAAGATAAATGAGAACTTTAATCTCCTAAAGTGGAAGAAAAAGAAAAGCATAATCAAGTCATATGAGATATAAGACACACAATGCAAGACCTCTGTGTGACAAAGACCCAAAAGTAAGATAATGGGTGCTGGGCCCACTTTAGAAATCTCAATGCTAACTATCTACAAAACAAAAAGGCAACCTACTGAATGGGAGAAGATATTTGCAAATGATACATATTATAAAGGGTTAATACCCAAAATATATAAAGAACTTATACAACTCAACACCAAAAAACAAATAATCCAACTTAAAAATAGGCAGAAGACCTGAATAGACATTTTTCCAAAGAAGGCATACATATGGTCAACAGACACATTAAAAAGTGCTCAACATCACTAATCATCAAGGAAATGTGAATCAAAACCATAATCAGATATCACCTGACACCAGTCAGAATGGCTATCTTCAAAAAGACAAGAAATTACAAGTGTTGGCAAGGATGTAGAGAAAAAGGAACCTTCATGCACCATTGGTAGGGATGTAAATTGGTACAGCCACTGTGGCAAACAGTATGTAGATTCCTCAAAAAAATTAAAAATAGAAATACCAGAAGATTCTGTAATCTTACTATGGGTATTTACACAAAGAAAACAAAAACACTAATTTGAAAAAAAGCACCCCTGTGTTTATAGCAGTATTATTTATAATAGCCAAGACAGAAAGAAAACCTAAGTGTCCATCAGCAGATGAACAAATAAAGAAGATGTGGATGTGTGTGTATAATGGAATATTATTCATTCATAAAAAAGTGCAGTCTTGCCATTTGCAACAGCAGGGATGGACTTAGAGAATACTATGCTAAGTGAAATAAGTCAGACAAGGACAAATAGCATATGATTTCACTTGTATGTGGAGTCTAAAAAACAAAACAACAACAAAATAGAGACTCACAAATACAGAGAATAAACTGGTGGCTGCCAGAGGGGAAGGGTGTGGAAGATAGGTGAAAAGGTTGAAGAGATATAAACTTTCACTTATAAAGTAGAGGAGTCACAAGGATAAAAAATACAGCATAGGGAATATAGTCAATAATATCGGAATAACTCCGTATGGAGACAAATGGGAACTGTACTTACTGTGGTGATCTTTTTGTAATGTATCTAATAGTTGAATCACTATGCTGTACACCTGAAATTAATATACCCTGTATGTCAACTATTCTTCATTAAAAATAAAAATCAAAAAAAAAAAAAAAAAAAGAAAGAAGGGAACCTCCTTGCTGAACTAAGCCCTGAATCTAAGGTCACCACCCTGTTAGGGTGAAATTCAGGAATGCCTCTGGACAGGTGCCACTCCCCTAGTACTTAGCAGGATTGAAAATAATTTTCTAATTTACTCAAAATATGTACAGAATAAATCAAAACTAATTTCTGTTTTGAGCTCACAAAAGAGTTTGTTATTTGTGCTAACTTGTTTTTCTCTCTTCCGAAATTAAATACATGAGTATTTTTAAGTGGTTTTGGGGAACATTCTTATCTTATTACCTCTAAGTGAATTTAATATAATTTTTGATACTGCCAAAATCCAGGCAAGGATAAAATGCATCTCCAGATGCACTATCAAGTTAATTCTGCTAATTTTTTCCTAATGTATAACAACAATATCCCCCAATGATTCTTATATCCTTAAAGTGGTGAAATAGTCTAACAGGGCTCTGAGAAAGCTCTCCATAGAGCCAATGCCCACATGCTGTCCCCTCCTTATGCCTCCTAATCCTCCACTGGTGACCCACTTGAGGAAGCTATGGACACACTCTCTTGGGCATGGCAGATATTGGGGAACACCACACATGCAAACTGTATTATTTTGCCCTTTCTTCCTTTTTCCTTGAAAGTTGTCTTTGATGGAAAAAGAATATGTAAGAATAAACTGATTTAGAATTTGGCTGTGAGTTTTTATTCTAAGTTCATTATTATTTTTTCTTTTTTTCATCATAAGTGTACTCTTTAAACCCCATCACCTATTTCACCCATCGCCAAACCCACCTCCCCTCTAGTAATCATCAGTTTGTTCTCTGTTAGTTAAGGTTTTGTTCCTTATAACAAGAATGTGAAACACATGGTTAGTTATTGAAGCCACATAGCGGACTAAGCCACAGGCAGCAATAGACAGCAAGCTGCTGCAAAGTGTGAAAGTTGAAGGAATCCTAAATCCATCTCAGATGGCCACTTCTTTCTTAGTAAGTCAAAGACCTGGAGAAAGGCAAACAGGATACAGTTGGTACTTAGAAATAGTGTAAGAATACCAAGGCGATGCAAACTAGGGCTCCTTATTTCAGCCCGAGTAAAAATGGTGGCCTTAAATTCTGTTTGCCATTAGAAGGTCCACGTTCATTTCTACTGTTTGTGCATAATTATTCACAGTGTTCCCTTTCAACTCCCAAAGGTGTCCCAACACCCAGAAAAAGACAAGTCCTGTGTGTCTCACTTGTATGTGGATTCTAAAAAGCTCAAACTCATAGAAACAGAGATTGGATGATGGCTGCCAGGTTGCCAGAGGCAGGGGCTAGGAGGTGGGGGAATTAGGTGAGGGTGGTCAAAAGTTACAAATTTCCAGTTATAAGGTGAGTAAGTTTGGGGGATGTAATACACAATATGATGACCATAGTTAACAATAATGTATATTTGAAAGTTGCCAAGAGACTAGATCTTACAAGTTCTCATGACAGGAAGAAAATTCTAACTAGGTAAGGTAATAAATGTTAACTAACCTTGAGGTAATCATTTGCAATATATACATAAACCAAATCATTATGTTGTACACCTTAAACTTATATGATGTTATGTAACAATTAATCTGGGAGAAAAAGAGTTTTGACTCAGTCCTCGCTTTTTATATGCCACAATTCATGAAATTGGGACTGCTATTATTCTCATTTCACACATGACAAAACAGGCACTGAGAGGTGGAATGACTTGCCCACGGCCATAGACCTAACAAAAGGAGGAGCCTGGACTTAATCCCAGTAGTTTGGCTCCAAAGCCCAGATTTCTCCACACAAGTCAAACTACCCACTCTTCAACTATGAGATGTGTACAAAACAATACCTTTCAACCAGGAGAAACATATTATTTCCCCCATTTTACAAATGAGAACTCTGAAAGAAAGAGAGAAATTCCAATAGCTTTTCTAAGGCCATAAAGTCAGGCAGTCTGGATTCGAAATCTGTATTCCTAACCTCCATTCTATACATCTTCCTGAAACATTCTGAAACTTAGATATCCAAGAGAAGACTGGAATTTTCAGGTGGTTGCACACACAGACATCAGCAGACGATTCTTTTTCGCACTTATGGTGAGTATTAAAACATCCCAATAGAAATCTTACCCTTCTATGAAAGAGTACACACAGTCTTGCATTTTTCAGTTATGTTTCAGATGGTTCAATGAGAAAACTTTGATGCTCAGTGTTATAAGATGTTACATTTGGACCTTAGGCAATATTTTTTTCTTTCCTTTTCTTTCCTTCCTCCTAAACTCCCTCCCTCCCTTTCCTCCCTTCCTTCCTTCCTTCCTTCCTTCCTCCCTCCCTCCCTTCTTTTTTTTTTTTTTTTTTTGGCACCTTTGTCTTTCATTTGTGAAAAGAGAAGCAAAGCTAGGGCAATGCCAGGCACAGTAGGAGAGCCTTGAAGTCTGAATATTCTGTGGGTTTTGCCTCTAAAAATCTTAGGCTTGTCCATTAATTTATCAGAACCTCAACCCAGAAACCTGGGAGCAATAGCAAGAAGGGTTAATATTTTCTCTCTGCTGTAAGTTGCCTCTGATAAGCACACTCTTCTACAGTCACACCTGGAAGCTGCTTTTTTGCAGAACACAGCAGTGGCCATCATTTGTGATATGTGATCCATTGAATTTACAAAACAGAAATGCAAAATATTCACACATTCCTCCAGACATTTCTTTGCCCACCAACATCTTCTACATGTTGTGAGACTAGTCATATTCTGCCAATTAGGCTAAGGAAGTTTAACCCAAACAGCTGTTTAACATCTTATCTGTAATACTCACTCATTATTCCCCACAGGAAGAAGAACAACAAACCAACTGCAATGTGTATAAAGAAATAAGGAGGCAGGCTGCTGAAATGTGTAGAAACACATGCCTATATACACACCATACACTGTAACACTGCAAGTCATCTGAAATACATTAATGTGCCATATTCTATTACATTTAAAGAAAATTAAATGAATAATTTAATTTGTGTTACATGGAGGTATTTATGTGAAAGCCCAAATCAAAGTATTTATGTTATTTAATGCTGACATTGGAACCAAAAAAAAAATGTTCAGCATGTGATCCCTTCTCAACTGTGCAAGTGACTACAGGTTTCAGACTAGGAATGCTGTGCCCACCCACCTCCACACCCTCTCCCCAAAACAACCTTGTGAGGCAGATTCTCTCTTTTTTTTAAATTAGCAGTTTGCTTTTGATTTTAAAAACATCTTCTTGTCACTTGTAGTCCTCTCCAGAAATGAGAATATCGATTTAATTTTACAAGAAACAACTCACTTATGACTAGGAAAACAAACCAATCAAGAAAAATCAGTGGAGACCACAAAACAGAAAAGAAAATCAAAGAAGGTTTCTCTCTGCTTTAGATCTATTTCCCATTATAGGTTAATCATTATCCTTATTTTTTTAATTTGTTAATATAAAAATTATCAGATTAAAGGTAGAATATGCTCTTTATTGCAAAAGAAAGAAAGAAAAAAAGAAGGAAAAGAAAAAAACCTGATTTATATAAGCTCCTAAGTGTTCAAACATTTGAATGAATCCAACTTCCTAATACATACAATCCTATATTTTTACTTCCTCCTTCTTTATCTCTTTTTTTCCCATTGCTGGTTTAGCAATCTTATTTCTTTCTCCTATAATCTACAATAGTAATTAACCTACACACTGACGCACAAACATATGGCCCAGAAATACTTTGCCAGTGACTTCAATGTACAATCTATGTCTCTAGTTCCTATATTGCACTCCTCACACCCCAAGCTCCTTAGCAAGCAACATCTTTGTGGGGAAGGAACTGCAATGAGGAGGTCCAATGTCAGGTTTGCTCAGAGTACGCGTATTTCACAAAAGGAAAGCTAAAAATTTTTTTAAAGAAGAGGAAGGGGAAGAGGAAGAGTTTGGGGAGGGTAACTATGTGTGTTGCAACTCTTTACCATGTGAACTATCTTTGCTATTCAATCAGAGCAAGCATATTAAAAATTAAACACCCCAAATTATACCTTGACAATGATTTAGTACAAAAGACTTGGAAAATATAAATAAAATTGGATTCAACTTTACCACTTGCTGGTTATATGAACATGGAAAACTATTTAACCTGAGTCTTAAGGTATAATCAGTAAAAGGGGAATAATAATACAATCTATGTCATTGAGATGCTATTTAACCAATGAAAACTGAATAAGCCAATGTGTATGAAAGGTTCTGCAGACTCTGATATTCTAAAGATATTTGCTTGTGGCCATTGCTATGTATGTCCTTGAAACATACACAACAGAGCTCCAACACTATTAATACGCTGTCTTTACTGAAACAACGAATTCCTCCTCACACAAGGCATTAGCACCTCAGGAGTTTTCTGCTGATTCCTCCAGATGACCTGTCTTCAGTCTCTCAATTTCACTCTGCTTTTCTTTCACTCACAGTGGAAGGAGCTATTTATGTCCTTCAGGAACCTAGCCATTTGGATGGAAAGGGCTGGCTTCCTGCTAGTGTCACCAGAAAGACAGAAAGATGTCACCAGAAAGACAGAAAGATGTCACCAGAAAGACAGAAAGATGTCACCAGAAAGACAGAAAGGTTTCACCAGAAAGATCTTTTTGGAAATCAGATTTCCATCTCTGGTGCACTCGGCTTAATGTGAATGGAAGCCAGTAAACCTGTGCCCTTCTAAGCCCACCAGGAGGCCCCCAGCAGTTCACAAACATACCCTGTAGCTGTCCAGAGCAAAAGTTTTGCTTACCTACTCCACTAAGAAATAGAACACCCCATGTTTTCTTTTTTGTGGTACTTACCTATTTTACAACGGACATTTCCTTTTCTCAAAAATATTAACTGTCTTTCAATAAGGCAAATATATAAAAGTGTGAGGAATACATTTTTAAAAAAATAATTACTTTTTAAAAAACAGTATCTTCAAACTGCTCAGTGTCTAAGCAGAAAAATAAATAATAAAAATCATTACAATAAAATGGAATGATAGAGATGTGCACAAAGTAGAATAATAGCCCTGCATTGTTGTTGTCACTATTTTGTTTTGTTTTGCTTTTGACATAGGGAGGGTAGGCAGAAATCTCAATGAAAGTAATTTTTAAACTTCAATTTGAAATGCGAATAGGGATTCTCTGTGTCAAGAAAAGAATTTCAAGAAAATGTCTATCATGCTTCCAACCAATTCTCCAAATTGAAGAATATGAGAGTCTGGGTTAAATGTACCCACTTAAAACTCCCACAACATAGATGAAAAGAGTTCACATCAAGACAGATCATCACAATGTCTCAGGAAATCAGCAACAATGAGAGGACATTCATATATCAAGAGAGAAAGAAATAGATCACATACAAAGGAATAGAAATAAAAATGACATCCAACTTTTAAAAATGTTTTAAGAATCTAGAACACTATTTGAGGGAAAATGATTTACAACTTGGTATTCTATACCTAGCCACAATAGCAATCAAATGTGATGAAAGAATTAAGTTATTTCAGCTATATTAGATGTGAAAAAGATTAGCCATCTTGCACCATTTCCTGGAAAACAATTGCAAAACCACTTCACTGACTAAAGAAAAATAAGCCAAGAGAGATGAAGGTGTAAGATCAGGAAGCAGGGGGATTCAACAGAGAAAAGAGGGAATCCCAATGATGATGATAAAGGTATACAGCAGGGAGATGTAAATGCACGGTAGGCCTGGAGAACAATCAGTACATGTTGGAAGAGGGAGTCAAAAAGTTCCAAAGGTGATGTCTTTTGGGAAAAAGAAATGAGATGGGGAGACATATTGAGATGGTTGAACATACTGAAGAGACGAGATTTAGAACAAAGTGTTTGTGGATGAACTTATGATGAATATTCAAATATTAAGTACATGTCAGGAAACAACAGACATTGGCAAGGATGTGGAGAAAGGTATAAAAGTACAGATTTTCTGTTATCAGATAAATAAGTTCTTGGGATGTAATGTACAGCATGGTGACTATGGTTAACAATACCATATTGTATATTTGCAAACCGCTAAGAGAATAGACCTTAAAAGTTCTCATTATAAGAAAAAGAAATTCTAACTATGGGAGGTGATAGATGTTAACTAAACTTATTGTGGCAGACATTTCACAATATGTTATATATTGAATCATCATGCTGTACACCTTAAGCTTAAGCTAATACAATGTTATATGTTAATTACATCTCAATACAACTGGGAGAAAAAAGAACAAACCAATAGAAATTTTGGCAAAGATGTCAACAGAAAATTCACAAAATAAGAAAGCAAGTATTTGAGAAAATATAAAAATGTAAAAAAAGATATTCAACTCATCATTAATCAATACCATTTGATTAATACCAAAAACAATACCATTTAGATGATACAATTAGTGTAAACAACAGCCTGGAATTTATGAAGGTAAGGTCAATAGGCATTCTCAGACAGTTACAAAAAGTGTAAATTGCTATAATCTTTATGAAAAATGAACAAAAATATTTAAGGCAAGAGATTATTTGCAGAGTAGATTCCTCTGTTCTCCACTTCTGCCCTTCCATATGCATTTTGCACATGGTTTTGGCACAGCAATGCAGCAAACCCACCTCAACTTCCTAAGATCTTTCACCATAGCTCCCTTTGGCTAACTGGTCCACCTTCTATTGTTTGAATTCCAGATTTTCAGGATAGGAGTTGATCAGCATTATTCGGGAGATACACATTCCTGGGTCTAACCCCTTGTGTGCAGAGGGAGGATACCTGAGACAAACCTGATACACACTCCTTCAGCCCAACCTGTGGGTTGGAAGAATTTATCTACAAGGACAGCTGAGGACAGGTGGTTGCCTCAAATACCACTTGGGGATTTTGTATTGCACAATGTGTCGTGATGATGAAGAACAGATTCAGAAGCCAAAGGTTTCTACAACTCACCAGTTGGGTGACTTCTCTGGCCTGTTTCTTCAACTATAAAATGGGGATAATAGTTGATTACATGACAACGTTGTTGAGAGAACAACTGGCCTAAAATAGGTCTTTCCTGTCATTTTTACTATAAATAACCTAAGAGAAAAAGTAGAGTGGTCTGAAATATGGCCTCGGAAATGGAGAAGGGAGAGCTTAGAGAAACGAAAGCTTAGACAGGGCCTTGGCCCTCCTTGTTTGCCTTTATTTTAAGTGTAGTTTTAAAGCATTCAGACAAAAAGAGGAGCCTTTTAGGTTGTTTCCTAATATTTATATGTGCATTTAAACAATACACAAGGGAGCATGCATTTCAAGTGAGAACTCAAACACATGGCAATTCCTTCAGGAATTGAAATTTTGCATGTATATATTCTCAGTAACCAAATGTGATATCTCTTGAAATATTTTAGTCTTCAAAACCTTCAGTAGAACTTTCATCATGTTGCTTTGTGATGTTCTAACTACATGTTCATGTTGTTTCTTAAATTCATAATAAGCCCTAAATCTTGCTCAGCCTTCAGAAAATGATAAGCCACAATGATACTTTTAGCAGTTTCTCCTACTTCAGGGACCAGAAGGCAGAGTTTGATCCCAAATGAGTAACAATATAATACAAACTTTATGGACTCCATCTCCATGGATTCTCCCACTACCAGTTCCTTCCAATATTCCATTCATTTTCAGAGTCAGAACTGTCTCCGATTCACGTTCAGTTCCTGGCACTCTTGACTGGTTTCTTCTGACTCCGCTGTCCCCTAACTTTCCCAGTCAAAACAATAAGACTTTGTCAAGCTGCACTCAAAATTCATTCCCAAAAAACCTGTCAAAGGCCTCTGCCTCAAGACCCCAGGCATTGAGTTGTTTCTCTTAAAGGATAAAAGGCATCATAGAAGATTATCTTAGAGTAATGGTTTTTAAACTATGTGGAGAGTTTAAAATTGGGTTAAGACTGTGGAACCCTTTTACCATTTGGCTTCAGGACTAGAAGTACCAAATCTCATTGAAAAAAATCTGGAATAGCATTAATTAAAAACAACTGATCACTCAATATTCTTTATAGTTCACTGGAAGGGTGGTATATTAGTTCAGACTTTTACTGATTGATTGATTGCCTCAAGTTAGAGGAACCTACTCCAGCCAATATGAGAAAGCCAGGCTACAAAGATGTTATATACAAGGGCAGAGAACCTGGCAGGCCTTTGGAATGAACAGGATTCCTTTAACCTCTCCTTTCTGACAGTTTATTTTATTCTCTTTCTCACACTTGCTAACTCTCATTTTCCCAGCTACCCCCACCTTCCCAACTAGTTTGTCACTTTCATAGAAACTGGAAAATGTAGCCACCAATACTAAATACCCAGAGAAAGGGTCACTCATAACCCTATCCCCCAGCTTGTGTCAGAGAAAAGAGCTCCTAAATAGGCAACCATGGTCAAAAACAGGTTTATGTAGTCTAAGCATTGCCCCTTAGGGCAACCCCTTTAGCTAAGTGAATGGGACAGCAGTGAAAGGGGCAGATCTCAGGAAAGAGTAGCTGAAAAGGCAACCAACAGGAAGCCCACACTACTTTCTTTAGAAGAGCTAATAACCAGGGTGCCTGGGTGGCTCAGTCATTTAAGCGTCCACCTCTCCATTTTGGCTCAAGTCATTATCTCAGATTGAGCCCCCAGTCAGGCTCCTGACTCAGTGGAGAGTCTGTTTGAGATTCTCTCTCTCTCTCTCTCTCTCCCTCCCTCTGCCCCTCCCCCCCATGAGCTCGCGCTCTCTCCCTCTCTCTCAAATAAATAAATCTTTTTAAAAAAAGAGCTCATAACCACTGGGGAAAATGTTTCCTATCTGCAACGTACAGCTATTAGGTTGGCTGCCCTCTTCTAGTGATCAATAAAGGAAAAAAAAATCAGTCAACTTCTTCATAAAAGAAAACCTTTTAGTGTTTAGAAAGAAAAAAAAAAAAATCCCAAAATATAAAATACTTCCTACATTGACTTTTAAATTGTTACTAGAAACAATAAACCTTTATTAAATAAATAAAAAGAAAAAAGGAACGATTTCTAAATGCCAGGTTAAAATGACAGATTGAAAACATGTACTGGAAAATACATTCTCAAAATTTCACTTAACTGATGATAAAGACATATAATAGAGGATGAATCCAAAGCCGCTATAAGATTTGGAGTGGAGAGGCTATCCACAGGCCAAATATTTTGATGGGTTTTTACACAATAAAAAGCAGACGATTACAAAGGCAGATAAACTATGCAAGACAGACGAAGCCATGTATTAGAAAGTGAAGAGGAACAGGTGCCAGCAATTGTAGGAACTGTTCTTTCTAGAGAAACAGAAAAGCCTGCAGCTAAGAAGTGGCAGGCCTAGGGAGTAAGAAAGTATTATAGAGAAGAAATCAAAGAAAATAATTTAAAAAACTGTCCCCACCACTGTAACTTGGCCCCTCCAAAGAGGTCCCCATTCCTATGTGAATAGTGAATGACAGGTCTTGAATGTTCAGGAAGCATAAACCAGAGAATTGTTTTCTAAAGAAATTAAATCAATAACTTGGGAAGAGCAAATGCTGCATGTGTGGAATTTTGTGCCCTGATTGAGGCTGTCCTTCTCTTAGGGATCCTGCCATCTCTACATCTTCAAATAAAACCTGCTCATTGCCAATAACACCACACACACACACACACACACACACACACACACACACACAGTGCCCACCTAGGTAAGGAAAATATTTAATGGCTTGATAAAAAACAACTCTATACAGTGACAGAAAAAAATTATTCCAGCAGCTCAGGTCAATCAACATTGTGTTTTATTCATAAAGATGAATGTAAACCCAATTATTGAGACAATTAGGGGAAAAATAGTCAATACAGAGAAAAATATCAAAAAGAACAAGTCAAATAACTAATCCTGGAGAAAACACAGATGATAAAAAAAGATGTTGGAAGAGGTTCTGAGACAAAATATAAAAGGATGCACACCAAATGTGGGAGGCTGTCAGTATTAGGTAAGTTTGAGCCCACACGGAACCATCTACTGCACCAAAGAGTGAAATCACATGTGGATGGATGGGATGGGACTCAGTGCACCACAGGCGTCTGCTCCACTCCTTGAACTACACAGATTTCCTTTATTGATGTGATCACATATCTGTGTAACAAGAACAGAATGCCATAGATAAGAAATAGAGAATATCTATGAATGAGTTCTTAGAAATTAAAAACATTAGTGAACTTGAAAGTTCCGTAGAAAGGCTGGCTGACAAAGTTAAAGAAATATCCTAGAATATACAGCAAAAAGACAAAGATATGGAAAATATAAGAGATCCGATTCCCAACAAATAGAAGTTTCAGGAAGAATAGAGAAAATGGAGGAAATTAAATTATGTAAGAATTCAAAATTCCCAGAGTTAAAAAGAGATCAGAGACTTCCTATTTAAAGGGGTCACCAAGTGCCAAGCAGGATAAATTTTATGAAACCTATACCTAGATACATAATAATGAAGTTCTAAAACACCTGAGATGAAGATAAAATCCTAAAAAGGTTCCAGAAAGAAAAATAAGATATCCTACCAAATAATGTTTTAGCGTAGCAGATGTTTCTGGTGTTCCCCCAGCGCCCCACCATCCCATCCCCTTGGCCTGGTTTCAGCAGCATCTGCAGAAGATATTCCATGTGAACAGGGACTCACCTCAGAGAGACACCATCCCACCTCATGCACACACTGTGTACCTTTTCTCTTTGTCTCCAAGCTTTCTCCAACCCTACAAGTCCTCATTTTGCTCATGCACAAGCATATTCCAGAGTGCAAGGTAGTTAACCCACCCAGGAGAACCTTACCTGGTAAGGTAAGGGCTGGTACATAAATGATCCAGATCCCTGTCTATTCAGTGGATAAATTCTGGGTGGTGTTATATGTGCTTCTCAAAAGGTCCCAGCAGACTCAAACTCCTCTAAACCACATCAGTGACCTCATTAATGCACATTTATGTGATCTTTTCATCCTTCCTCATCTCACTACTCTCCTCTCTCAACCCTGTTTTGTATCTGTCTCCTTCGCTCAGACTTTAGTTTGGGGAAACATAAACTAAACTTTTGGAGCCCAAACTTTTGGCTAGTGGCAATCATGAATGAATAGTTGCAGCCACCACAGCCCGACAAGAGCAAGGTGACCTTTACTGCCGAGAACTAAAATCTAAACACTTATGGCATTGGTTTTGGGAGTAGGCAATAGGCAGAAGCTAGGGGGGTCTGCAGGAGACTGTTAGCATATCCTGAAAGGACTTCAAGCAGGGTTTGAAGACAGTGAAGAAAATGTTATTGGAAGCCAAAGAAAAGAGGCATTTGTTATGTAGTGGCAGAAAACTTGACAACACTGTCACCTATGGTAATGAGGAAACTAGAAAGAGTACCTAGTAGAAATGTGGATGCCTGGAGATATGTGAAGGTAAAATTTCAAGTCTCTACTGACTTCTTTTAGCTGCCTAAACTAAAACATAAGAAAAAAGAAATAAAATAAAGATGAAACTCTTTAGTTAGTTTTTTGTTTTTGTTTTTGTTTTTGTTTTTTTAGCAGAATTTAAACAAAACATAAAGGGTCAAGCCTTCTGGGATCAAAAAAAGACTGCTTTTTTCATCTTCAGACTCTCCAGAAAAAGATTCTTAGAGTATGAATTTCTTCAAAACAAAGACCAAATCATATGGGATGTTAAGTTCCTTGATAAATCTCAAAGACAACTAAGACAGTAACTCAAAGACAATTTCAGGTAGACAAAAAGCCTTGTAGACATAAAGACTTCTCTGTTAGACATAAAGTCTTCTAATAATTTCAAGAACTTCATCCCACAGGGGACCAGAGGTAGAGAAAGACCTGCCCCTAAAAGATTTATGGGTGTGGTTATTGTCTAAAAGAAGGTTTCTCAACATTGGCACTATTGATATCTGGGGCCAAATAATTCTTCGTTGTGAGGTGGATGTGGGAAGGTTGTTGTGTTGTCCTGTGCACTGTAGGATGTTCAGCAGCATCCTTGGACTTTACCCATTAGATACAAATAGTGTCCCCCCTTGCATTCCTGACAATCAAAATGGTCTCCAGACCTTCCAAATGTGACCGGGGGGAGGGGATGATCTATATTTCAGAAACACTGGTCTAAACTAATAGATTATAATTTGATACTCAGGAAGTCCACAAAGATTTTTAAAGATGATATCAGCTTGGACTGAAAGAGAGAGAAATAGGACAAAATAAAACGAAAATCTGTCTTTGGACATCTAAACAGGAGGCCCCCTAAGAAAGCTACTTAGTTGCAACCATAGGTTATTTCTATAAAAAGACAATCTTCCTATCACAAGTGGGGTCTATCCTCACCCCCCACCTTAAATCTAGGCAGGCTCTGTGCTTGCTTTGGCTAATAAAAGATAGTGCAAGTTATATTATGCCAGGTTCCAGGTCATAGCCTTAAGAACTGGCAGCTTCAACCTCCCGTCTCTTGGAATACTTATTTTTGGAACTCATATGAGTTGCCACATATGAGATGCCTAAGACATTTGGAAAGGCAATATGTAGGTGGTCCAGTCTAAAGCCTCAGCTAAACACTTAAGACAACAGTCAGCAGGGGCGCCTGGGTGGCTCAGTCGTGAAGCGTCTGCCTTCAGCTCAGATCATGATCCCAGAGTCCTGGGATCGAGCCCTGCATCAGGCTCCCTGCTCGGCGGGAAGCCTGCTTCTCCCTCTCCCACTCCCCCTGCTTGTGTTCCCTCTCTCTGTGTGTGTGTCTCTCTCTCTCTGTCAAATAAATAAATAAAATCTTAAAAAAAAAAAAGACAACAGTCAGCAACTGTTAGCCATATGTGTGGACCATCTTGGACATTCAGGTCATTTGAGCCTTCTGATGACTCCAGACACAGCCTCTATTTCACTGAAACCATAGGAGAAATCCCAAGCAAGAAACATGCAGTTGAGCTTGGTCAACACACGAGCCACAAGAGATACTAAACATTGTTATTTTAAACCACTAAATTTTGTAGTGACTTGTTATCCAGCAGTAGATAATCTGTAATCTGGGAAGAACTTCTGGGTAATCCCACTGACTTTTCAGAGATGAAGATTTTGGTTACATCACTAAGCAAACAACTTAGACCAGCTGAAGTACTGGCCAAAGATGAGAAAAATCTATAATAAGTGCTAGAGGAGAGATAATAAATATACATCATGGTCTTGGAAGAGCTGTGGTTTGTTCGTTTATTTGTTTCACTAAGACTCCTGTACTAAATCTTACAAGAATTACAGCTAGGCATCACCTTGAAGTATCAGAAACAGAGCAGACTTAAATGTGGGACATAAGGAGATCTACGTAGTGTAAGGAATAGACCAGACACCTATGGTGCACTGAGTCACAGCCCATCAATCCACATGTGATTTCACTCTCAGGTGCAAGAGACCATTCCATGTGGGCTCAAGTTTATCTAATGCTGACAGCCTCCCACATTTGGTGTGCATACTTCTGTATTTCTCCTCAGAACCTTCTCCAACGTTGTAAGAACATGGAAGTGCTGACAAAACAAATAGCAGTGGTAAAGGGAGATTTAACGCACTTAGAGAGAAACCAACAACCAATGACAAGTGGTAGCCTGCATATTAGTGCTCCAGCCTTCTGTCCTTCAGGTGGAAAAATCTAGGCAGTATTATGGACACTTTTCAGAAGTTGCTAGAGTAATTGAGCCCTGATGCCCACAGCAGCTACTTTGAGAAAGTACCCTTACATTGAATTTTATTCTTTACCAATCTCACTCTTTCCATTCTCTCACTTCTGATTCTTTGGATTTACTAAGATAAATTACCTCTACCCAGGTCTCTGTCTTAGGTTCTGCTTTCATGAGGAACTTGAATTAAGACAGTCAGACTGATAACAAACTTATTATCAACATCAGTATATATAAGAAACCTGAAATTTAGATTTCTATACCCAGCTCAATTATTGTCAAGCATGAAAGCAAAATATATTTTCAGACATGTAAAGATACATAATTTGATACTCATTTTCTGGAAAAAAATTAAAGGCGGATGTAGGAATCTGAAAAAAGATTCTGGGAAGAAGACTTGAATCCAGCAAACAATAGAACTAACTCAGGATTGTGTAGGTAAAGAAATTCTGGATGGTAAAATTGGCTTTTTCCCATGTCTAGTTCTATCAGTATTAACACACGTTAATACCACCATAATCAGGACACAAAACAGTTTCCTCAACTCACAAATCTCCATCATGCTGCCTCTCTGTAGTTGCACTATTCCCCTACCCCTGACCTCTGGCAACCACTATTCTTTACACCATCGCTATAGTTTTGTCTTTTCCAGGATAGCATATAAATGTGACCACATGGTGTATAACTTTTTCAAACAGGCTTCTTTAACATAGCATAATGCCTTCAAGATCTATCCATGTTGACATGAAAATTAATATTTCATTTCTTTCCATTGCTGTGGACTATTCCACTGTATGGATGCACCACAAATTGTTCTGTCTATTCACCCACTGAAGGACTTTGAGTTATTTCTAGGTTTTGGCAATTATGAAAAGAGCTGCTATAAATATTTGTGGACAGGTTTCTGTGAGAAAGTTTGTTTTCATTCCTCTAGGGTAAATACCAAAGAGGGGAATTGCTGGGTCATATAATAAGTGTATATGTAACTTATAGGAAAATGTAAGCCTATTTTCCAAACAGCTGTGTCATTTTGAGTTTTGAGTGATCTTTATATATTCCAGATTTAAGTCCTTTGTCAGATATGTGATGTGCAAGTATATTCTCTCAGTTTAGAGCTTGTCTTTCATTATTACTTGATTTTAAACACACATTAGAATGTAAGAATATGAATCCACGTGGCCTGTCTCATGCAACATTCCCATTCTTTTTAAAATGACATAAGATTACATGCTTTCTCTGAGGATATATTCACCATATTTAGTCGTATAGTAGACTGTATGTATATAATCATAAAATTATAGCAACCCTTTATTCACTTGACATTTTTAAAATCCAGCCCACAAGGAACGCATGTTAAATTTGTTTATAATTGAATTCTATTAATTACTTGATAGAATGTAAATCTTACAAACTGAACAATTTATATGGAATGATATGGTATACAAAATGAATATTGAGGGTTATGAGTGGCAGATGGACAGCGGTAAGGGAACTCTGATTTTATCCTATTTCATAGTGTTCTCTTTTGATTTAGTAGACAGAATTAAAAACAATATAAGTAGCAAAACCCAGGAGGCAGAGAGCTAAATGTTGGTAGACATGAGTTAATTCCTCATTCAAAAGAAAATGTGAACATAATATGTAGTCACAAGATTATCTCAATTAAAAAAAGAGAACAATGACTTTTTTACATGTCATTCAATGCTTGTTCAAACTTCTATGTGCATGTGTTAAATAAATAAATATATGCACATATATTTATAGTAAAATATACTTCCATATCATGGATGAAAGAACAGAGATGGAGAAAGAAATTTGGACTAATAAAAAGAAAATCATAAAAAGGACACCGGGGTGAGGGAAACTGAACTTCATAGACGAATACTGTCAATTTATGGCCATTGGGGATATTGCAACTAGAGAATTTTTTAAACATTTTGAAACACTGCAAAACTCTCATAAAATGTTTTGTGTCTGAAGAGTGAGGGGTCAGCTTTCTTCCAAAGTGAGATAACACAAACTATGAGTGAATATTTCCAGTTAAATGAAAAAAAAAATGGAATACATCTGGATATCCAACCTTTAAGTATTAAATACTGGCTAGTTTACATATTCAGCCAGAGCATGTTAAGTTATTCACAGAAGGATAGCATAATCAAATAATTAGGAAATTCCTCTGAATGCACAAGACACTTGAATAGATTTGTTCTGCTTAATAATTGTTCGGATGGGAACCTATTTTTTTTTTTTTTTTGAGCTGCTGTCCGTGAATTCCATGGGTACATTTCTAAGTTCACACTTTCCAAGTCTCCCACAAGTACCCACCTCCCAAGTTTCAATAATCCTCATCAGCTAAGCTATAGGGAAAAGAGAGGTAATGAAAACTTTATTTCACTATTTAAACTAAATGTTTGGTACCTGCTTTAGAACCTATAGTTAGAGGATAGAGTCATAGCAGTGCTTGGGGGAAGTGGGAAACAGAGGGGGCCACTCAGGAAGAAAAGGGAAGTGCTGTTGAAGAGCAGGTGACACTGACACTAATGCTATAAAATCCAATTATGCGGATTTGTGTCTAAAATAAAGCATCTTAGGACTATTCTGAAACTTCTGCCAATAGTCACTGTGCTGTCTTTAGTGAAAAATTATCATCAAATGAATAGCCTCACTAGAGGGCCACTTTACTCACTTCTATGTCCAGTACAAAAATGTCAGCAGCTGTGAATGTATAATTAAAAAATCAAGAGAAGAAACTAAAGCTTCCCATAAGTACTAAGGGAAAAAAACTGCCTACGTGTGGGGCCATCTACTCACTATCGCCTCCTGCTATCTCATAGAATAAAGTGGACGACTAGCCTAAACATCAGTAGTATATATTGCATGAACTCCAAGAAACACAGAATCAATAAAAGAACTAACTTTTGGTAACTAACTCATAGTGAAATAAAAGTTTTAGAGCTCGAAGGTAACTGTTCATATTTTTCTTTTTTTTAATTTAATTTTATTTTATGTTATGTTAGTCACCATACTTTAATGTAGGGTTCCATGATTTGTTTTTGTGTAAGACCCAGTGCTCCATGCAGTATGTGCCCTCCTTAATGCCCATCACCGGGTTAACCCATCCCCCCACACTCCACCCCTCTAAAACCCTGTTTGTTTCTTGGAGTCGATAGACTCTCATGGTTCATCTCTCCCTCCGATTTCCCCCTCTTCACTTTTCCCTTCCTTCTCCTAATGTCCTCCATGCTATTCCTTATGTTCCACAAATAAATGAAACCATATGATAAGTGACGTTCCTGCTTGACTTATTTCACTTAGCATAATCTCCTCCAGTCCCGTCCATGTTGTTGTAAAATTTGGGTATTCATCCTTTCTGATGGTTGAGTAATATTCCATTGTATGTATGGACCACATCTTCTTTATCCATTCATCTGTTGAAGGGCATCTCGGCTCTTTCCACACTTTGGCTATTGCGGACACTAATGCTATGAATATTGGGGTGTATATGGCCCTTCTTTTCACTACATCTGTATCTTTGGGGTAAATACCCAGGAGTGCAATTGCTGGGTCATAAGGAAGCTCTATTTTTAATTTTTTGAGGCACCTCCACACTGTTTTCCAAAGTGGTTTTACCAACTTGCATTCCCCCCAACAGTGTACGAGGGTTCCCCTTTCTCCACAACCTCTTCGACATTTGTTGTTTCTAGCCTTGTCAATTTTTGCCATTCTAACTGGTGGAAGGTGGTATCTCATTGTGGTTTTGATTTGAATTTCCCTGATGGCTAATGATGATGAGCATTTTTTCATGTGTCTATTAGCCATTTGTATGTCTTCTTTTGAAGTGTATGTTCATGTCTTCTGCCCATTTTTTGACTTGATTACTTGTTTTTAGGCTGTTGAGTTTGAGAAGTTCTTTATAGATCTTGGAAATCAGCACCTGGTCTGTAGTGTCATCTGTAAATATCTTCTCCCATTCTGTGGGTTGCCTCTTTGTTTTGTTGACTGTTCCCTTTGCTGTGCAGAAGCTTTTTCTCTTGATGAAGTCCCAAAAGTTCATTTTTGCTTTTGTTTCACTAGCCTTTGGAGATGTATCTGGAAAGAAGTTGCTGTGGCCGATATCAAAGAGGTTACTGCCTATGTTCTGCTCTAGGATTTTGCTGGATTCCTGTCTCACATTGAGGTCTTTCATCCATTTTGAGTTTATCTTTGTGAATGGTGTTAGAGAATGGTCGAGTTTCATTCTTCTGTATATAGCTGCCCAATTTTCCCAGCACCATTTATTGAAGAGACTGTCTTTTTTCCATTGCATATTTTTTCCTGCTTTTTTGAAGATTATTTGACCATAGAGTTGAGGGTCCATATCTGGGCTCTCTATTCTGATCCATTGGTATATATGTCTGTTTTTGTGCCAATACCATACTGTCTTGGTGATCACTGCTTTGTAATATAGCTTGAAATCAGGCAACGTGATGGCCCAGCTTTTTCTTTTTCGACATTTCCTTGGTGATTCGGGGCCTTTTCTGATTCCATAGAAATTTTAGGATTGTTTGTTCCAGCACTTTGAAAAATGTCATTGGAATTTTGATCGGGATGGCATTGAAGGTATAGATTGCTCTGGGTAGCATAGGCATTTTAACAATGTTTATTCTTCCGATCCATGAGCATGGAATGTTTTTCCATCTTTTTGTGTCTTCTTCAATCTCTTTCATGAGTGCTTTGTAGTTCCTAGAGTATAGATCCTTTACCTCTTTGGTTAGGTTTATTCCGAGGTATCTTATGGTTTTTGGTGCTATTGTAAATGGAATCATTTCTCCAATTTCTCTTTCTACAGTTGCGCTGTTAGTGTATAAGAAAGCAACTGATTTCTGTGCATTGATTTTGTATCCTGCCACATTACTGAATTGCTATATGAGTTCTAGTAATTTGGGGGTGGGGTCTTTTGGGTTTCCCTCATAAAGTATCATGTCTTCTACGAAGAGAGAGAGTTTGACTTCTTCTTTGCCAATTTGAATACATTTTATTTCTTTTTGTTGTCTGATTGCTGTTGCTAGGACTTCTAGTACTATATTGAACAATAGTGGCGAGAGTGGGCATCCTTGTCATGTTCCTGACCTTAAGGGAAAGGCTCTCATCTTTTCCCCATTGAGGATGATATTTGCTGTGGGTTTTTCATAGATGGATTTTATGAACTTGAGGAATGTTCCCTCTATCCCTAGACTCTGAAGAGTTTTAATCAGGAAAGCATACTGTAATTTGTCATATGTTTTTTCTTCACCAATTGAGAGAACCATATGTTTTTTCTCTCTCCTCTTATTAATGTGTTCTATCACACTGATTGATTTGCAAATGTTGAACCACGCTTGCATCCCAGGGATAAATCCCACTTGGTTGTGGTGGATGATTCTTTTAATGTATTGTTGGATCTTATTAGCTAGGATTTTGTTGAGCATTTTGAAATCCATATTCATTGGGGATATTGGTCTGGAATTCTCCTTTTTGATGGGGTCTTTGCCTGGTTTTGGGATTAAGGTAAGGCTAGAAAGTCTGGAGGCTTTCCTTCTGTTCCTATTTTTTGAAACAGCTTCAGGAGAATAGGTATTATTTCTTCTTTGAATGTTTGGTAGAACTCCCCAGGCAATCCATCAGATCCTGGACTCTTGTTTTTTAGTAGGTTTTTGATCACTGCTTCAATCTCATTACGGGTTATTGGTCTATTCACGTTGTTAGTTTCTTCCTGTTTCAACCTTGGCAGCTTACAGGTTCCCAGAAAGGCATCCATTTCTTCCAGGTTGCTTAATTGATTGGCATATAGTTGTTGATAATAATTTCTGTTTCTATTTCCTTGGTATAAGTTGCCATCTCTCCCCTTTCGTTCATAATTTTATTAATTTGGGTCCTTTCTCTTTTCTTTTCGATAAGTCTGGCCAGTGGTTTATCGATCTCATTAATTCTTTCAAAGACCAGCTTCTAGTTTTGTTGATCTGATCTACTGTGTTTCTGGTTTCTAATTCATTGATCTCTGCTCTATCTTAATTATTTCTCTTCTAATGTGTGGCTAAGGCATCATTTGCTGCTCTTTCTCTAGTTCTTTAAGGCATAAAGTTAGTTGGTGAATTCGGGATTTTTCTTTTTTTTTGAGTAAGGCTTGGATGGCTATGTATTTCCCCCTTAGGACTGCCTTTGCAGTATCCCATAGGTTTTGGACAGATGTGTTTTCATTCTCACTGATTTCCATGAATTGTTTAAGTTCTTCCTTGATTTCCTGGTTGACCCAAACATTCTTGAGCAGAGTGGTCTTTAGCTTCCAAGCGGTTGAATTTCTTCCAAATTTTTTCTTGTGATTGAGTTCCCGTTTTAAAGCATTATGGTCTGAGACTATGCAGGGAATAATCTCAATCTTTTGGTATCAGTTGAGACCTGATTTGTGACCTAGTATGTGGTCTATTCTGGAGAAAGATCCATGTGTGCTCGAGAGGAATGAGTATTCTGTTGTTTTAGGGTGGAATGTTCTGTATATATCTATGAGGTCCATCTGGTCCAGTGTGTCATTCAAAGCTCTTGTTTCTTTGTTGATTTTCTGCTTAGGTGATCTGTCTATTGCTGAGAGTGGAGTATTGAGGACTCCTACAATTAACGTATTATATCAAAATGACTCTTTATTTTGGTTAACAGTTGGCTTATGTAGATGGCTGCTCCCATGTTGGGGGTGTAGATGTTTACAACTGTTAGATCTTCTTGTTGGATAGACCCTTTAAGAATGATATAGTGTCCTTCTGTGTCTCTAACTACAGTCTTTAGCTTAAAATCTAATTTGTCTGATACAAGAATTGCTACCCCAGCTTTCTTTGAGGTTCACTGGCATGGAAGATGGATCTATCTCTTCACTTTCAGTCTGGACGTAACTTTAGGCTCAAAATGAGTCTCTTGTAGACAGCATATGGATGGGTCCTATCTTTTTATCCAATCTGCAACCCTGTGCCATTTCATGGGAGCATTTAGGCCGGTCACATTGAGAGTGATTATTGAAAGATAGGAATTTATTGTCATCATGTTGCCTGTGAAGTCCTTGTTTCTATAGATTGCCTCTGTAAATTTCTGTTCTATATCACTCTTAGGGTCTTTCTCCTTTTATAGAACGGCCCTTAATATTTCTTGCAGGGCCGGCTTAGTGGTCACATATTCTTTCAATTTCTACCTGTCTTGGAAGCTCTGCATCTCTCCATCCATTCTAAATGACAGCCTTGCCAGATAAAATATTCTTGGCTGCATGTTCTTCTCCTTTAGTACCCTGAATATGTCTTGGCAGCCCTTTCTGGTTTGCCAGGTCTCTGTGGATAGGTCTGGCATTATTCTGATGTTCCTCCCTCTGTACGTAAGGAATCTCTTCCCCCTAACTGCCCTTAAGATGGTTTCCTTGGTTCTAAGATTTGCAAGTTTCACTATTACATGCCGGGGCATTGGCCTGTTTTCCTTGATTTTGGGAGGGGTTCTCTCTGTCTCTAAGACATGAATGTTTGTTTCATTCCCCAGATTAGGGAAGTTCTCAGGTACGATTTGCTCAAATATATCTTCTAGTAATCTCCCTCTCCACCCCCCAGGGATCCCAATAATTCTGAAATTGGAATGTTTCATGGCGTCACTAATTTGTCTGATTCTGTTTTCATGGATTTTGAGTTGTTTTTCCCTGGCCTCCTCTTTTTCCTTCTTTTCTATCAATTGGCCTTCCAGATCACTAATTCGTTCTTTTGCCTCACTTACCCTAGCTGTTAGATTAGCTAGATTAGATTGGATCTCACTGACAGCATTTTTAAATTCTGCCAATTCAGCTTTCATTTCTGCCCTCAGAGACTCTATGTTGCCATTAATCGATTTCTCCATTCTAGCTATTGTCTTCACAACTGCTACCCTGAATTCCATCTCCGACATCTTGGTTATATTTGTATCCATTTGTAAATCTGGGGCATAAGTCACAGTCTCTGAGTCTTTCCTATTTTGGGGGTTCCTCCTCCTAGTCATTCTGTTGAGGGGTGGTTGAGGGAATGTACAGAGTCCAAATTATTGACCACAACCCAGGCAAGATGCACCTGATTTATAGGGACCTTAGGGTTGTCAGCCTCTTGTTCTCCCAGCCTGTCTTCTGGGGGAGGGGTCTGCCATGTTACTCAGACAACCCTGTTTGGGCAGAGTTGCCCTGCCCCTGCGGTGGGGGTGGGGGGGAATGGGCTCAGTAAAAACCAGTTTTGGGGGACTTTTGTTCTCTGGCGGCTTCCCCTGCTGGCTTTCCAATTCTCTTCCGAGAGTCAGAGCAGAAGAGATCATTTCCAACCCTCTGCCTCAGAGCAGAGAGATCACAGTCTGTTCTTCAGCAAACTCTCCAGGCCACACTAGCTCCATTTCTGTCTGTGCTGCTATAAACTGTAGCATCCTGGGTTGTGCGTCCCTCATCAGGGCTCCCAGTCCTCGCCTCCAGGTCTCTGCCCTTTGTGCTTCTAAAACTCCCCGCCATCTAAGTTTGCACCCGCAGCCCCACCGCTCCAGGTTTCAGTGCAGCAGACTGCCTTGAAGTCCTTTCCCCGCCACTACCAATCTGCGAGTCTGTGCCCCATGCCCAGTGCAGGAGGCTTTCAGGAACTGGAACTGGCAGGGCAGGACCCCCACGGCTCCCTTCCCCTTCCATTTACCTTCTGATGTGTGCCCGTGGAATCACGGCTCCCCGCTTCATGCCTCGAAACCAAACGCCTGCAATATTCTGTTTGTAGAGATCCAGATATATCTTCTTACATCTCAGGCTGATCTCCTGAGTGTTCAGAGGGGTCCGGTAGATATCCAGCTCAATTCAGAGGACCAGTTTGAATGGTCCTCCGCCATCTTTCTTTCCATTGTATTTTTCATAATATTGTTTCAGCGATAATTACTCCAAGCTTTTGTCCACTATTTTTTATAATAAATTGCCCTAAGTTCTAAAACTGGGAAACCCATTATAGCATTTCAAAAATAGGCCATAGTAAGTTTTTAGAATGTGTTTATTTTGGGGAGCTTGGATGGCTCAGTTGGTTGAGCATCTGACTCTTGATTTCAGCTCAAATCATGTTCTCAGGGTCGTGAGATTTAGTCCCTAGTGGGACTCCACGCTTGGCAGGGAGTCTGCTTGGGATTCTCTCTCACCCTCCCCCACTGCCTCTCCTCCCTTCTCTCTCTCTCTCTCTAAAATGAATAAATAAATCTTAAAAAGAAAGAATGTGTTTGTTTTTGTTTAAAACTGCTGTATAAATGATTACAGTTAAAACCAATGACTCCCAGCTAGAGAACAAGAGAGACCCACACAGAGATGTATCATGGACTAGCAATGTTGATTTAAATTATTTTTAACTTGCTTAAGTACATACAAATATATAACAGTATAAATCTTTCATGTGCCTAATTCTCTCCCTACCATAAAACCAAGCTTTTATAGCAAATACTAAAAAATTTAAGAAAACAAAAATTCGGAGTAACAGCATTCAGTAACACATTAAATTAATGTGATGGATGATATTTTGCTAAAACTAAATTAAAACTCACAATATAAATATGATCCTGACTGCTGTAGTGTAAGTTAGTTCAGTTTCAGCAATCTTGTGGTGCTCTGATGGCACAATCCCCTTGTCACTTTTCTCTAAACTACCATGTTGCCTCTGTTTCTTTGTGGTATCATTTGACCTTCATTCTGTACAAACATTACATTTACATTTTAAGTCTGCTTCTATCTTCCTCTTCTCAGTCAACTGCAAGAGGCACATGACTCCACCACAATGCTCTTTCATAATGCCAGATCCAAGTTTTTATGTAGCTTAGTAAGTTTAAGTCTTAATCTATAAAAGTCTTTTAATAGTAATTTACCAGTATAAATTTATCTGTTAACAGATAAAAATTCAAACATGAAAATAGTGTTACATAAGGAATGAGTTTATTATTTTGATATTAGACTCCAATGGTAGATACACTTAAAACATAAATTCAATCATGAATATAGTGGCAGGTAGTAATCATTTTAACATTAGGAAATGCTAAGATAGTTGCAGATATGCCTAATACATTAAATGCTAAATGCTATCAATTGTGATAATCACTTATTTTTAATAGAATCACAAAACTAATACTAAATTAACATCTAAATTCATTTGGAAATACCTGGTTTTAATTTGATTATTGGGTAATCCAGAATATTCTTAAATTGACTTAAAAACGAACATTAAAATACTAAGACAAATTTATAGGGTGGATCACCTAACATTTCCTGCCAAAACATATGGAATGTGGTTTGAGAAACACTAAATTAAATAAAGCAAATTTTAGGAGCCAATTGTGGGGGGGGAAAGTCTTAAAGTCTGAAGTCAGTGTATTACTTGGAGACATGAGGCAACAGTTAGAAAAAAATGCCTCCACAGATGTTAGGCTCTCACTTTTTCTGACTTACTTTTTCATCAATTTATTTCCAATTGTATTAAAACAGAGATAAATAGCAATTCACTGATAAGCAAATTCTGTGAAATTAAAATCATCCAATAATAGCAACTTTAAACATCAATATGGATATAACTCTTGGTACTTATGATATTATCTTTAGAAATGAGAAAGACCAGAGTTTCTCTAATACTGATACCTAATTTTATGTAGTATAAAAATATACAATTTATGTTCTGTATTTAACACAGTATATCAGCTCCAATTGAATGTTGAGTATAACTTAGAGCTCTCGTTCTAACTCCATAACTCCATCTAAATCTGGAAAGAACTTTGAATATTGCTTTAATGAGATAAAAATGGTGATATCACAATATTATTCATAAGTTTTCAGTTTAGTAAACTAGAATAGGTGTTTTCAGTAAAGACATTATTCCATCATTATCTGGACATAAGATACCTACCTTTTCTGATTTTTACTTACCTACCTTTTCTGATTTCTATCTGATTCCTTATCATATAGAATTATAGCCCTTATGAAAAGAAAGATTAGTTTGCATTCATAATATTTATCTACCTCCAGACATCAACTTAATAAACATTTGTTGAACATCTTCTATATTTTAAACATTGTGAAAAGAAACAATGGTGATATAAAGATGTTGAAAGAATCTCATTTTTACCAGATCCAAGTTTTTTATGTAGCTTAATAAGTTGAAGTCTTAATCTATAAAAGTGGAACTTTTACTTTAATATGGAAAAAGATATACATAGATGTCTATCTAACCAGACAGCATCTGATAAACATAATAGAATAGGTACAAAGTGCGATGGAAGAAAAGAATCATCTCTCTAGATGATTTCCAAGTTGGAAAATCTTGGTAGAGTCCTTGCAAAATGTTGCATTTAGACTATATTGTGGCAAAAACCACTTTGAACTTGTGGGGATGCATGCATATTATAAAATATGATTTAGGTGAAAGAAATCATAAGCCCAAAGAAATTGAAAAAAGGATTTCATGTTTACAGAACAGTAAACAGTTTTGTATGGAATGATTTTGAGGTTCTTCAAAATTGTTTTGTAGGACATATAATTGAAAATAAGCTTCTGTCAAATCACTGAAAGATTTGAAAGTTAATTTAAGGAATATATATCTTATATATGTAACATTATATATTTTTAAAGAGAGGAAGGCCATGACTAGACATAGAAGTGAGGAATGGAAAGACCAACAAGAAACACTGTAGGATCTGAGTTGTCACTGGACTAAGAATGGTACAAAGGAGAGAATAGACAAAAACATAACACACAGCCAAAATCTACAGAATTCCCCTAACTGGATATAGATAGAGAGGAGAAATGCATTATATAATTTTGAAGTTGGGATCTCAGGCAAACTTAGGAAATGGTAGTACTGTTACAAAGAGAACATAGAAAAGAGGTCAGAAATGGAAAATATAAGTTGGGGGAAATGATAAGCAGGTGATCACTGAGAAGAGGCCATTAAATTTGGTATTTATGAGATTATCGAGAATATTTACAAGAACTGATGTGAGGGCAAGAATTCCGAATGCAAAGAGTTTAGAATGAAAAGAGACTCTCATTTCCAGGGCAGTTTATATTAAACAACCTCAAAAAACTTCCCCATAAAAAAAGAAATATAATGAATAAATTTTAACAATCCTTTTCAATGCCTACTTGACCCTGCTAGGAAATAATAGAAATTCCAAAAGCCAAAAAAGAAAAATATGTTAAAAACCAGTGTTAGAAGTGGGTACTTAACCTACAGCTAACCATGGGTCATTTCTCATTCTGTGTCCTGTCCTGCATTCTTATAGCCACTCAGAGGACAAGACGTTGTGTCTTGAACCCACAAAGTGAATATTCCTAATTTAGACTGTAGCATAAAACACAAAGAACTATATTCTCAGTAGATAAGTTGACTTAAAAAAAAAAAAAGGATGAGAACAAGGAAATATATTTGGGTTAGTCTTTACTTTAAATGTGGACTGAAAAAAAATTATTTCCTTGAATTATAACCAAGTGCCTGATTTTATGTGAGTTTGGGTTTGAATTTATACTCCCCATATGATCCAGGAAAACCAAGCTGAGAAATTCAGTTAAAATGGCCCTGGTTTTTAGCACCTCAAGAGTGCATAGAAAAAAAAAATGCAATTCACGTCTAAAGAATTTAAGTGGCACAGGATTATTATACATAATGGCAAGCACTTCAAATATTTACTCACAATCCACAATCTCAAAATACAGGAAGAAATTAACCACCACAAGTAAGCAAAAACAACAATAGCTTTAAAAATCAAGGACTTCAAATATTTAAATTATCAGAAAAAAGAACTTAAAATGATAATAGAAATAAAGGTCACTGAAAACATGAATTACAATAATATATTATAAAAAAGAGCCATATTTGGAATAAGAAATTAAATATAATGTATTTCATTGCCATTAAAACACAAAGTATGGGATAAAAAGCAGATTAGACACAGAAAAAGAATGTTAACTGAACTAAAGAAGTATCCAATGAAATTTCCTAAAATATGGTACAGAAAGATGAAATTATGGAAAATATTAGAGATAGTTCAAAAACACTAAATGATCAAGTCGAAAAAGCACCAAATTACAGCATTAGAAGAAGGAAGAGTACCTGAAATGTACTTCAAGCTAAGAGTTTTACAGGGACACCTAGATTATCAAATTAAAGCACAGTTTGTCCAAAATGAACTGAACAAAAGCAATTCAACTTTTAGTTGAAACTACAATCTATACTAAAAAAAAAAAAAAATCTTAAAAGCACTTAGAGAAAAAAGATGAAATACTTCAAACAAAGAGCAATTAGCACAACCACAAAATGTTCAATGTCATAAAAAAAAAAAAAAACAGAAGACAGTGGGCTGATATTTTTAATGTATGGATAAGTGACACCAGAAAGTAATCAGATTATTATATATTTTCTATATTATTGACAATATAAATATAATCAATACAAAGGGAAAAAATCAAGCCATTTTAGACAAACAAGGTAGAGCATTGCCACCAACAAATATCACTTAGGAACTTCTAAAAATGTACCTTAGGTGGAAGGAAAATGAAATCAAAAGGAAAGTCACAAAGATACAGCAGAAATATGGGTAAATGTAAATATAAAGTGACTATTTAAAGAACAGTAATATCTAATTTGAGGGTTAAAAAGGATAAAATAGAAACACTGGATAACCATGATGTGGAAAATGAGAACATGATGATTGAGACTAAAGTTCTCTCAAATCCTTGGATGCTATGGAAGTTGTATATGTATATTATAATTTTAAGAGTAAACTTTAATATACAGATCCAAAAATAGAGGATAAAGAATAAAAGGGATACAGAAAATTCGAAAATCTAGTGGAAAGGGGAAAAAGTAGAAGCAAAACAAATGCATTTGCTTAGAAAGCACTAAAAGATGATAGAAAAATTACAAATATGAGCTATTAGAAGTATATGCAAACATATTTTCCTTTTAGAAAATGGAGATTCTCATGTTGAATTTTAGAAATGTTACAAGAGACACTGCTAAAACATAAGAATTCACTGAGGTTGAGAGTAAAAGGATAAGAAAGGGTATATGAAGCACACATTAACAATGAATCGATAATTATATAGTACAGTAAAGACAAAAACCAGGGGTGCCTGGGTGGCTCAGGTGGTAAGTATAGGAATCTTGATTTCAGCTCAGGTCATGATCTCAAGTCCTGAGATCAAGCCCCACACTGAGCTCCGCGCTCAGCAGGGAGTCTGCTTGGGATTCTCTTTCCCTCTCCCTCTGCCCCTCCCCCCATGCACACGCACACACATGATCTCTCTCTCTCTCTCTCTCAGATATTTTTTTAAAAAAGATAAAAATCAATTGTCAAAAAATAACTACAAATACCCACTAATACATGTGGAAATGTAAATTGTAAAAATAAACTCAGAAGAAATTATTTTAAAAATAAAAAATACAAAGAAATGAATTACAGTGAAAATGATACAAAAATGGGATGCAGCTGAACTATACTTACAGAGAAATTTATAGCCTTAATTTCTAAATATTAAATTCAGAAGGTTAAAAAAAAGAAGTAAGCACAAAGAAAGTCGGAAGAAAGCAATAAAGCATAGAATTAATGAAATAAAAGAAATAATATGTAATAAAGATTCAAAGATGTTCAACAAACTGAATCTGTTCTTTGAAAAGAATAATAAAACAGACAAAGCATTGACAACACTAATCAAGAAGGAAAAAAAGGCAGAAATAACATGACATTTTAGAGGGGGAAATATACGTAAAGAGGCAGCAGAGATTTAAAAATTAGAATATTCCATGAACCTTTGGCAAAAGAATTTAAACAAAATGGAGAATTTGCAAGATAATTATAATTTATTTAATTTACAAAAGGTGGTCCATAAATAAATTTTTAAAACCCACATCTAAAAATTCATTTTAAAAAGACCTAAAAAAAAAGACCTAAATCATTTTATTATTGATTTCTATCAGACATGTAAGAAATGTATAAGTGTTAAACTACTATATCACACACCTGAAACTAATATAACACTGTATGTTAACTAACTGGAATTAAAATAAAAACTTAAAAATATATATATATAAAACTGTAATTTTAGATGATGTTTCAATTAACTAGCTGATGGTGTAGTTGCAAACAATCCCAAACATCTCAGTGGCCTGCAACAACAAAGACTGGTTTATTTCTCATATAACTCTTTTATGTCCAATCACCACATGAATACAAAAGGAATATTCCTATGACGAGAGAGTGCAAATCAAATGATAACAAACAAGGATGTAATCAATAATCTTATACAAAGGACCAACTGGTTCAATCTACCAAAGTGAACTTTTCCATGGAGAGAAATAGATGGACTGACTGCTCTACAACATATTTTATGTGGTGAGAAAATTTTAAAAATTAGACACCAACACAAGGTTAAATTTTAGTCCAATATTTTTCCTGAAGATAGATATAGACATTCTAAATAAAACATTATTAAGCCAATCCATTAAGCCCAGAAAGGCAGGATGTTTAAATTAGAAGATACAGGAATGTAATTAACAAAATAATAGATAAAAGGAAAAATGTATCTCTGTAAATGCAGATGACTTTGACAAAAATCCATCACTCATTTATAATTAATGAGTCTAGAAAATCTATTAAAGAAATCAAAGCAATAATTAATAACCTCCTAAAACAGAAAGCACCAGACCTAGATGAGGTCACTGGTGAATAACACTAAACATAAAAAAAAAAAAAAATACAATTCTCTATAGTGCATTTTAGGAAATAGGAGCAATACTTCCTAACTCATTTTATGAGGTCAGCAGTACCCTCATAACAAAAACAAAGACATTACACAAAAAGAAAACTACAGACCAATATCCCTCATGAACACAGATGCAAAAATCCTCAACGAAATATTAGCAAATTGAATCCAAAAAATATAAAAAGAATTATATACCATGACCAAGTGGGATTTATCTCAGGTATGCAAGGCTGGTTCAACATTTAAAAAGCAATTATTATAGTCTATCACATCAACAGACTAAAAAAGAAATCCTGCAGTCATATCAATAGATGCAGAAAAGGCATTTGACAAAATTCAACACCCATTCATGATAAAAACTCTCAGTAAAAAAGGAATAGAGGAAAACTTTTTCAGTGTGATAAAGAATCCCCAAAATCCTACAATGCTAAAGTTTAAAACATTTTTTAAGAAACACAAAGTGTCCAAAGATAATTCACAAAAGAGAGAAAATACTTGGAAAACATTATGGCAAATTAAAACAGAAAACAAAGCCAAAATGCAACACTACACCTGTTGTTTAAACACATTAGTCTCATGCAATGAGAAGTTCGAAGGTAGCGAGGGATTGCAATGGATCCCAAGATACCATCAGGGATCTAGGATCTAGTTCCTATCTTTTTTCTCACTATTATTAGTAAGTATATCCTCACACTGCTGCCTCATGGCTTCAATGCAGCTCATAGTCCTCATATCAGTTTGGAAGGAAAAGATAAGAAAAATGCAGAGAGCTGACTGCTTTCAACTTCAGATGCTTTGCTTTTTTTTTTTTTTTCTTTCTTTGGAATAGGATGCCCTTCTCTTGGATTTCCACTGACATCTCATTTATGAGAATTGTATGAAATGGCTACCTGTCACTACAAGGGTGTTTGAGAAAGTATTTTCAGCCAGGCTCATTGCTGCCACAGACAATATCAGATTTCTTAGGAACAGAGAAGAGTGTTTGTGTGGATATTGAGTAAGTGTATAAAAATACCTACCACATTTATTTGCCAGAATATATAAAAAATTCATACAAATCAATAAGTAAAAAGTATGGAACCATCTCACTGACATTTGCATCAAAAAGAATAGAATACTTAGAAATAAATTTAACCAAGGAGGTGAAAAACCTGTACACTGAAAACTGTAAGATATTGATGAAAGAAACTGAAAAATTAATGGAAAGATATTCCATGCTCATGATCTGGAAAAATTAACATTGTTAAAATGTCTGTATTTCTCAAACCAATCTACAGATTAAATGCAATCCCTATCACAATTCTGTTTGTTTAACAGAAATAGAACAAACACTTCTAAAGGTTGTATGGAACTACAAAAGACCCAAAATAGCCAAAGCAATCTTGAGAAAGTAGAACAAAGCTGGAGGTAATACTCTCCCTGAGTTCAAACTATATTACAAAGCTAACCAAAGCAGTATGGTATTGGCATCAAAACAGACATATAGATCACAATGGAACGGAATAGAAAGCTCCAAAATAAATCCACAAGTATATGGTAAATTAATTATGATAAAAAACAAGAATTTGCAATGTGAAAATGAGAATCTCTTCAATAAATGTGTTGGGGGATACCTGGGTGGCTCAGTTGGTTAAGTATCTGCCTTTGGCTCAGGTCATGATCCTAGGGTCCTGGGATCAAGTCCCGTGCTGGGCTCCTTGCTCAGCAGGGAGCCTGCTTCTCCCTCTGCCTGCCACTCCCCTGCTTGTGCTCTCTCTGACAAATAAATAAAGTCTTAAAAAATAAATAAATGTGTTGGGAAAATTGGACAGCAATATGCAAAAAGAAAAAAAAATAGAACTGGACCACCATTTTACACCACACATAAACATTAACCCAAAATGGATTAAGACTTGAAGGTAAGACCTGAAACCATACAACTCCTAGAAGAAAACATAGGCAGTAAATTCCTTGACATTGGTCTTGCAATGAGCTTTTGGATTTGGCACCAAAAGCAAAGGCAACAAATGCAAAAATAAATGAATGGTACTTCACCAAACTAAAAAGCTTCTGCAAAATATTTTTAAATCACATATCTGATTAGAGGCTAATATCCAAAATATATAAAGAACTCATACAACTCAATAGCAAACCAACAAAAAAAAACAACCAAAAAAAAAAAAAAACCCACAAACAAACCCCAAAAAACAAAAACCAAAAAAAAAAATCCAATTTAAATATGGGCAAAGGATCCGAAATCTGAATAGACATTTTTCCAAACAAGAAATACAAATGGCCAACAGACACATGAATAGATGCTCAACACCATTAATAATCAGGGAAATGCAAATCAAAACCACTTTGAGATATCACTTCATACCTGTTAGAATGCCAAAAAGACAAGAAATTACAAGTGTTGACAAGGATGTAGAGTAAAGGGAACCCTTATGCACCTTAAATTGGTGCAGCCACTATGGAAAACAGTATGGAGGTTTTTCAAAAAATTAAAAAGAAAACTACCATATGATCTAGCAATTCCACTTCTAGGTATTTATCTAAGGAAAACTAAAACAATAAGTCAAAAAGATACACACACCTCCCCCACTTCATTGCAGCATTATTTGCAATAGCCAAGATATGGAAACAACCTAAGTGCCCATTGATGGATGAATGGATAAAGAAAAAATATATTATTCAGTCTCAAAAAATGAAATTTTGCCATTTGCAGCAACATGGATGGATCTTGAGGGTATTATCTGAATTATCCTAAGTCAGACAGAGAAAGACAAATACTGTATGATCTCACTTATATATAGAATCTTCAAAAATAAAAACAAAACAAAAAGCAGCTCATAGATACAGACAACAGATTGGCAGTTGCCAGAGGCAGGAAAAGAGGGAAGCATGAAATGGGTGAAGGGAGTCAAAGATACAAACTTCCAGTTATATAATAAAAAACTCATGGGGATGTAATGTACAGCATGACAACTGCAGTTAATAATACTACATTATATATCTGAAAGTTGCTAAGAGAATCTTTTAATTTCTCATCACAAGAAAAAAATTATAACTATGTATGGTGACAATATTACCTAGACTTATTGCAGTGATCATTTTGCAATATATACAAATGTTGAATCATTATATTGTACATCTTAAATTAATATAATGTTGAATGTCAATTTTATACCTCAATTTAAAAAATAAAATAAAAAGACTATAAATGCAATGTAAAAAGTGAAAAGATATGAATAGACTTGATAGAAAAGGAAAATCAACTAGTAAATATGAAATACGAATAGATACTCAACTTTAGAACCTAGCAGAAAAGAAGGAAGTAAAAATGAAAACCAACTTTAGATATAACTTCACGTCTCTGTAAATACTGTTTTGGTGAGAATAATAAATGATGATTTTTATATTACATTGATAAACTTCAACTACATCAAATACTGCTGGGCCACTGAAAAAAATTGAGGACAGAAACATGTCCTTTTGGCTTGGCAACATTAAAGCCACCTCTGATCTTGACAAAGCAGTTTTGATGGACTGGTTGGGTGGGTTAGGAAGCTAAATTGTAGACGCATTACAAAGTAAAAGGAAAGTGAGTGCAAGGAAATGATATGTAGAAGTTTAGCTACAAAGACGCAGGAGAAAATACAAGCTGGTAGCAAGAGGGCTATGAAGTTTTGAGGAATGTTTTATTTTATTTTTAATAGAAATTAGAAGAGTATGTTTTTGTACTGACCAAGTAAGAGAAAATTTGATGATGTGGATGTTCCACAATTATTTCAGGTTCAACATCTCCAATACTGAATTCTGTCTCCTCCCTCCAATCTGCCTGTCCTGCCCTCATCCTTTAATCAATTTAGAGAAGCTCCACCTACTGTTACCTAAACCAAAAGTCATCCTAGACTGATTCTCTTCTCGCATTTTCCATATGCTGTCCATCACTAAGTGATACAAAATTTACCTCCTAAATTATAAAAGTCCCCCTTTTCCCCATCCTACTAAAGGTCCTGATTCAGTCACTCTCAGATAATTTTCACAGCTTCTATTTGATCAGTCTAGTGTCACTCTATAATAACTACCATCTATATTTCTGTCAAATCACTCTCTAACACACATGCCAATCACCTGCTTAAAAACCTCTGATGGTTTCCTAACAACCAAGCTTAATTCCTAAGCTTAGTTTCTTGGCATATCACACTAGTGTTCTACACAATAGTCCTACTTACACATATACCCTGGCACAAACTTCAGATCTTCAACTCTTGTCTAATACTGCCCCCATTTGACCCTACTGTTAACTCTTCTTCAAAAATTCAGCTCAACTATAATCTCCCCCTGGAAATTTTTGCTTCCTCAACTTCACCATCCTGAACCCTACCTCTATGTTCCTGTGGTAGGCAGAATCCTAAAATAGTCCACCAAGATTTTCTGCCTAATTCCCAGGACTATGAATGTGACAGGAATTCATTCAAGCCCTGATTATGTTAATTAATATAAGGGATTCTGCAGAGGTAATTAAGGTTACTAATTAGTTGACTATGAGTTAATCAAAGGGGAGTCTCTCCAGGTGGGGCCTAATCTAATCACATGAGCCTTTTAAAGTCACAGTTGTCTTGGGCCGGCTTCAGAAGAGGAAGTCAGAAAGATTCCAAGCCTGAGAAGGATTCAACACACTTGAAGATAGGAAGGGGCAGGGAGGGCGCATGATGAGGGATCTCTAGGATATGAGAAAGGCCCCAAATGACAGCCAACAAGGAAAGAGGAACTAGATTCTACCAGAACCGTGAATAAACTTGGAAGTAGATTATCCCCTAGACCCTCCATATAAGAGCCCAGACTGGCTCATATCATCAATTTGGGCCTTGTGAGACCCTTATCAGAGAACCCAGTTGAGCCTACTCAGATATCTAACTTACAGAACTCTAAGATAATAAATGAGTGCTGTTTTAAGTTTGATAGGTTTGTGGTGATTTGTTACAAAGCAATTAAAAACTAATAAAATTCCATAGCCCATTATGTCGGCTCCCTTGAATTTCATGTTTATGGTGCTCTCTCCTCAATGAGTTTGTGAGCTGCTTAGGATAGAAATCATGTTTAAGTGATGTCTGTATTCCCAGCATCTAACATAGTACTTGACACAAGGACAGAGGAGAAATGCACAACAAAGTATAAATGAACATCTCAGGGGGATGTTACTATGTCACTTGAATCCTACAAGAAGCAAACACTGAGCTGGAGTTAGGAGTGCAAGGGGTTTATGGAGGTGGGATTAACAATTGTGAAAGCTAAGAAACAGAAGAAGATGAATACAGAAACATTTCAGACATCAGTGCAGACCTGAAAAAGTCATGGCCAACCCAGAGCAATGAGTGGAGCTTCAGTACACGGTACCTTCAAAGTTGAGTCATATGTTGGGCAGAAATAACCAGGCCCAGTACCTCCACCTTGCTCAGTTATGGATCAGGGACTGCCTAGGAAGGGAATTGCCTTGGCTTGAAAGCTGAGATGGATACTGAAGGTGCCCAAACTAGAAGTTGTTAGCTAACTGTACTTCTTACAGGTAAAGAGGAACTTTTTTCCATGAAGAAGATCTAAATGGCGCACCTTCACAGCCACTGCACTGTATGAGAGATCACTGTCTCGGACGCCTGGTGGCTCAACCGGTTAAGCAACTGCCTTCGGCTCAGGTCACGATCCCAGGATCCTGGGACTGAGCCCCACTATGGGCTCCCTGCTTGGCAGGGAGTCTGCTTCTCCCTCTCCCTCTGCCTGACACTCTGCCTGCTTGTACTCTCTCTCTCTGTCAAATAAATTAAAATCTTTAAAAAAATAAAAAGATCATTGTCTCTTAATTAAAACATTACATAAGCTCTACTCATCAAAGTAGAACTATGAGGTTGTCTACCAGAGAGCAGTGCACTAAAGAAAGGACTCCAAAATGATCACATCCATGCCTCTAAAATTTAGTTAAGTGTCAACCTAACATTTTACAACAAAAGTTATAATGATTATATTTGCCCCTAATATGTATGGATGGTTGTGTTTTTTATCAAAGCAGTAAAATTATTAGACAATTATGTTTAAATTAAGTTAAAACGTCCTTAAGGTTTTAGCCAAGAAAAAATATTTTCACTTCAAGGGCATATGTCCAGCTCAGAGAAAAATTCATTTTAATAAACGGTCATGATAATTTTTAAAGGAGCTTGGTTATCTTAGCATTATTAAAATGCAATTTTAAAGAGGAAACTATTTTCTTAGATTGCTCTGTCTGAATTCATATACCTTTGTTTTAAGGCCATCTTTCTTAGTTATTTCAACGACTCTGGAATTAAATAGGTGTGAATTCTAAGCAAAACTTTTCAAAGCTTCCGTTATCATTCACAAGTATCAAAAAGAATTAGGAGTTGTTCTTTTTTTCTTTTTTTTTAACAGTCCTGAGTGTTTTAGAGGAAAGGAAGTTTGGAAACACACTAAAGGAAGAGTCATCTTCAAAAGCAGCTGTCAAATCATGTTCTTTGATGAGTCTCATATTTGAGAATATCAACATATCAGTGATAATATGATAATTAAGGATACATATTTTCCCCAAACCTTCTATATTCTTATATATATGAGTATAAAAATTCCCAATACAAACTGTCCTCAGAAATATAGTTCTAGGCTTAATTATATCAAATGGCACTGTCACAACCATAGCCTGGATGAGACCTACCATCTTCTGATACCTTTGGTATTATTGGTTCTCTGCCACCAACATCTCCTCACCCAACATCTGGCCTGGGAATTGGAACTTATCTTAATTGCCATATTGAGGTTTAGTTGTATCACATTAGATAATTAATAGAATTTCTGGAGGTACAATAGGTCTACCTTATCTGCAGGGGATATGTTCCAAGACCCCCAGTGGATGCCTGAAATCATGGATAGTATAGAACCCTATATACACTTTTTTTCCTATACCTACGGTACCTAAGATAAGGTTTAATTTATAAAATAAGCACAGTAAGAGATTAACAATTACATAATAAAATACAATAATTATAACAACATACTGTTATAAGTTATTTGAATGTGGTCTTTCTCTCAAAATATCTTATTATACTGTACTCACCCTTCTTGTGATGATGTGAGTTGATAAAATGCCTACTCAGTGAGATGAAGTGAGGTGAGTGATGTAGGTAGCGTGATACGGTGTTAGGCTACTACTGACTTTCTGATAATAAATCAGAAAAAAGATCATGTGCTTCTGGACTGTGGCTGACTGCACAGGTAACTCAAACCACAGAAAGCAAAACCACAGTTGATAAGGGGGGACGATGACATAACAAATCTCAGAAGAATTTACCTTTAAACTCATTTACCAGAATTCATTCTTTGTCTGGCTTCAATTTCTAATTCTTTACTAATCAGCATGGGAAAAAAATGTCAATTTAAGGGAAAATCTAATAACACTTCCCCACTTTTATCTTCAATAGTCAAGACAGAAGCCCAGAGCTTCATGTGCCCCTGGAAAGAACCCTATACTGCCCACATTTTCTTAACCCTTTTACTCGCTATCCCTAGAGGACCACATTAGTCTTTTTCAATCTTAACATCTCCTCAAGTGTGCTTACTCTCAGCTGATGGCCTTATTTCCCATCATTTAGAAAAGCAAGGCCATCAGGGGAGGTTTTCCACATGCTCCCATTTCCGTATCTAACAACCTGCCTGCATCTGAGCCCTTGCACATCCACTGCCTCCTCTCCCATTGCTATGGATGAGTGTTAGCTCCTTTATGAACCAGACCTTCCACTGATGCACTAGCTCCCTTCTCATCTTGTTTCCTCAGGAACAACTCTCCCCTTTTCCTGTGGGCAACATCCCTCTCCAGTAAATCATTCACAGGAGCACAGAAATGCAATGTTTTTTGTGGGTTTTTTGTTTTGTTTTGTTTTTAAAAGATTTTATTTATTTATTTGAAAGAGACAGAGTGAGAGAGATAGCATGAGCAGGGGAAGGGGGAGAAGCAGACTCCCCTGCTGAGCAGGGAGCCTGATGTGGGACTCAATCACAGGACCCTGGGATCATGACCTGAGCTGAAGGCAGTCATTTAACTGACTGAGCCACTTAGGCATCCCCAGAAATGCAGTGTTTTATCTTCCATCTTTAAAAAAAAGAAAAAGAGAGAGAGAGCACTCTTGACCTCACATCCAGGTCCAGCAAGTACTCTTGTCAAAAAAACTCCTAGAAGCATTTAGATATCCTCCCCGTCTACTTTCTCTCCGCTCTCTATCTCTCTCTCTCTACCCAAAATGGCTCTGGTGAAGGTCAGCATTGTCCAATCAAGCAATCAAATTTTGGTCCTTTATTTAGCCTATAAACATAATTTGTCATAACTGACACTTTCTCAGATACCTTCTTCACTTGTCTTCTAGGGTGCCCCTCTTTCTTGGTTCTCCACCCATTACACCAGCTGCCTCATTTCTTCCCCATCCTCCATATTTCTAACCAAGTATCTAGGGCTCAAGTCCCTGGATATCACTTCCTTTTCTGTCTACACACACACTTCTTTAGATATCTCCCTTTTTTTTAAGATTTTATTTGTTTATTAGAGAGAGAGCATGTGCACAAGAGAGTGTGAGAGAGAACAGAAGCAGGGGCAGGGGGAGAGGGAGAAGCAGACTCCCCACTGAGCAGGGAGCCAGACGTGGGGCTCGATCCCAGGACCCTGAGATCATGACCCGAGCCAAAAGCAGACACTTAACCGACTGAGCCACCCAGGTGCTCCTGGATATCTCCTTTATTCTTGAGGCTATAAATACTATCTATATTCTGAAGACCCCCTACACTATACCTCTTGTCCTGATGTGTCTCACAAAACCCTAGACAGTTATGTCCAAACGGCTTACTCCCCACCTACACTTAGATGTCTAATGGGAATCTCAAATTTATCATGTAAAACCTGAAGCCAGAGCCTCCCCCTCTCATGAAAATTGATCTTCCTTAAATTTTCCTCAATAAATTGAGGAAATAATAAATTGAGTCCATGGCAACCTCCTTCTTCTACTTGTAGCCAAACAACTTGGAAAAACTTTGATTCCTCTTCCTTTCACACTTCCTGTTAATCCATCAGCAAATCCTGTTGATTCTACCTTCCAAATATATTCAGAATCTGCCACTTTTTAACCACCTCCATTGCTACCACCCTAGTGCAAAACTACAATCATCTCTCCCTTGAATTACTGCAATAGACCTTTAACTAGGCACCCTACATCCATTCTTAAATCTGTACACCTTATTCTCATCCTAAGCAAGATCACATTTCTTCTCTGGTCAAAACCCTGGAATAGTTTCCCATCTCACTGTATCAGTTAGGGCTCTGAAGAGAAACTGAACCAATAGAATAGAATGAATTGAACAGAAAATTGAGCCAAATTAAAGAGATTTATATTAAGGAATTGGCTCATGTGATTGTGGGAGCTGGCAAGTCTGAAAATTAGAGGACAGTCCAGCAGGCTGAAAACTTAGGTAGGAGTTGATGTTGTAGTCATAGGGCTGAACGTCTTTTGCTCCAGGAAACCTCAGGGTTTGCTCTTAAAGCCTTTCACCTGATTGCATTAGGTCTACCACATTATCAAGGGAATCGCCTTTAAATTCAACTGATTGTAGATACTAACCACATCTACAAAATATTTTGTACAAAATAACACCTAAATTGGTGTTTGATTAAATACCTGGGTTACAGCATAGCCAATGTGATGTATAAAACTAACAATCACATGACTCAAAGTGAAAAATCCTCAAAAGCACCATATAATCTAGCCCTGTGTTTGCTCTCACCTCATCTCTCTCCACTCTTCTCTCTGATTTGTACTGTTCCAGCTACATTGGCCTCCTTGCGTCTTTTCAAACTGATCAAGTAGGGGCGCCTGGGTGGCCCAGTCAGCTCAGGTCATGATCTCAGGGTCGTGATATTGAGCCCTGCATCAAACTCTGTGCTCAGCACAGAGTCTGCTGGACATTACCTCTCCCTCTCCCCGTACCCTCTCCCTGCTCTCTTGTGCTCGCTCTCTAAAATAAATAAATAAATTTAAAAAAAACGCATCAAATACATTCTTTCTTTAGGAACATTTGTTGTTCTTTCTGAAATATTCTTCCCTAAAGGTCTGAAAGACTCCTCTTCACTTTGCTTAGATTTTGCTCAAATGTCACTACCTTCATCTCTTTCCTGCTTTATTATCCTCCATAGCACTGTCTCATCACAATCCAACATACAATGTACCTCTGTGCTTCTTTGTTTATGGTCTAGCTCCTCCCATCAGGATGGAAGCTCCAGGAAGGCAGGCATCTTTGTTATATTCACTGAGAACAGTGTCTGAAACATAGTAACTATTCAACAATCATCTTTTAAATTAATTTATGTTTTTAAGCATTTCTTAGAGAGTTCTATATGATTGCACCAAAGGATTTCCCATGAGTGCAGTGAAAGGGCATTGAAACGTAGATTTATAAACCTGAGTCTTTTTTTTTTTTAAAGATTTTATTTATTTATTTGACAGAGAGAGATACAGCTAGAGACGGAACACAAGCAGGGGGAGTAGGAGAGGGAGAAGCAGGCTCCCCGCAGAGCAGGGAGCCTGATGCGGGGCTCGATCCCAGGACCCTGAGATCATGACCTGAGCCGAAGGCAGACGCCCAATGACTGAGCCACTGCGTCTAATGGTGACTGAGCCATTCACCTTTCTTCCTCTACGGGAAATCACTTCACTACTCCAGGATACAGACTACCCCAACAGCAGAACAAGGAAACTGAATGAAGTTCCTTCCACTTGAAAAATCTCACCTTGTTGCTTTCCTCCATCTTATTTTATTTAAATAGGACCTCAAGAAATATTATGTCAACAAGTTTTCCCAACTTTTTTTACATTATACATTTCCTAGCTATAAATACATTATATGTACTATATGTATTATAATTATATTATTATAATGTTTAAGTACGTAACTATTACAAAGCATAAGGGAATTACCCCGTAACTGAAGAAACGTAAGTTAAAACAGACATGTTTTGTAGGGACTTATTATGCCAACAAATTAAGAATGCCTTCTCCCATGTTACCCTCCCTCATTCCAATGTTATACACACAGGACCACGTATTACTGTAACTGACTGCACACTCGGAGGGTCTATTCCATATTTCAGAAGCTAAAGATAGACCTGCAAGCTTTGACAAGTCCATCTCTTCATAGAGACACCACCTTTTCTTCCTCCATACTTGACAGCATTCTGTTCTCCTTACCTTCTATGTAATACAGTTGTGTATTTTAGTTTCCCCTTCTCCTGGTCCCTGAGCACCTACTGTTTTTCTGGAATAAAGCAGCTGTTACACATAAGGAATCACTTTGTTTGGAGCTGCCCTAAGGCCTTATGAATTCCATCATCAGGGCCCCACAGGTCTTACCTGCCTTTTTTTTTTTTAAGATTTTATTTATTTATTTGACAGAGAGACAACAAGAGAGGGAACACAAGCAAGGAGAGGGGCAGAGGAAGAGGGAGAAGCAGGCTTCCCGCTCAGCAAGGATCCCAATGTGGGGCTCGATCCCAGGACCTAGGGACCACGACCTGAGCCCAAGGCAGACGCTTAACAACTGAGCCACCCAGACGCCCCCTCACCTGCCTTTCTTTACAGGAAGTAGTAACTGGCATCACTAATTGGCAGTTTCAGCAATTTCAATGACCCACTTTCTCTTTCTCCCTCTCTCATTCAGACACAGAATTTTAAGTATTCATTGTCCATAAGACTTTAAGTAGATATAGTCAATACTTTACAACCCTAACAACAATCAATATCAGAGGCTTGTGCAACACTGCAGTGTATTTGCTCTTGCCCAGGAAATTTTCATTTCCTAGGAAAGAGAGAATGAAGAATCTTATATAATCAATACCTCAGATGTTGAGTTTTTCTAATCCTTTCAGCTCTGGGAAAGGAACCATGTCAATTATAACTATAATATGAATTTTTACAGGGTTTTGCTTTCACTAGCTTAATAATAGATTACATTTCTAAACTATCCAGGAAAAAAGATTCCTAGCTAAAATTCAAAAGTTTAGCTTAGTTCTAACTGCAATCACAGGCGCAAGTAAATTGGTGCTAATGCAAAATAAATGCATAGAGACCAATTAGAGGGAAAAATCTAAGAATGAACATAGACACAAAAGGCTTTAATTGAAGTTAATCTCACATTAGAGAAACCCATTAAGTGAACAAGGCAAATTGAAACAGTCATTAACAATGCAGATGTGCTTGACAAGCAAGTGTTAGCCTTTCAGGCAATGCAGACCAGTCCTAAAACTCTTGCCTCTGTATCTCCATCAGGCCTTTAAAAAAAAAAAAAAAAAAAAAGTGTGTATCAAGATTGAAAGAGTTAATTCTAGATTATTTCTAGTTTCTCACTTTCACCCTTCAGATTTGCATGGAACCAGTAAAACTGAGGATCTAGAGAAGTGTATTTAAATGTTGAAAACTGAATCACCAGTTTAGTGTTGCAAATTCCCCCAACACATCTGCAAATTATTGACCATTTTTGGATCCCTACTAAATTCAAGGCCCTGTCCTAAACCCATTACATACATTATCTCAATTAAATATCTGAGACACTGCAAGGTAGGCATTATTACTCTTTATGGATTACAATACTAAGTTTCAGAAACGTTAAGACAATTTACCCAAGGCTATTCAACTAATTAGTGAGAAAACTCAGATGCAAACTTCAGTGTATCAGACTCCACAGCTCTGTTCTTTCTCCTGGTCTGCATAAAAATGAGTCACCACTGACATTCAGTGAGGGGTAGCTTTTTTTTTTTTAACTACAGGGAATTTGGAATCTCATGGGAGGGCTACAACTGAAAAGAGGCCTCTCATCTGCCTTCCCAGATTACACACAGAGAAGCGGTATCTGGGACTCCTGCAAAAAGGTCACAGTGAGATTAGCAAGAAGGTCAAAGAAACCCTTTCCAGGGCCTAGCTACTGAGTGCCAAGATTGCTGAGCAGGAAGGGAATAACTAAAAAGTAATCTTTTGATCACTAAAATACACATCATTTTCTCCATGCATGTGCGTTTCAACATTTTGCATCCAATTTATTGATCCAATTTATTGCTTACCCTTGGGTAGTACTTCAGAGATCACACTGTGTTTTATCACTGACTGCCTCTCTATACACTCACAGCAGTCCTGGAGTCAGGTTGGAAACATGGCATACTTCAGAATCCCTATCAATTACTGAGAGCCTATCATGTACTAACGACTCTATTAGGGGATCATACATTTGCCAAATATCCTCAGAACACCCTTTAGACAAGAGGAAATTCAAGTGTGATTTAACTTTCCCCCAAGCCAAAAAGCTAGTAAAGTAAAATCAAGGCATAAATAAATGAATGAATAACTGAGAAAGAAGATACAGGGCTTTATTTTTTAAAAAATAAAAATGATTTGCTATGGGAAGGTGGTACAGTACAAGTCAATACAAGTCTGCCAGCTCCCCATTTCAGTCACACTGCTGACCTTAAGCACCTTCCACATAGAATTTCTGGGCTCCCACTGAGGAGAAAAGGCAATCTAGATCTTACTTCACACCTAAAATTAAAGTTAAATTAATAGCATCTGTGTTAGTTTCTTATTACTGCTATAACAAATTACTTAAAGCAACACAGATTTATTATCTTACAATTCTGAAAGGCAGAGGTCCAAAGCAGACCTTACTGGGTATAAAAATCAAGGTGTTGGCAGGGCTGCATTTCCTTTGCAGGCCCTCGAGAAAAATCAATTTCCTTGCCTTTTCCAGCCTATAAAAGTCATATGCTAAGCGAAATAAGTCAATCAGAGAAAGACATGTATCATATGATCTCACAGATATGAGGAATTCTTAATATCAGGAAACAAACTGAGGGCTGCTGGAGTGGTGAGGGGTGGGAGGGATGGGGTGGCTGAGTGATAGACATTGGGGAGGGTATGTGCTATGGTGAGTGCTGTGAATTGTGTAAGACTGATGAATCACAGACCTGTACCTCTGAAACAAATAATACATTATATGTTAAAAAAAAGAAAAGATAGCAGGAAGGGAAAAATGAAGGGGGGGGAATCAGAGGGGGAGATGAACCATGAGAGACTATGGACTCTGAGAAAAAAACTGAGGGTTCTAGAGGGGAGGGGGTGAGGGGATGGGTTAGCCTGGTGATGGGTATTAAAGAGGGCACATTCTGCGTGAAGCACTGGGTGTTATACGCAAACAATGACTCATGGAACACTACATCAAATACTAATGATGTAATGTATGGTGATTAACATAACATAATAAAATAAAATTAAAAAAAAAAGAAATGAAGTCAATGACAAAAAAAAAGTCACCTGCAGACCTTAGCTCATGGCCCCTTCTTCTGTCTCAGAGCCAGCAATGCAGCAGCAACATCCAATCTCTCCCTCTGACCCTGACAACCACTTCTGCCTGCCTTTTCCATGTTTAAGGATCTTTGTGGCTACACTGGACCCACTCAGATAATTCATAAATGATCTCTCCATCTGAAAGTCCTTAATTTAATAACATCGGCAAAGTCCCTTTTCCCATGTAACCTAACATATTCACAGGGACCAGGGATTAGGATGTGGACCTCTTTGGAGGGCCATTATTATGCCTGCCACAGCATATTTGTCTGGAATTTATATTCACTGACCTGGAAACAGAGACTTAAAAAAGTTTATAATAAAAAAGATGCAACGGCTACCTCTTTTGTATAAAAAAAAATGATGGTGAAGACACTCTGAATATTACATAACAAAATTCTTAGTATGATTCCAAGAAGCAAAACTGTTCAACTTATCATCCAAGAACTGGTTCATATCTGAGTTACAGGATACAATCAACCAAAGCATCTTTGATGAGGAGAGAAGCAATCTCCTCCACAGTAAAAATAAATATCATAAAACTTAAAGCCAAAAGATATGAGCAGGGGGAGGGGTGTCTATTTCACCAAAGAATGACACACCAGCTTGAATTTGAGGCTCTTCTAGTGACTAGCTGGGTGATGGCTGGTAAGTTACCTATGAAATCTGTGCCTCAATTTCTCATATGTAAAATGGAGACTGTTGCAATATCACAGCTATGTTTTAGGGGATTGTTATAAAGATGAAAGATCATGATGTAATGTATGGTGATTAACATAACAATAAAAAATTTAAAAAAAAAAGATGAAAGATCATGCCCCTAAAGTACCTATCACAGGGCTTGGTCCAAGGGAGTTGCTAGGTAAATAGTAACTACTCTGTTTTCACCTGATTTAACTCTGTTATTAGACAAGGAACTCCTGTGCAAGTGTTTTCCCATTGTATGGTTAAAATGTACATTTATATTCCTGCATGGAATCTGGCTTCAGAAGAGTTCCTACAGAGCTATAACTCCTTTCATTAAAATACTTTACAAAATTGCCTGATGAACTGCCCAATAACAAATTAAAGAAATTGTCATGTTTTGGCAATTAAATGACATAAAGCTCCAAATGCCATAATCACAAAACTAAAAATAGACAACACTGGAACGCTAATTCAGCTAAAGGAACACCAATAGGAAGATTTACCGTCTGCAGGCTATCACAGAGGACTTAAGTAATTTTCTGACTTGAGTTAGAGGTCAGTTTAATAAATAAAGAGCTATGTAGATCTTACAATGTAAATATAATTACTAACCTCTCTTTCTAGTTCCTTCAGGTCATTAAATAGTTCCTGACACCACCTCCCCAAGTCAGCATTCAAAATGAAAAGGTTTTAACCTAGCTGATCATATACAAATTACTTCAAACTTCAATTAAGCTAGGATATAGAGAATTTTTTTAAATTGGATGCTAAATATTGAGCAGATAATACACTCCCTATACAAATCTAAAACAAATCTAACTACAAAAATGTATATATTATTCTATAAATTAAAAGAAAAATATTGACATTCATAGGAAATACTCTTATTTTGGTTGTCAAAATATCTAATGCTATATTTATGGACTGACAGTTTAATAAAACAAGCTTTTTTCTAATAGAAAATCTATCAAACATCAAGGAAGGGGATTTCATCAATAAAACAACTGGAATATCTTCTTGGTGTAATACCTGTGGCATATATGTCAATGTGTATATTTTCATCCAAAATCTATAAAAAGTCCCAATTGTAAAGTTTATACTTTCATCAACTAGTTATGTAAACTGCAAAGTCCATCTACAGGCCTTTATACTTATGAACAAAATATATCAAAGCACATAATTTGTCTTTTATTAATATTATTCCCTATGAGAAAATTACTTTATGGTTTCCTGTCTTATTCTTGTGAAATTTGAGTGAAAATAATAAAACTGTTATTGCCTTTAAAATGTAAAATTACAACTAGAGATTAGAGACACAATCAGCAAAGGCAAAAGCATTCTACCCTCGCCAAAGCACCAGAGAGCCAGTGCATGCCGCTAAAGGCCTTCCTGATTCCATCAGTGTCATTTCATTGGACTTGGGATGAAGGATCAGACCAAGTTTATATTCCTATGGCTGCTAGAACACTGGAGTTTTAACATCTTCATAGAACTGGATCTTAAGGGATTTACAATGGGAGCCTTTAGCTATCTACAACTCTTAAGTTTTTTGAAGTTGGGAAAACTATTAAAATAAGAAGAATGTCAAATGGCAAGTGCCTTGATGTGAGGCTTTGCAAGCAGGATATGGTGTTAAATGAAGCTAACCAATTTCCACTTTGTAGTTTTGATAGATGTCCAGAGGGCTTTTTGAAAGTAAAACCAAATGAAAGAAACAAAAGTTGAGTGATCATTTCATCAGGGAACCCTTGGTTTATACTGTAAGTTCAATTTAGGCAAGTCAATATCAGAAAACTCAAGAAATACTAAAGATTTTTTCCTCCTCAAAACTCATTTCATCTCTCATCCAAGAGCAGGCCCTAATGTGCATTTCATCATTTTTCTGAAGTTAAGACTTCTCTTATTTTTCCCATCTAGGAGAAAATATTACTGAGTCCACCCTGGTCTATAGAAGCTTTAATATACTACTTTCATATACAGATGAGTACTTCCCATACAGCAAGTGTGCTGAAAATTTTAATTAGTCAAAAAACATTTTCTAAGCATCTATAATGTATTATGACTTCTGCTAAATTCTGAGAATAAAAAATGATCCAGACAGGGATAGTCCTGCCTTCACAGAATTTACAGTCTACCTGTAGAAACAAACAATAAACAACCAATTATTCATTTCAAAAGTGATAAGCTTTGTTAAGCATAACAAGATATTATGAGAGCTTTTAATAGGTTTGACTAAGTAGGACCTCAGAGAATGAAATCCCCTTAACACACACACACACACACACACACACACACACACACACACACACACACACCCTTACAGAGAGAAAAAAACAAGGCAATGTATGCATGTGCTTTGGGTGGATATAGGCTGTGTGAAGGTGTATGATTAAGGGGTCAGGAGAGACCCTGGCCTGGCTGGCGATCCCTGTATTAGCAGCTATATCAAGAGACCAGTTTCCAAGTCACTTCATACACTGTAATTCATAAAAGGACAAACTTTCATTCAAAAGTGAGACTAACGTAAGGACATTTTAGAACTATAATGCCTCAGAATAGGAATATCTATCCCTGAGAGATATTTTATAAAATAATCATTGGGGAAGTTACCACAGCAAGTAGAAAAATGAAGTCAGGAAGAATTATTAGAATTCAGGAAGTGATGGTAAGTTACTCAACATTATTATAAAGTTTAAACAATTAATGATTATTAAAACAGCACACATGTGTATGTGGGGGGAGGGGAGAAGCGCCTGGGCTGGGACTGGGGCACAGAGTGGAAATTAAAGGATGCAAACCCATCTTAGTTACTGTCTTTTAGGGTATACAGATGTTTAATAACTTCATTTTTTCTTAGTATAAGTTAATTATAAGTTTTATTTCTGCTGAAATAAGGAAGGATACATTAGAAGAATAAAAATAGAAGTATCCTTTCAATTTAGAAAACACACAAACAAAAATCGATAGAAAAAAAGCAAACATGATGCTCTAAGAAAATCCAGTAATGAAGGCAATAGAAACAAAGAGATAACATGGTGAATTGAAAATACAAAGCAAGATGGCAGGATTTCCATCAACACAGTAAATATAAACGTGTTCATCTTTTAGAATACAATTTCAAATTTGTTAAAACAAACTTATCTTCTAAACATATTCTATTTTAAAATGACACAGATTTTATAAAAAGGACACAAAAAAGTTGAAAGTAAAGGCAAATGCTAGCAAAATAAAGCTGAGGTGGCAATAGCACACAAAAGAGAATTCAAAGCAAAAGCTTTAAAAGAGACAGCTTTCAAGCAGGTTTACAACATACTGATAAATCAATAATCCAAAATCATAAATTTTAAACATCTGACAACATAAGTTCAAAACTTATAAAAGAAGAAGTGATATTCCCAAGGAGAAATGGATAAACCCATAGTTCACAGTAGGAGAACATAACACATCTCAGTTAGAAATCAACAGATAAAATAGAAAAGAATATTAGTATAGAAGATTTTAATGCAACATTTAAGTTTGATCTGTAACACACACACATTGCATAAAAGATAACACGTTCTTTTTTAGCACATTTACATGCAGAAAAGTAATTTTGTATCAAGTTATAAAGAAAATATCAACAAATTTCCAAAACTTGGCACCTTACAAGGCTTATTCCCCGGCTATATTAGGAAAAAAAAAAGTAGAAAGAAAAATTCACACATCTTAAAATTAAAACCCACATTCCCAGCCATTGCACTACTGGGAAATTAAATGCAAATTACAAACTAGTTATCACAGATATGCCCAAGGAGACATGTACAAAGATGTTAGTTAATCATTATTTTAAACAACAAATAAAATTTTAGGGAAAGTCTGTTCTTCAATTGGATAAATAAAATCGCTGAATAAAACATAGGACATTTATACCATGGAATACTAGTTATATATGTAGACACTACCATGAAGAGATTTCCAACACATATCAGTGAAAAAAAAACAGGCTATAAAACAATGTGTAGCATATGATATCATCCACCTACAAAAAGGAAAAGAAAAACTATATACACTATCCCATCTATATGGAGAGCTCACATACACACACACACACACAAATCCACAAAAAAAATCTGAAAATAAACACATTTTAACAAAGGAATAAGGAAAAAAACACAGATTTAGATTCCTGGTCAAAGAGGATCTCAGCATTTTCTAGAATATTTTGTTTGTATAAGGAAAACGTGTTCATGTATCACTTAGTTTGAAACAGAATATTAATTATTTTATAATTTACTGAACTTTGAGCAATTATATATAGTATGTAGAAAAGACCAGAAGGGAGAGACAGAGACAGTCAGACAAAAAGAGAGACCTGGTGAGGAGTGGGGAGGGTTCTTCTTCAAATAGGCTGAGAGATAAAACATCATTGAGGAGTTGACATTTGAGCAGAAACCTGAATTCAGTGAGGAAGTTGGCCATGAAAAAAAAACAAAAGCAAAAACCAAAAAACAGGGAGAAGTGTGTGTTAGGCAGAAGGAATGACAGACACAGTGGCCCTGAGGCCAGCTCAGTATGTCAGAGGAAGAGCAAAGGAATGAGACTGGAGAGGTAAGCAGGAGCTACATTATTCTGGGACTTTCAGCCATGGAGAGGAGTATGAATTTTAGAGTCATAGAGTCATGGGAAATAACTGGAGGATTCTGAATGGGGCGGGGGGGGGGCACTTTTACATAAACTTTTTATTTTGGAAATAATTGTGGACTCACATGCTGTTGTAAGAAATAATACGGGGGGGGGGGGCGCCTGGGTGGCTCAGTTGGTTAAGCGACTGCCTTCGACTCAGGTTATGATTCTGGAGTCCCGGGATCGAGTCCCTCATCGGGCTCCCCACTCAGCGGGGAGTCTGCTTCTCCCTCTGACCCTCCCCCCTCTCATGTGCTCTCTCTCTCTCTCATTCTCTCTCAAATAAATAAATAAAATCTTAAAAAAAAAAAAGAAATAATACAGGGAGGGGTGCCTGGGTGGCTCAGCCAGTTAAGCTTTTGTCTTTGGTTCAGGTCATGATCCCAGGGTCCTGGGATTGAGTCCTGCTACGGGCTCCCTGCTCAGCAGGGAGTCTGCTTCTCTTTCTCCCTCTGCTGCTCCCCCCTGCCTGTGTTCCCTCTCTTGCTGTCTCTCTCTCTGTCAAATAAATAAAATCTTTTAAAAAAGAAAAGAAATAATACAGGGAGATCCCATGTACCATTTATCCAACTTCCCCCAATGGCAACATCTGGCAAAACCATAGTAAAATATCACAACCAGGATGTGGACATTGATGCAGTCAAGCTACAGAAAATTTCCATCACCACAGGATCCTTCACGTTGCCTTTTTAGAGCCACACACACACTCTCTCCTTATAACCCAGCAACCATTTATCTGGTCTCCATTTTTATAATTTTGTCATTTCAAGAATGTTACAGAAATAAAATCATATAGTATGTAACATCTTGAAACTGGCTTTTTTTTCACTCAGTATAATTATCTGGAAATTCATACCTGTTGAGTTTATTAATGGTTTGTTTTTTAAATTGCTGAGTAGTATTCCATGGCACTTGAGTTTAACCATTTACTTCTTGAAGGATATTTGGGTTTGGCTACTAAGAATAAAACTGCTATGAAATTCATATGCAGGTTTTTGTGTGAACATAAATTTTCATTTCTTCAGGACAAATGCCAAAGAGCACACTTGCTGGGCTGTACAGTAGTGGCATGTTTAGTTTTTTAAGAATCTGCCAAACTGTTCTCTAGAGTAGCTCTACCATTTTACATCCCCACCAGCAATGTATGAGTAGTGTCATTTCTGCATATTCATGCCTGCCTTTTGTGTTGTCACTGCTTTTATTTTATCCATCTTTAGACATTCTGATAAGTATGTAGTGATATCTTGTGATTTTAATTAGTATTTCCCTAATAGTGAATGATGATGAACATCTTTTCATGTGATTATCTGCCATTTTGTATATCCTCTTCAGAGAAATATTTGTTCATGTCTTTTGCCCATTATCTAATGGAATGTTTGTTTTACAACTGAGTTGAGAGTGCTTTATATATTCTACATACTAATCCTTTGATGGATATATGGTTTATAAATGTTTTCTCCCAGTCTGTAGCTTATTTTTTCATCCTATTAGCAGGATTTTCTGCAGAGTAAAGGCTTTTAATTTTAATGAAGTTCAGTTTTATCAATTTTTTTCCTTTTATGGATTATTCTTTTAATGTCAATTTTAAGAACTCTTTGCCTAGCCTTAAATATCAAAATTTTTCTCTTATGTTTTTTGTAAGAGTGTTAGTCTTACATTTTCAAGTTAAGTCTATGATCCACTTTGAATTACTTCTTGAATAAAATGTCAAGGTATGAGATCAAGGTTCTTTTTTAAAAATTTATGGATATCTAGTTGCTGCAGTATAACCTGGAGACTTCTTGAGATATGTTGATTTTCTCCCATTAAATTTCTTTTGTACTTTTGTCAAAAATTAATTGGATGTTCATTTGTGGACCTATTTCTGGATTTGCTATTCTGTTCCATCAAGCCATGTGTCTATCTCTCCACCAATATCCTAGTCAGGACTCTGATAACACAAATATTAGATTTTTTTTTATTATAGTTCCACAGATCCCTGCAGCTCTGCTAATTTTTTTTCAGCCTACTTTTTTCATTTTTTTCAGATTGGGTAATTTCTATTGCTCTACCTTGAAGTTCACTGACTTTGTCATTTCCCACCATTCTGCTATTGAGCCAGCCTGTTAAGTTTGTTTTTGTTTTGGTTGTTGTTTTGTTTTGGCTACTGTATTTTTAAGTTCTAAAATTTCCACTTGGTTCTTCTTTATGTCTTCTATTTCTTTTCTGAGACTTTTTTTTTTTTTTTTTGAGCATTGGTAACTGTTTTTTGAAGCATTTTCATGATGGCTACTTTAAACTTTTTTTTTTTTCCAGATAATTAGAACATCTCTGTCTGCTTGGAATTTGGCATCTATTGATTGGCTTCTTTCATTCAGTCTGAGATCTTCCTTGTTCCCGTATAATGAATGATTTTTTTTGTTGAAACCTAGACATTGTGGATATTATAAGATGCTTTATCTTAATCAAGTCTTCTGCTTTAACTGGCTGTCTCCGAAACAAATCAAGCTGGGGAAAGAGAGGCACTGACTTATTATTGTCAGGTGGAGGTAGATGCTCCACTATTGTCAGGTGTCAGGTGCTCCACTCAGCTTTTACTTATACCCAAAGTAGGGGTTACTTGTTCCTGCTGAACAAGGGTTGGAGCTCCACTGGCACAATAGGACAACAGTGATAACTCCCTAGCTGGAAGAGATGTTCTTATTGTTTTTGTTACTGTCGTTATTGTTATTGTTACCCCTTTCAACCTGGTCTCTACTGACACTGACAGTTTCCTATATTCAGAGCATCCATGAAGGTCACATTAAAAAATCCTGAGCCACAAGAAAGGCTTTAAAGTCCAAGGAAGAAATCTCTCCCTGTACCTATGATCTTTTGAATAGTTCCATGGTTGATTCTGACATGGCCCCTAAAATGACCTGAAAATTGAAGGTTACAGTGCGCTCAGCTCACTATCAGGCAAGCACTTTCCTGAGGCAGGTCTTAAAATATGCTAATAGGAATGTAAAAACACTAAATTTATTTTACATCCATAAGACTTATACTGGAATATTCATCTTCAGCTGTGGGTTCCTATCTCAATGTTTAATTTAATGAAACTGAAGGCATCTGAATAAAAAGTTGTAAAATTTATAATAAACAACTGCTTGTCAAGACAATTTATTACTGGTACACTCTATGCCTGAGGATTTAATTTTATGCCATTTAGATGCAAACATCTAGAACTATCTTTCATATCTGGAAGGACTATCTACTCTGTCTTTGCTCCTTTCCTAAGATGACTGCCTGAACCCTTTGTTCCCTGAACAACTGTGAGAACTGGTAAGGAGCTGGCACCCTCTTATTGCTAAGTCCTTACCTTTTAAAGACCCTAAAAGTCTGGTACATAAGCAAGGAAAATCAACATATCTCAAGAAGTCTCCTCACTCTTCAATGGACAAGGAGTGCCAGGAAAGATAAAGAGATTATGAGACTATCCTCAACTATCATTCAGAACTAATTGCTGAGGACATGATTCCATTGACACTTCTTTCCCTGGTCACCCACTTGCCTCCCAGATTTACTTAAGATTCAATTGCTATATTTCAAAAGCTGATGAAGATAGAGCCCAAATCTTATCACCAATAGACTGTAACTAATTTTTTTTTTTTTTTTTTTTTTTTTTTTTTAGGTAATAGTAGCATCTTTGTACCAGGAAAAGAGGACATTGCTCTTGTTCTCCCCCACTCACTCTACAACAAGGTGAGGAGTCTCCGAAACCATGGGGCTAGGTCCAACCAGATCCATGCCCCCACTGTTGGGCCATTCTCTGTGTACCTAGAACTCTACTAGATATTCCCCCAAATAGCCTAAACTTCATTCAGGGCCTGAACAAGTCACTTCCCAGGGTCTGTACTCCTAAGAGCATATAAACTGGTATGAGCAATCCTTGGCCTGAGATATGGTCAAGGATGACATTTTGCAGAAGATGTGGAAGAGTCCAATAATTGAACTTTGAACTTGGTCTTCCAGGTAATCATAAAACTGTATTTATCAAAGAAGAAGTATAGAATACACACTTTTTAGCAATTTGTTGGCTTGATTTATAACTTTTAAATATTTAGAATATGGCAAATGGGCCACTATTTGTATATATATCCCTGGGGTCTTGTAAAAATGAGTTAAAGCCTAAGCTAAATCTATGTGCCATAAGAGTATGTCTATATTTGGGCACCTGGGTGGCTCAGTCGTTAAGCGTCTGCCTTTGGCTCAGGTCATGATCCTAGGGTCCTGGGATCGAGTCCCACATCGGGCTCCCTGCTCAGCGGGAAGCCTGCTTCTCCCTCTCCCACACTCCCTGCTTGTGTTCCCTCTCTCACTGTCTCTCTCTCTGTTAAAAAATAAATCTTAAAAAAAAAAAAGAGTACGTCTATATTTATTTGATAATTATGAATCAGGGGATCTGGTTCCAAAGGCAGTGCCAGAATATGGAATTCCAATTGTGTATTCCAACTGTTAAAACACTGGGAACATAGGATAGTTAAGAAAGGAAAAAAGGGAGGGAATTCTCTAAAACATGGAGATCATAAAATGCCTCAACATTGTAGGTGTAGATCCTCCAAGGAAACTCCCTTAACCCCCCAAATGAGTCAAGTGCCCCCATCAATGGTCTCATCATATCTTGTCCTATTATGGCAGTATACTGGAATTACTTACTTGTCTGCACCCCCACTTGGCTGAGTTCTATGAGGGAGAGATTATTAGTCTATTTCACTACTTCATCCCCAGGAATCCAGTATAATGCATAAAGGTATTCAATTAACATATCTTGAATGACTAAAACAAAAAACAAACAAACAAACAAAAAAATGAAAACAAATTGAGCTATCCTAACTGGGATATAACAGAAAATGGAGAACCAACATTTCCAAATCTTGATATGCTGGGCAAGTTGAGGAAAGCTCTCCTCAAAACATGGATATAGTTGGTTATAACTAGTAGGAAAATATAACTTTGATTCATCAGAGAAATAAACTCTGGATCAAGAAGGCACAGTATTCTGATAACCAGATAGAACTTTCCCAGTCTGAGAAAGCTCTATGAGTTCTCTAAGAACAAGACTGGAGTCCTGATCACTAAATCCCCAGAACTTAATGCAGTGTCTGGAATATAGTAGGTGCTCAAAAAGAGTTTGATAAAGGACACTGTCCAGGAAAAAAACTTACTAAACTCTATTTCAATGTTATATGACCACTGTTCAGAATACATGGACTAATAATTACTGAAATTCAATCAGAAGATATATTTTGATTGTGTAATTGTTATCTTTAAATGTACTAGATCAGGGGGCGCCTGGGTGGCTCAGTTGGTTAAGCAACTGCCTTCGGCTCAGGTCATGATCCTGGAGTCCCAGGATCGAGTCCCACATCGGACTCCCTGCTCAGCAGGGAGTCTGCTTCTCCCTCTGACCCTCTTCCCTCTCATGCTCTCTATCTCCCATTCTCTCTCTCTCAAATAAATAAATAAAATCTTAAAAAAATAAAAATAAAAAATAAATGTACTAGATCATGACTGTAACTCATGCAGATATGGAGTATGGACAAAAAGGAAATATTTGTTTCCTAAATCATTTATATAAAAGATACCCTTCCAGTTATCTACCATTCCCTAACAAATTCCTCAAAATTTTGTGGCTTAAAACACAACAATCATTCAATTACCTCTCATGGTTTCTGTGGGTCAGGTATTCAACCAGGGCACACAGTGGGAACAGCTTGTATCTTCTTTATGATGTTTGAGGTCTCAGCTGAGAAGATTTGAGGACTGGAAGTGGCTGGATAGCTGGAGCGCAAAATCCATCAAAATGCCCATTCATTGACATGTCTGGAGGTTGTTGCCCCTGACTGGGGCCTCAGCTATGGGTTTATTTGGGGCTTTCTGACAAAATTCTTACTAATAAACTTTGGTGGTTTCTCTGTCTCTTTAGAACATAATGAGTGGGTTCTAAGAATATGCTTCCCAAGAAGAACTGGCAGAAGCTCTATCACTATTTGTGATCTCGATCCAGGAGTTACATGGCTTCATTTCCACCAGACACAGGTCCATTCAGACTCTCTGAAGAGTGTCAACATCACACTATATGGAAAGCATAAAGGATAGGAGATCTTACTGCTGTGGTCAACATGGAAAATACAATGTGCTACAGTTCACCCAATGGCCATAAAAATTCATAATTGCTCAAAGATACAAAACTTCCTTTCAAGCCTGAGACCTATGATCTAAGAAGACAAGTTAGGCTATAATAGATTACAGTTACACAGTATCTTTCCTATAAATGATTTAGGCAGCAATAGTGGAACAGGCACAGGACAAACACTAACTCCCATTCAAAAAGGGAGAAAATAGGCAGCACACCACAGTCACCATTTAAAAGCAATTTTGAAATCCATCCCAATACAGATTGCCAGTTCCTTGATTAAAACACAGTATTGCTCCCCAGGAATGATCCTCCACAACTCTTGGTTCTGCCCTCTGAATTACCTTTCCTTTTATGTATAAGTCAGCCAACATTTGCAGCTGAATAGTTTTCTCAAGATGTGTTTTGTTAGGAGAAGTTGGGGGAGAAAGAGACCAAAAACTTTTTTTAAAAAAATAATTCTCTGTCCCTTTTAGTCCAAGTTTCTGGTGTTCCCATGGAAACAATTCTCTTAAAAATTCTATGGGATTTTCTATGAATCTTTTTGGTGTTCATCAGGCAAAAACCAAAAGCACAAATCTCTTCTAGATGAGCTCTTCTCTATCTTGGCTTCCTTAAAAGGTTGTTGTGGTTCAACACATGTAAGAATCTTAGGAGTCTTACTAGTTAACAGAGATCTATGAGATACATCTGTAAGTTCCTTAGACAGACTTTAGTCAGTCTGAGTCTGTGAGGCATCACCTTTGATCTTGCTGAAATCTTTAAAAAATGTTATATAGTCATATTCTTGGCTCTTTCTTCTGACCATGTTTTCCTGACAGTGAACTGGATCTGACCTCTACTAGGAAGACTTTTCTTAATCTTAGAATCATTTTCCATTTGTAGAAGTGGGAATAAAAAAAGTTTTATTTTTATGCATAAATCCTGGCCCTTTTATACTTATCAGTCTGTTCTTCAGCATCCTCCCCTTCTTTCACATTTTATCACAGGTGCCAAAAAGTTCAGTGGCACTTCTAATATTCTTCCTGGGAAGGTTTTTAACTCAGTCATTGAATTCATTAGGTACAAATACTGTTTCCTATATATTGCAGATGAAAGTGTCACTAAATTTTTCATCACTATATAATCATTGTTCCTCTACCTCTACTCTCCAATAACATTTTTCTCACTTCCTTTAAGCCTTCACCAAGAGCTTTCTTGTAGTCATGGAGGTGTCCACTGAGCTCATTCTTTAAGATCCTTTAAGCTTTCCCTAACTTTTCCTAAAGACCTTTTAGGCTTTCACTAACAGTCTTCTCAACAGCCTTCCAGCTTCCACGTGCCATCCAAAGCCAAAACCATGTGTTTTAATTGTTTGGCTCCCCATTCCCAGCACCCAAATCTATTCTGATTTTCTGTTGCTGGGGAACAAATCACTCCAACACCTAACAATTATTTAATTATGTCTCACAGTTTCTGTACACCAGAAATTCAGACAGAGCACAGAGGAGATGATTTCCCTCTGCCTCTCAATGTTCAGAGTCTCAGTTGGGAAAACTCAAGGGTTGGAGGTGACTTGAAGGTTGATGGTGGCTATCAGCTGGGACCCTGACTTGGGTTACCAGTGAGAACCCCTACATACATCCTCTCCAAATGGTTTATTCATCTTCTCACAGCATGGTGACCATGTTCAAAGAATAAGCTGCATAGCCTTTTAGGGCTTAGCTTTCAAAGTCACATAGTGTGACTTCTGCCTCAATCACAGTCATGCCCAAAGTCAAGGAAAGGTAACACTTGCCCCAAATTTTCAATGGAATAAATGCCTATAACATATTATAAGAAGTGTAGGGGGAATGGGAGAACTTGTTGCAACCATTTTGGGAAAATACAATTTACTACACATATTACTAAAAGAAAACTGAAATGTCCATACTGATATACCCCTAAAATTCAAGCTGTAATAATACCTCGTCTTGTATCTTAAGAGTCTGTATTTGATATGCAAACATTTTTGTCTGATTTTAATGCTAAAAAGATTTAGGGCTCCTCTACCGAACACCCCTAGTTAATACACAAATATAGTAGGGCAGAGATAATTTCAATAATTTGTCTAAGTTCCAATTCAAAGTCTTTTAACTTCCAATAGAGTTCTCTTCTCATTAAAATGCTTAAAAAGCTATCATCTCTCATCTATCACGGTATTTGTAATAATGTCCAAGTCATCAACAACATTTCCACTTTTCTAAGAAGCTTTAGAAATAAGGATTATGACTTCTTTTTTTAATAAACTAATTTCATACAGCTACATACAAAAGTTTCAGGAAACTTTAAATATTACAATAAGCATGCAGCTCAAGCAAAATCTTCAGATGTGAAGCTGACATCTCCACTTAGAATCATAGGGGAATGCACGGCAAAAACGTAATTACTCCAAATTTGTTTTTAGACATTTACTGACCTTAAGAGTTCAGAGTCTATAATGTTCCTCTCATCCAATGCTAATCACTGACACTCCATAACTTGAATGCTGACAAATTTCAACTCAGTTGCTGTCAAAGGTTGAATAATTATATTTAAGGCACTTTCTTCTGGAATGTTTCCTACACTTTGGAGAGAAGTGGTGAAGTCTAATTGTAAAGGTGTTCATTTGTGAACAGAATATTTTTAAAAGTCTAATTTCTAAAAATAGTGATATATGAATATTGAATGAAGATAAAACCTATTAACATGTAATACTGCCTTCAGTCTTTAGAAAGCAACATGTTACTTCTCACTCAGAACTGTGCATTTGATGGGCCTGAGGTCATACTATGATCCACAAATTAATATTTTTTATTTAAAAACTGACAAAAATAAATAAAAATCAAGTAGCTGACTGCAATAACTGAATATATATTACTGTTTACCCACAAATATTAGACTACTAACCTATTTTTAGAAAGCATTATAAAATATTTTATATTATTTACTTAAAAAAATAAAACAGATGCAAAATAAATCAGTCTATGCCATTACATAACATAATTATCGTAAACAAACATTAGTCATCAATGTACTTATCCAGTCAGTATGCACATCAGAGTAATTTTTTGGACCTAAACCAAATTAATGAGTCATTTACTTCACGGAGAGAGAACCGCCTTATCTGTATCTATGAACAAAAATTGATATAAGCCAAAAAGAAAGGCTTAAGATATTTAAAAGTGAAGAAATCATAGAGTAAGTGGGTTGATTACTCTGAAAGAAAGGAAAGGCAATTTACAGAAGTTTAAACAATATATCTACAACAATATGAAATTAAAATCACAACATAAAAAATTTAGTATGACAAAGCATTATTATTCTTATGTAAAGGACTATGTAAATTAATAAATAAAATGGAAAGACCCTTCTATCCGTTATGGAAAAATAACACAGTTGAAGAAGTATAGCAGTCCCTCTTTACCCATGATTTCATTTTCTATAGTTTCAGTTACTCCAGCCAACCGCAGTCCAGATGCCAATGATCCTCCTTCTTACATGTCATCATGTTGGTAGCAGCCTAACACTATGTCACACTGCCTTTATCATTCACCACACTTCATCTCAACACGTTGGCATTATCATCTGACATCAACTTAAGAACGGTGAGTACAATACAGTATTTTGAGAGACCACATTCACTTAACTTTTATAACACTATATTGTTATAATTGTTCTACTTCATTATTATTTATTGTTGTTAATCTCTTACTGTGCCTACTTTGTAAATTAAAGTTTATCATACTATGTAGAGAAGAAATCACAGTATATATTTAGGGCTTGTTACTATCCATCATTTCAGGCACGTGCTGAGGGTTTTAGAACATATCCCCTGTGGATAAGAGGGGGACTACTGTTGTTGAAAAAATAGCAAATATAAAGGCATAATAAATATTTGAGCAAATGTTCAATAAACGAATAAACACTTCTTTGCAAATTAAGTCAATCTAATCCAATTTAACTCATAAAATTAGCAATGACAAAAAACAATGAGATTATCCAGTTTTGGAAATGGTGTGCTGAAGTAAGGCACTCCCAACCACAACTGATAATAGTCTATATTGTAATTTTTATGAAAAACAATCCAGTTGCTTGAAAAGCATCCAAAACTTTTGACCAAGTAATCCTACTTTTGAATGTCTGTTTTACGAAATTTAAGTTTTAAAAACAATAAAAGTATATCCAGTGCCATTGATTATTGCACTGTTTACTACCAATAAAACATAGACACAATATAAATATTCATCTTTAGGGAATGATCAAATGCAATCCTGATACACTTATATAATAAACAAAGACTTTTTAAATATTTTGAACACTGTATATGAAATAATAATAAAGAATACACAAATATTCATTATATTCTCAACTACATAAAATATTCATCACAGAAAACTGAAACACTGTATTCCAAAAAGTTGAGAACAATTCTGGCTTTATGTAAGTAGTATGAGAGATTTAATTTGTTTTTGCTTTTCATGTTTTCAAAATAAATCTGTATCACTTACTACCAGAAAAAAGAATGAGGAGAGAAAATATTTGAAACATTTAGAAAGGAAAAATAAAAAGGAAACATCAGCATTTGGCAAGGAACAGTAAAATAATAGGTAAAAGTAATTTTAGAGTTTGGTTGGAAAATTCTACTCATTCTTTTTCATGTAAAAATTCAGTAACTGGTTTTCTCTTAAAATTCTCAATGAGGATTTTTTTAATTCTGAAAATCTGAGTCATTCTTTTTAAGACATTATGCTAATTATATACCTACTTATTTCCCTTTCTTCCTTGCCTACCAGGAAATGCAGGGCCAAGTGTCATTCTGAGAAAAATAATCACATAATTCTATTTTCTTAACACAGTTATCTTCCTGCCTTGCCTATTGCTGTTTTCACTTATATTTTCATCTTTTTAAACATGTTTTATGATAGAATTGTTATAGCAGATGGTGCCAGCCTTTTTTAAAAAATGTGTATAATGTAGAATATGTGAAAACAATTTAAAAGATTTGGCATGATGATGAGAAAAGTTGAATAATTAATCTCTGACAACAGTTATCAAGTTACTGAAGGTTTGAAAGTAAAACTAAATGTAATCAATGTTTTTTGTCTTAAATTTTGGACTCTAAATAAATCCTGGGCTTTTTAAGCATAAAGTTTATAAGGGTGACTACAAAGGGAGGCCAGGGAAACCCTTTTCTCTGCAAGAAAAATTGAGTTAATTGTGTGTATAGAGGGCTTGTCAATAGCACTATCAGTTGAAGAGCTTCTGATTAAATCATTTGTCTATGCATATTATTCTTCTGTGGCAGCTCTCTCTTGTGAGTAAAGAAATTCTATTCTTTTGTACTAATCCTTCTCTAGGGTAAAAACTTTCTGGCAAGTAAGTAAGTGAGTCACTGAAGTACAGATCAGGATGGCTCTATTTCACCACCTTCCCTGGTCATGCTGTGGGTATGATGTTTTCTGTATAAGTTGATGACTTATGGATATCAAGGCTTTGTTTCCATCAACTCTCTTTAGGAAATGACTCCAAGAAATTTTCTTCAGACTATGGTATCATCATTGTCTGTTACGAAAATATGCTGGCCTTTTTTGGGGGGGAGGGGAGATGCAGAAAAGCATTTTTTTTTTAATTATGTTATGTATGCTGGCCTTTTTCTAACATGACTTGGTCACTTCTGAATGAGAGTAACACTGAATATTCTTGCAACTCTGTGGTACAAACATTGTAACATCATTTCCTTGTCTTTAAAAGTAAATCCATAAATTTCCTAAATTTTTTGCTTAAAAAAAATCCTCCCAAAGTGGAATTAAGCATTTGTTTATATTGCTCTCAATAGATGATGATAATGTTTCAGGAAGTTATAGATTTATCCCTATGAATATGCTTTAATTGAAATGCAAATTCTGGAAAAAGTCAATGGGGCCTGCAAGATTAACATCAGTTTTGTGCAACAAATTAGGGTTAGCTTGTGGGTGGAATGTAGAGTGCTTTCTAGATGCCATCTAGATGTAGCATAAAAACTTTGGTGCTTTATTAAACGATCATTTAGTTAAATATTTGTAACTGTTTTTCCAAAATGAACATTGGTCGGATTCCTCTGTTATATGAAGGGGATTAGGTTACTAATATCTAGAGCTTGGAATTCAGTAAAAAATATTGATTGATTGATATTCATTATGCCTTTTTAATACTTTATATATGTTAATGTAAATAATTTCAAATACATAAAATATATATTCTCCTTGTGTAAAATTAAGAAATTCTAAGATTAAGGAAAATGTGGATAACCAACTTAAATTCCAGGCTCCTCCCCAGAGGTACACATTATCGCTGGGTTTGTATCCTTTCTTCTCTTTTTTATAGATTTGTGTGTGTGTGTGTGTGTGTGTGTATACATATTTATTACTACCATATATAAAATGCATGTAAAATACTGTTTATTTCATATATGTATATATGTAAAATACTACATACTTTCATATGTATGTAAAAGTATATAGTGTTTACATATATTTTATATATACATATATATAAGCACAAATCCATAAACATTATAATAGCAACATAAGAATATACCTGTTACCACTGGGAATGAGCTTTCTTTTTTTTTTGGCTATTTTTCTTTCATCTTCCATGAATTACTTATACAAATTATTTCTTCCACTTTTTTTCCATAAGGTTGTTTATTTTTTTCCTTATTATTTGTGAAGCTTTGGAAGATGCTGAAAATTAATATTTTCTTATTATCTATGCTGCAAATATTCTTCTATTTTGATTTCATATTGTAAGGCATCTCTTGCTGTACTTAAATTTTAATCATAATGTCAATTTTTTCAAGTTTTCCTTCATAAGTCTCGTCTACATGACTTATTTTATAAGGGTTTCCCCAACCTAAAAATCAAATATACATTCATTATATTGTCTTCTAATAGCTTTATAATTTACTTTTACATGAATCCCTTTAATATTAATATTGAATTCCCTGGTTTATTAAGTTTACATACAGGAAAGTGATTACTTTTGTATATTGATATTTTATCTAGCCACCTTGTTGAATAGGCTTATGAGTTCTGACAGCTTGTCAGCTGGGCCTCTGGAACGTGTATGTGACAGTCACCTCCTGCAGGTTGTCCAGTTACATGGTTATTGCTACTGTTGCCCTTGTTTCACTGACCTGGCCTCTGGTGTGCTGGTAAACAGTAATGGTAATAATGGTCCTCCTTTGTGTCCCTCTTTTCAATGGGAAAACTACAAGTATCATTTTTTTTAATTATGTTCAATTAGCCAGCATATAGTACATCATTAGTTTTTGATGTAGTGCTCAATGATTCATTAGTTGCATATAACACCCAGTGTTCATCACCACACGTGCTGTCCCTAACACCCATCACCTGGTCACTCCAGCCTCCCACCCCGTCCCTTCTGCAACCCTCAGTTTGGTTCGCAGAGTCCAGAGTCTCTCATGGTTTGTCTCCCTCTCTGATTTCTTCCCATTCAGTTTTCCCTCCTTGCCCCTGTGGTCCTCCGTGCTGTTCCTCATGTTCCACATACGAGTGAAACCAGATGATAATTGACTTTCTCTGCTTGACTTATTTCACTTAGCATCATCCCCTCCGGTTCCATCCCTGTTGATGTAAAAGTTGGGTATTCATCCTTTCTGATGGCTGAGTAATATTCCATTGTATACATGAACCACATCTTCTTTATCCATTCATCTGTTGAATGGCATCTCAGCTCCTTCCACAGTTTGGCTGTTGTGGACATTGCTGCTATGAACATTGGGGTGAATGTGCCCCTTCCTTTCACTACATCTGTATCTTTGTGGTAAATACCTAGTAGTGCAATTTCTGGGTCATAAGGTAGCTCTATTTTGAACTTTTTGAGGAACCTCCATACTGTTTTCCAGAGTGGCTGTACAAACTTGCATTCCCACCAACAGTGTAAGAGGGTTCCCCTTTCTCCACATCCTCACCAACACTCATTGTTTCCTGTCTTGTTAATTTTTGCCATTCTGACTGGTGTGAGGTGGTATCTCATTGTGGTTTTGATCTGTATTTTCCTGATGGCTAGTGATGTTGAACATTTTTTCATGTGTCTGTAAGCCATTTGTATGTCTTCTTTGGAGAAGTGTCTGTTCATGTCTTCTGCCCATTTATTGACTGGCTTATTTGTTTTTTGGGTGTTGAGCTTGAGAAGTTCTTTTTTTTTTTTTTGTAGATTTTTAGAGAGAACCTTCATCAAGATAATGGTAACAACCTTTATAATTCCTTCCCTGTTTGCTAAGGAATGACACTTAAGTTTTATTTAAAAGGTTTTTGTACCTTTGCCATGTCACTATTGTGTATTGCATTGACAAATTTTTGTGTTGTTGAACTACTCTTACATTTCTGGGATGAACATATTTCAATGCATTCCTTGATATTTTTTATAAATGTTTTATTTAAGAACTTTGCATTAGTGTTTACAAGTTTTTTTCCTCTGTGAATCTACATATGATTTTCTCTTTATCAAATTTTTAAATATTTGTATTCCCCCATTCTTGCCTGTTGTTGAATCAATCAACTTTGTTTCTTTTTATTAATGGTTAAAAGTCATACATCTATTTCTCTTCTGGTAGTAATTTTAACTTTTAAACTACTTTATAATTAATTTTAATTATATTGTTTCTAACAATGGCTGGCATTAAACTGTGTATATATTATAGTTTCTCTAAAAGTCCAAATTTGTAGCATGCTTATGCTTTTATTCATCATCCCATTTTCCATCTTGATACCACCTGGAAATTTTTAATTACAAATAGCTAATTTTATTAAAAATAATTACAGTCAATACTTATTTAGAATTTAAAATAATTTTGAATAATTTAGTTTCTTATCAGTGCTCTCAGAATCCTTACTCTTCCTCTTGGATTCATATTTGTCTTCTTGCTAGAGAACATCCAACAGTAATTCAACCTCTATCTGTAAGTGATTTATTTTTGAATCATTTTATGAGCAAACCAACCCTAGCTCTCTCAGACAACTGAACACTCAGATATAGAATTATAAATTCAAAGTTATTCGCCTTAAAATGTGGTTTTTCATTATCTTCCTGCACATGGTTAATCTAGTGAATTTTGAACTGAATCTAATTTCAATTTGACCATTATTTCCTGGTAAACAATCTCTCCTAGTCTCCTTCTCTGGAAGCTTTTAGGGTTTTCTCTTTGTCCTTGGTGTTCTAAATTTCATTAGGATAGGTTCCTCTAAATTCCACTGAGTGTTTAGAGGGGGTATGTGTTTTTACTCTGAATTTGCTAACTTTACTCTTTTACTCTGAAGAGGCAACTTTTTCCAATTCTGAGATTTTTTTTTTATAATTCTTTCATTTAATATTACTTATTACCTCTCTTTTACTCTTCCTCTGAATCTTCTATTATTTGAAGTCTGTTGAGACATGAGATTACCTTACCTTTCCTACTTTTCATCTTTTTCTTTTGATCTGAATTCTGCAGGAATTCCTCAGTTCACTTTTTTTAGTGCATTAATTTACTTTTCAACTTCAGGGACCATTCTGCTCTACTTAGCTCCTCTATGTTGCTATTAAGTGATTGGCCAATTTTTATTAACCATGTGATGTAATTAATAAATGTTTAGGTAGCGATATCCTCTTGCAACTCTTTGTGCTAAAATATACTCTAAAATGAAATCCTTTTCTGTTTGTCCTAACAACTATTTTTGGGGGGCTTAAGTTCTTCTGTTTATCTCCTTTGTTGTCTTTCTTTCATGGTGATGAATTTCCCTGGATACTTGAATTTTTATTTTGTGTTCCTTTTTAAAAGGGAGATTCTCCATTAGGATGACTTCTGTAGCATTCATTTCGTTGTTTTTCTTTGCTATATTGCAATCCTGCTTTTGCCCTAGCAATGGATTTAATTCTAATTGACAGAACAGCTAATAGAAAGATAAACTCTATTCTGGCACCTTTAGCCTTCTGGAGAATTGGGGTGCACTTTTAGCCTTTAAATGAAATAATCAGGTTGAATATTTACTTTGCCTGGAACACAAAAACAAATAATTTCTTAGAGAACTTTGGGTAGAATATTACCACCAGTAGATTCTAGTACAAAAATAACAGCTCAAAAATAATCCTTCTATAAAAAGAAAAATCATGGCAAGGATGTTTTGCTTCAGAATGATGAGTTTTATTTCAAGAGGTTGTTTTCTTTAAGCCAGTCCATGGAAGGAGTTTTGTAGAAAAGACATAGCCCATGGCATTCAAATCTCAGCTCCTAGCAGAGTCGAGTAGAAAATCAATTTCAATGTAAATTGTTCCAAAATCAGATGAAATTTAACTTTGCAAGAAACACTAGGTCAAGCCACTTAACCTCCATGAACTCTCAGTGACTTATTTAGAAACAGAGATTGATCATAGCAGCATATACATCACAGGGCTTTGTGGGGAATCAGTGGGTAAATATATTTGATTTTATTTTTTATAAACTCTAACATCTTCTAAAAAGTAATCTGCCACATATTCAGGCCCTAACTATATAACAGATTATGAATGTTATTAATTCTTATTACATTAATTTATAATTTATAAAATGAAATTTTGAAAATGGTTTTTGCCTTTGTACATACTCATATCTTTTTATCCCATCCCTATTTCCTACAGCGATAGTTAAATAATATTCCCTTGATGTCCTTAATATCCCAATCTGAACGTTCAGTTATAAATCATGTGTCCCCATCATGCTTAAACCTAAAAATCTCTTGGATTGCTTGTTATGTGAATAACAATTTCTAGAATGTCATATGGAGATTCAGATTCAGGAAGGGTCTGGTCCAGACTAAGATGTTTTCAAAAAACACCCAAAGTAAAATCTTTCATCAGGAATATGTGGAAAACACTGACTTAGAGTGATGAGTTGTAATGGTTTTCCAGCAAGAGTCACAAATTCATTAGGACTACAAAAGGTAAAAATTTAAAATCCAATAATAAACTGCCAACCATTTGTCTAAAGTCACTTGTATGCTCTCATCCCAATGAAAGATAAGTTAAAGTGCTTAGAAGGAACCATTTTCAGGTTTTCTAGCCTGTGTTCCACTTACAGCATCCCACACAGATGAGACTAAATTCTACTTCCTGAGACTTCCAAATAAGAAACATTTCCTCCTTTGTGATGATCTATTCTAATGTTTTTTTTTTTCAAATGCCCAAAAGTTCTTTTACACATCTGCTTAAATACTTAATGCATATAACTTCACTATTAATAGAGTAGCATTACCACCAGAATGCAATGAGTTGTATATTCAATCTTTTTTTATTATGTTATGTTAATCACCATACATTACATCATTAGTTTTTGATGTAGTGTTCCATGATTCATTGAATCTTAACTAAACTCACACAATGTCCTCAAAATTATAAACTCTTCACCATCCAGAAGCCCACTTCTTGCTAAGAGGAGCCAAAACGTTCAAAGAAAAGAAAAGAAAAAACAAAAAAACCTGTAACCTGCATCCACCTAAACATCTCTGCGGGATGTGGTATCAGTAATACATGTGTGGGGTCAGGAAGGGTATGATTTCCAAGTGACAAATGATTAGCATGAATGTACCATGTTCAGACCTTTAAGAAAACAGAATGGCCAGGAAGGTCTAGAAAAATCACGCAGTTGTTTCCAGGATGTTTTTATTTGTAATTTTATGGACTGCGAACTGTGCCAAAAAACGTCAGTGGAAGGTACTCATTCATCTGCGTGATTGTTTTAAAGTCCTGTCTGAAGCAGCGATCACTAATGAATATGCAGAACATTTTTAAGGTTCAACAGCTTCCAGTTAGGCCAGTGACAAAGAACCTCGACTGCATTTGTTCTCAAGGCCCTATTTAGAGGGCTAGAGCCAATAACACAGTGCCAATCTTGCTGGCACAGGAGGAAAAACTGCCTTGATTGTGTTCTTGTCTGCTAAAAAGCCCAGGCAATGGTATTCAGCTCCGTTCTCAATAGCAGCCTCTTCAACGGCTTGGCGTGAACCAACAATTCTAAGAATGCGTTTAAATCTTTGACTGATGAAAAGAGGAAAGTAGCCTGATTTGCTATTAAAACGTGCAGAATGGAAGGCAACATTAAAATGTAAAATATTCACGGGTATGCCCACATGACATTTCATTGTGTGACTCTGGTGACTGCACTTTAGGTCTACATTTTAGTTGGAAATCTTTTATCCAGTTAGATAGGTAAACTCACCATCCACACACCAAAAGATCCATGATTGTGTCAGTATAGCTCGTTTTTTAAAACTGTTTTGTAATAAGACATATCATACACATAATGAATAGTGCAAAAATATAAATGTACAGCTCAACTAATTATCACAAAGCCAACTGCTATGTAACTGTCACCAGGTCAACAAAGAGCCTCACAAACCCTGCAGAAGCCCCCATCCTGTCCACTCCCAAACACTGTCCTTTCCCATTTCCTCAAAGGAAACCATTCTCCTGCCTTCTAACACTGCAACTTAGTTTTAACTATTTTGTAAAATTTTATAGCAATTAAATTACACAGTATATACACTTTTGTATCTGACTTCCCCATCCCCATTCTTATAATTGTGAAATTCATCCATGTTGTTGGGTGTGATGGCCGTTCTTTTGTTTCTATTCCTGTGGAGTATTTCACTGTATTCATAACACCTTTATTTATCTACAATACTGCTTGGTGGGCATTTATTTTTTTTCCAGTTTAGGGCTATAATGAATAATGATGCTTTGAATATTCGTTTACATTTCTGTTGGTGCACACACACACATTTTTCTGCTAGATATACCTAGGAGTGAAATTGCCTGATCATAAGATATGCAAAAGATCAGCTTTAAGAAATAATGCTAAGTATTTTTCCAAAGTGGTCACACCAATTTATAGCCCTGGCAGAAGGTAGAAGTATTCCTATTTCCTCACACTCTCAGCAAACCCTGGTAAGGTTGTCTTTTTAAATTTCAGTCATTCTGATGAGTGTGTAGTGCTATGTAACTTGCTTTTCCCTCATCACCAATGAGGCTGAGTTCCTGTTTATATGTTCATTTAGTCATTTGGGATTTTGTGTTACCCTCCCGTTCAAATCTTTTGCCTAGTGTATATTGGATTGTCTTTTTCTTATTGATTTGGATATTTTTTAAAAACTTGTTATGCTTTTTTTGTTGGCTATATATATTTAATGTATATTTCACTCTGTGGCTTACCTTTTCACTTTCTTAATGGTGTCTTTTGACTAACATGTTCTTAATGTTAATATAATCCAGTTTATTCCTCCTCCCTTAATGGTTAGTGGTGTGGGTGTCTTCTTCTAAAGATATCTTTCCCTACCCAGGGTCATGAATTATTCTCCTACATTAATTTCTAGAAATTTTACTGATTTGCCTCTCAATTTATAGATCATGTGAGGTGGGTTATTTCTTTTTCTCTTCTCTTTCTTTCTTTTTTTCTCTTTTCTTTCTTTCCTCCTTTCCTTTTTTTTTTTTTTTTTTTGACAAATAGAATTCATTTGAACCAGCATCACCTATTGAAAAGATGGTTCTTTCTTCATTGCATTGTACAGTGCCCCCTTCTCTTAAATCAAGTGTCCTTCCAAACATAATTCCAATTCTGGGCTCTCAATTTTCTTCTACATGTCCATTTGCCTATCCTTGTGCCAATGCCACACTTTCTTATTAGTATAGTTTATAATACACCTTAACATCTGGTAGAGCAAGTCTTGCCACTTGCTTTCATCAAGAGTGCTGGGCTTATACTAGCACTTTGCATTCCCATGTATGTGTATGATCAGTTTGTCATTTCTAAAGAAATCTGCTGAGTTTCCACTTGCACTGAACTAGATCTACAAGCCACTGGTGCAAAATAAACAACTTTAAAATACTGAGACTAAAGATATATGGACATGGTCTATTCCTCTGCTTACCTGTTTCTTTAATTTCTTGCAATACTTTTTATTGCAGAGCTCTGTAGTTCACTATGTATTGACCTTGTCCATTTTAAAAATTATTCCTGTGTATTTGATATTTTTTAGACGCTAATGTAAGTGGTAACTATTTTATTGTCTTGTTTTCTACAGGTATGTTACTTATATATTAATACCCTGGTGTTTTTCTCTTAAACTTATATCTGGCAACTTTGCTATATGTATTAATATACTCTAGTTATTTATCTCATGGATTTTCTATATAAATAATCATATTTGGAAATAATGAAAGTTTTATTTTCTGTTTTCCTATATATTTTATCTATTTTTATATTTTTTGCTTTATTTCATACCTTCAGTATAACAGACACCTTTGTGCTCTTATTGTTCTGATGGAACAATTTTTCAAAATTTTACCATTAAGTTAATGATAACCTTAGGATTTTTAAAATGTATCTTATAAATGAACATACTTTAATCAAGTGTTTTTTTTAGAATCTATTGAGATGATTATTAAATCATTTACTATTTTGGGGTGCCTGGGTGGCTCAGTCATTAGGCGTCTGCCTTCGGCTCAGGTCATGATCCCAGGGTCCTGGGATCGAGCCCCGCATCGGGCTCTCTGCTCAGTGGGAGGCCTGCTTCTCCCTCTCCCACTCTCCCTGCTTATGTTCCCTCTCTTGCTGTGTCTCTCTCTGTCAAATAAAATCTTTTAAAAAAAATCATTTACTATTTTTTTAGTACAGTAAATCATATCGGTTGCTTTTTCACTAATGTATTTTTAACAGCTTTATTGGATATAATGTGTGTACCACAAAATTCATTCATTAAAAGTGTACAGTTCAATGGTCTATAGCACCATCATGGAATTGCGCTACCACTGTGCTATAAGTGACATAAAATAATTTTAAATATTTTTATCACCCCAGAAAGAAATCTCATACCTATCGCATTCCCTCCCTACCCTTCTTACCTGTCTGGCCCTGGACAACCACTAATCTACTTTCTGTCTCTATAGCTTTCTACTCTGGAAATTTCATATAAATGGGATCAAGCAATAGGTGGTTTTTTTGTGACTGGCTTCTTTCACCTAGCAAAATATTTTTGATGATAATTCACATTATAGCATGTATCCATACTTTCTTTTCTGTTACTACATACTGCTTCATTTTATGGTACATACTACATTTTGTTGACATGTTTGTCTGCTGATGAGAATTTTGGTCACCTTCACTTTTTGGCTGGGGGCATCAGAAACTGATTCATGTTGGGAAGCTCTGTTGTATAGGAATATTATTTAACACCCACATATTATTAATCCAACCCATTAAACAATATTCTCATTGGATTGCTTAGTTTGAATATAACTGATCTTATTTCTACCATATTTTTCTGAGTGCTCTGGGTTTTCTCGTCTTTGCTCTTTCTTTTCCATTTTTCCTGCTTTCTATTGGACTGACCAAGTTTTCTTGCTCTTTCCTTTCCTCCACTCCTTTCCTGTAACTGATATGGGAGTTCTATATTATATTCCTGTAAGTGTGTGAAGTGTTATAAATTTATAAGCCATATACTCAAGTTTTTCCAATAAATTCTACATTTTATCTTCCTCCCAACCCTGACAACATTCTTAGCATGTTTAAACCATCCAACAACAGATACATCTTCTTACTTTATTTAATTTACTCTCTTTTTAAAAACAATCAAAAATGATTACTTTCTCTCTTTCACTATCAGACCATGCCTCCTCCCCACAGAAGTCAAAGACCTCATATATGGTTTGTTTGTTTGTTTTTGCTTTTTACATAAAGGCAATATTCTTGAATTTAAAAAAAAATAAATCTGTGAAATAGCTGTCGCCTCCACCTTCAGGAGGACTCCTTCAGGAGGACTATGTAGCAGTCATGAAACCCAGTAGAAAACAAATGTTCAATGTTGAGCAGAATTTCTATCATTATCAAAATCTGAGCACATGGAAGCTCAGAGAGAAATGTCTCATTAGCTATCTGAAGGCATGCAGTAATAATGGCTAACGCCTGTATAGGACTTACTTTGTACCAGGTACTGTTTTACTGCTCTAAGAAATGCATACAATGTAATCTCCCAACGGCACTATGAAATAGGTACTATTATTATATTATTATTATTTCCATTTTACAGATGAGGAAACTAGCACAGAAAACTAAGTAAATTGCCCACGGTCACCTAGCTTGTAAGTGTCACAGCTTGAAATTGAACCTAGGCAACATGTCTCCAAACTCCGTGTTCTTTAAGTACTATCTAGTACATTACTGAAGGAATGATTCACAAAAGTCAGGGTCTCTGTAACCATTAGCAGCACATGTTTGAAATAGGAATCTATGAATTAGTGTTAGTATTTTTCAAGATGGCTTATAATGGCTCATTGAAATAGAAAGCAGATATCAGTGATTTCTGTCTTTAAGAAGCATTTTTTTAAAGATTCATTTATTTATTTTGGAGAGAGAGAGAGGTGGGGAGAGGCAGAGGGAGAGAGAGAATCTCAAGCAGACTCCTTGGTGAGCGTGGAGCCCAAGGTGGGGCCAATCTCACCTCCCTGAGATCATGACCTGAGCCAAAATCAAGAGTTGGATGCTTAACTGACTGAGCCACCCAGGTGCCCCTATAAGAAACATTTTAATGTTATTTATTTATTTGGGGGGAGGCATCCCAATCTCCTTATTGTCAAGGTACCCTCTCAATGGCCTTCCCTCTCCAAACCCATAGAAAAACCCCAAACCTCGGAGTGTCCTGAGAGGGGAGGTAGAGGGTGAGGAAAACCTCTGTGCTCTGCCCTCTGGCCTGGGCAGTGCCAAGAGGGAGGGTGTGTGGGGAAGGGAGGCTGGTAACTCCCACCTGCATTGGATGTGGCACTAGCTGGCCTGTGTGGGGAGGAGGTGCCTGCTGCCAGAAGAAGCATTTTAATTTTAAAACCCAGGTATGGATCCTTTGCATTGCTTTTAGAAATTCCTTTGTTTGGACTTTCAAACACTGAATTCAAATTTAATGTTAAGTTTCACATTAAATTTAGAAATTCCTTTTTTTTAGACCTTTAAATGTTACATTATCTAAAACCTTGTAATCAAGAAGACATAACAATAAATGCCCTTGAATTGGTAAGCTTAACTGTGACAAATGGTACTGCTAATAAAACCCTGGATCTATGTCTGTCTAGTATTGCTCAAGGATCATGCACACACCACTGCAACCTGACTACCTAAATATTCCCAGACACAGGTAATGATCCCTTCTGCAGGGGCATAAGCACTATTTCCAGTCAAGCACTCACATGCACCATACTGAGGAAATGGGTCTGTGTTGTAAGTTAGCCAAGCAAGTGGCAGTGCTAAGTAGGAGACCCAAGTACTCAAATAGCCCTGAGGTTAGTCTGACAAGCTCACTCTTGCCATGCTTAATATTCAGTTCAGCTCAGACTCAGCTATGGTTTGGAGAGCAACAACTCCATGATGTCCTCCAATTCTCTCTCCTCCCCAGGATCCATTCAGCTCTCTGGTGGTAACCAGTCCTATAGTTTCAGGTCCATGGAGGTCCCAGGAGATTACATACTCTCAAAGAAGATAGGAATTCTGAGAAAACGCAAGCTTGAGCTCCCCTAAGTAAAATGACAGTAAGGGAGAAAGGGGAGAAGGTTTAGTAGTGTGGCACTATCTTTATCTGAGAAGTTGTGATTCCATCTGTGTATACACCTTTCTATTCCCCAGCCTTCCAATCTAAAACAAATAGCACCATTTCCAGCCAGTGTGCTTCAACAAAAACTAATGCAATGATTATAAAATAATTTGCAAAAATATATATTCCTCTAAAATATTCAATGACATTTATTTCCTTTTTTGCAGAATAATAAGTCCCTATTGTATACATAATAGGATATCTAAGATAAGTTTTGTTGTGTATTTGGCACAATTTTGAATATTCATATTGCCTAACAAGCCATTTATCAGAGCTTTCACAAAAACACTTTTTAATCTTCTACAGAACAACATAAATCTCAAGTCTTTCATATGAATTCACTAAAGTTGTATTCAAATAGAGTAATTATCCTTAAGTGTATATGCTTAAAATATGTATGGGATATTTTTGTATTAAAGCTGGTAGGTTTTGATTGCCTTTATCTTAATGGTGAGTTATGAGTCCTCTACATTTAAGAGGAAATGTATTTTCAAGCCCCAAAGCTAGAAATCTTTTTAAACATATTGAAATTGAAGTCGTATTTCCCTGGTCTATTTCACTATACAGTACTTTGTAAAATAAATACTCCAAAGTGGTTTGACTTCATAGCAGTAATTGCTTAAAAACTGCCCCAAGGTTAGGCCTGGCATTGCAGATTTTGTCTGGTGTCCAATTATTATGGTTCTGTTAATGCTCTAAAACACTGTCTATAATGGAAATGCCAACTTTTCTGTAGTCCATATGAATGAAATATTGCAAATTAAAGTATGCAGCTGATGTGCAACTTCTCCTATGAAATAGTGATTGCTATTTGCCAATATATTTTCAAAAAATACATGAGCAACAAGAATTGGTATGAATGCTTAGGGACTATAAGTAAAACTATCGTTGAATTCCTTATAATCTAATCTTTTATTATATTGTTTCATTTGGTAACTAGTTCATTGTGAGTTACATCACAAAGTAAGAGAGCCTTCCCTAACTTAGTCGCATACCAGTCACTATAATTATTTAGCAGGGACTTGTGTACACTTACTTACTCTGTGATTCTTGACAGACATTTTAAACTAAAATTTATAAAGGAAGTAGAATTTGAAACAGAGATAATTTCATCCAGTGAAAAAAAGCAGGAATGTCAAGAGCACATTATCAGAAGCCTACTCACCCACTTCATATTCTGAATGGTGATAAAAGCATGTGTTACTGCCTGCCCCAGCAAGCCTTTCCATGGAGTCAATAGCAAAAGAAATAGGAAGATTATTGAGGAACAATGTCCTATACAACATAAGCTTACCTCTTCTGCTATCTGTATTCTGTCTGCTCCAAGAGTGACAAGATTAAACCAGATATGTATTTAGAAAGCATCCAAGAAATACCAGTAAGTCGGAGGAGCTCTTTCATTTATACTATGTTGTAATCAAAAAAGGATAGAATTTTAAAATTCTGAGGTTATATCATATAGTATCACATGTTCTACAAACTATCATGTGCATGAAGAGACAGCATTAACCTGTATCTTTAACTCTTCTCTGGAAACATCCCTTCTATATAGAAGAAGTATTTGAAATCAAATTATCATTTCTTACTCTCCCAAAAGATGTCAATCAAGAAGGAGTTAGTCATCATCAAATATATTCTAGTCACTGTGGAGGTTTAAAAAAAGAGCAAAATATGTTATCATCAACACTGAAGAATCATATCTGGTTGGTTTTTAAAAGACAACTAGAAATAAAAAATCATTACAGTCTAGTGTGTTTTAGGACACACTGGAATGTTTTCTAACTATACTCACTATGGGAATTTAGCAAGGAATGGAAGAGTCTGGTCTCCAACTGCCATTGAAGGAAAAACAGGTGTTGGATTGACTGGTGGAGAAGCAAGAAGATATTTCATGTGGAAGGGAGACTGGAAAATGGTACAAAATGGAGACAAGCATGTGGGAGATAGAGGTTAACCAATATAACTGGAGCAGCTTCATCAGTAAGATGTTTATGATAGTGTCTAGTTAATGAGGAGTGCCAAATGTCACATGAGAATCTGTAGGGACAGACAAACCACCAAAAGGACTGAAGTAGAAAATGACAAACTGTAGGTTTTGTCTTAGAAGCTTAATCTGAAAGCAGGGGTAAAGTAGAGCACTAAGAAACTAAAGATTTCACTGGGCACTTTAAGTGTATATAACATACTGGAAGAGGGCAAGCTCTAGAGTGAGTGTGTCTGGGTTGGACTCCCAGCAATTCTATTTACCTGGGAGAAATTTCTGAAGTTCCTGTGCTACAGTTTTCTCATCTAAAATGTTGGCATAATATGGGGCGTCTGGGTGGCTCAGTTGGCTAAGCGTCTGCCTTCAGCTCAGGTTATGATCCCAGGGTCCTGGGATCAAGCCCCACATTGGACTCCCTGCTCCAGGGGAGCCTGCTTCTCCCAGTCCCTCTGCCTGCCGCTCTGCCTGCTTATACTCCCCCCCCATCAAATAAATAAATAAAATCTTTAAAAAAATAAAAATAAAATGTTGGCATAATAAAGTACCTACCTTATTGGGTTATTATGAAAATTAAACAGATTAATACAGGTTAAGAGTTTGGAATTAAAAATAGACTCACATAAATATAGTCAACTAATTTTTGACAAAGGAGCATAGACAAGGAAATGTAGCAAAGATAGTTTTTTTTTTTCAGCAAATGCTGCTGGAACAACTGGATATCCACATACAAAAAATTGAATCTAGACACCAGACCCTACAGTCTTCACAAAGACTAGCTCAAAATACATCATAGACCCAACTGCAAAATGCAAAGCTATAAAACTCCTATATCAGAACACAGGAAAAAATCTAAATGACCAAGGGTGTGGTGTTGACATTTTAGATGGAACACCAAAGGCACAATTCATGTAAGAAATAACTGATAAGTTAGACTTGATTAAAACTATATATATATATATATATATATATATATATATATATTTGCTCTAAATAGACAATGTAAGAGAATGAGAAGACAAGCCACAGACTGGAAGAAAATATTTGCAAAAGACACATCTGCTGGGCGCCTGGGTGGCTCAGTTGGTTAAGCATCTGACTTCAGCTCAGGTCATGATCTCAGTGTCCTGGGACCCTGATCTCAGGCTCCCCACTCAGCAGGGAGTCTGCTTATCCCACTCCCTCCCCTTCTGCCCTCCCCCCACTCACGCACACTCATTATCTCTCTTTATCAAATAAATAAATAAAATCTTTAAAAAAGACATCTGATAAAAGATTGCCATCTAAAATATACAGGGAATGCTTAAAATGCAACAATAAGAAAACAAACAACCCAATAAAAATGGGCCAAAGACCTTAACAGACACCTTACCAAAGGAGGTAGTATATACTGAAAATATAAAAATGGCAAAAAAAAAAAAGATGAGATGATACCCCACATATACTCCATATATCATCAAGGAAGTGAAAATCAAAGAAATGACAACACTACACACATATTAGAATGGCCATAATATGGAAGACTTTCAATACTGAATACCAGTGAGGGTATGGAGCAACAGGAACTCTCATTCATTGTTGATGGGAGTGCAAAATGGTATTGCCACTTTGGAAGACAGCTTGACAGTTTCTTAGAAAAGGAAATATCCTTCTCTCTTAAGATCCAGCAACTGCACTCTTTGACATATACCTGAAGTTGCTGAAAACTATATCCACACAAAAAGTTGCACCCAGATGTGTCTAATACCTTTATTTATAAATGCCAAAACTTAGAAGCAGCCAAGATGTTCTTCACTAGAAAAAGTGAATAAATAAAAGGTGACACATCTGGACAATAAAATATTATTTGTTGCTAAAAAAATGAAATACGAAGCCATGAAAAGACATGGAGGAAACTTAAATTCATATTACAAGTGGAAGAAAAAAACTTGGATTGGATCCGGCACATCATAAACATTCAGTAAAAATCACTATTATTATTTTATTATCATTTATTACATGTACATGTTGCATATTCACACACACAATTTTTTACATTAATTCTCTCATTTTGTAAAAATTATCTTGAGGACAAAGGGTTGTGAATTTTTCAAAACTATATTCACAGTAGTTAGCAAAGTGCTAGTCATAGAACAGGTATGCAACAAATACTTCCTGAGGGAAAAAAATCAATATAGAAAGGGAAAAATAGGCTAATATTGAATACTGATTGTTAAGCTATTAGGAGAAAAATTTATGAGGTAATGAGATTGCACCAATTCTCTCTGAACTCTATTTCAGAACTTAGAGAAATGCATTGAACTAATGCCCACAACATGTTCCAAGGAAATATATGAAAAATTCCTGAAATTATGAACCTGAGCAATCTGACAGCTTAATCATGCTAGGTCTCCCCAAACAGATATTGAATCACACAGGAAATTTAAGAGGAATCATGAAAGCTGAAGAGATAAACTGGAAAGAGGATTCTTTAAAGAGAATAGAGTCTTGAGTCTTTTAAAATATATATATGAAAGCAGAGATACAGAGCTTTGTATGTGAGGAGATGAATAATGGGGACAGTTACTTAGAGAAGAGAAGAGAGGTTTCACCCTCTCCACAAAGGTTAGAAGGGTATGTGTGTACAACCTATGTATTTCAGAACAAATGTCAGCAGATAGCATAAAGCTATGAGTGCATCTAGATTAATCTACAAACAGGTCATACAAATGTGGAAAGCAGACCTCTTGGGTCAAAATAACAAGGATATGAGAATCAAAAGCAATAGTGCAGATGAGATGGACCCGCCTCTGAAATGCTCCTTATACTCATGACCTTACTGTCAAACCTCCAATTGCTGGAACAAAGTGAAAGCAATTCAAAATAGAAGGAGTTTGGTAGCATGGCTGAGACAGTGAGTCACCTTGATATGCTGCTGATTTAGATTTGGTAGATATTATTTTCTTTCAATTCATTTCTTGGCATAACTTATGCTCAGAGTTCTTGCAAGATGTGGTGCATGAAAACAAAAGGATGACAAATGATCCAGTATAACCTAACTGCAATAAAATCACAAACTAAAAATAATTCCCTAGAATTTTTAATATAGGACCTCTCTGGCAGTGTTGACCAACCCAGAGATTACCTATGTATACAAAGTGACAGAAGGTAATGAAACTATGTTGGAAAGATATATCTGGGCTAGCAATCTTAATCATTCTATAGGTGCTATAAATTATGACTTCATGAGCACTGTGTTTGCAGTTGGTACCCTCTAGAGAGGCTTTGGTGGTGATACTCGTTGAGAAGGGAGAAGTTGAACATATCCTTATTTAAATACTGCAATGTCATTTCTTCTATGAGGCTTTCCCAAATGGTCCTGTAGAATTTAGGTGCCCAGCACTCACTCACACAACTTGTCTATGCATTAATTTATAGAATTTATTTATTTTTTACACATTTATTTTCTTTTTCACCTAATGGATGTAAAGTCATGAGACAGAAGAAAATAACTGTTTTGAGAAGTAATGCAGCATAATGATTAAGAGCATAGAATCAAAGGCTAAATACTAGAATTATAGCCTTGGGCACATTGCTTAAATTCTCAATGTATCAGAGTTAATAATCAGATTAATATATTTAAAAATACACAATAACATGGTGGCATCACAATTCCAGACTTAAACTCTATTACAAAGCTGTAATCATCCAGACAGTATGGTGCTGGCACAAAAACAGACACAAAGATCAATGGAACAGAATAGAGAGCCCAGAAATGGACCCTCAACTCTATGGTCAACTACTCTTGGACAAAGCAGGAAAGAATGTCCAATGGAAAAAAGACACTCTCTTCAACAAATGGTGTTGGGAAAATTGGACAGCCACACACAGAAGAATGAAACTGGACCATTTCCTTATACCACACACAAAAATAGACTCAGAATGAATGAAAGACCTAAATGTGAGACAGGAATCCATCAAAATCCTTTAAGAGAACACAGACAGCAGCCTCTTCGACCTCAGCCACAGCAAATTCTTCCTAGAAACATCGCCAAAGGCAAGGGAAGCGAGGGCAAAAATGAACTATCGGGACCTCATCAAGATAAGAAGCTTTTGCACAGCAAAAGAAACAGTCAACCAAACCAAAAGACAACTGACAGAATGGGAAAAGATATTTGCAAATGACATATCAGATAAAGGGCTAGTATCCAAAATCTATAAAGAACTTAACAAACTCAACACCCAAAGAACAAATGATCCAATCAAGAAATGGTCAGAAGACAGGAACAGACATTTTTCCAAAGAAGACATCCAAATGGCCAACAGATACATGAAAAAGTGCTCAACATCTCTCGGCACCAGGGAAATCCAAATCAAAACCTCAATGAGGGGCGCCTGGGTGGCTCAGTCATTAAGCGTCTGCCTTCAGCTCAGATCATGAGTCCAGGGTCCTGGGATGAAGTCCCACATTGGGCTCCCTGCTCAGTGGGAAGCCTGCTTATCCCTCTCCCACTCCCCATGCTTGTGTTCCTGTTCTTGCTCTCTCTCTCTCTGTCAAATAAATAAATAAAATCTTAAAAAAAAAAACAAACCTTAATGAGATACCACCTCACACCAGTCAGAATGGCTAAAATTAACAAGTCAGGAAATGACAGATGTTGGTGAGGATACAGACGAAGGGGAACCCTCCTACACTGTTGGTGGGAATTCAAGTTGGTGCAGCCACTCTGGAAAACAGTATGGGGGTTCCTCAAAAAGTTGAAAGTAGAGCTACCCTATGACCCAGCAATTGCACTACTGGGTATTTACCACAAAGATACAAATGTAGTGATCCAAAGGGGCACATGCACCCTGATGTTTATAGCAGCAATCTCCACAATAGTCAAACTGTGGAAAGAGCCAAGATGTCCATCAACAGATGAATGGATAAAGAAGATGTGGTGTGTGTGTGTACACACACACACACACACACACACACACACACACACACAATGGACTATTATGGAGCCATCAAAAAATGAAATCTTGCCATTTGCAATGACGTGGATGGAACTAGAGGGTATTAGGCTAAGCAAAATAAGTCAATCAGAGAAAGACAAGTATCATATGATCTCACTGATATGAGGAATTTGAGAAACAAGACAGAGGATCATAGGGGAAGGGAGGGAGAAATGAAACAAGATGAAACCAGAGAGGGCAACAAACCATAAGAGACTCTTAATCTCAGGAAACAAACTGAGGGTTGCTGGAGTGGTGGGGGTGGGAGGGATGGGGTGGCTGCGTGATAGACATTGGGGAGGGTATTGCTATGGTGAGCGCTGTGAATTGTGTAAGACTGATGAATCACAGACCTGTACCCCTGAAACAAATAATACATTATATGTTAATAAAAAAAAATAAAAAAATAAAATCTACCTTAGGAAATATAAGTAAATAAATATACACAATAACAAATACATCTAATAGATACTAACCACCATATTAATGTTAACTTTTATTATTAACTGTCACCATTTTCTAATGCTGAGAACAGCAAATGAATGGATAAATATTCAAACACACAAGTATATATATATATATATATATATATATATATATATATATACTCTACACATCCTACTTGCTACTGAAATGTGAAATATTCATAATCAGGTGTTCCCTTTTAAATAATTAAAACTATTCAAAGTACCTGTATATGTCAACATATACATGCAAGAGGAAGTGCTATCATGAAGCCCAGCACTGCATTTGGCAACACGGGGACCCTTGCTTCAACTAAATTCAATGCTTCCCAACCTGCAGTCCTCAGAGTTACTGCAAAGCATCTTCAAGTCCATAGTGCACCGAGTATAGCTGACTAAATTCTGCTTGCATTTATTTGGCTATTTTTTTAGATATATGTAGTTGTCATTAATGAAACACAAATGCATTTAAAATTATTGTTGAGTTCATTGAAGTTATCATTGTTCTGTTATTTCCTCATTATTTTGCAGTTCATTGTTTTGTAGTTCTTTCCTTGTTTTGTAGTTCCTTAGCAACTGATTCAAAAAAAAAAAAAAACTAGTGTCTTTGGGGATTCTGAAAAGTTTGACATTTAAAAGGGAATCTTATACTTGGAAAGGTTGAGAATCAGAGGTCTAGGTCATGCTGCATCACTAAAATGCCAACTTGGCCTCTCCAAGCTCCTGGGCAAGCAGCAAAGGGCACTTGAGTCAAGGATATACAAAAACTAGAAGTGCTCCTGCTACAGCTTTCTCTTCTAAAGGGCTCTGGGCATCATTGCCTTAGTTTGTCTACATTTGTGAATTCCATTTCAGCAAAAAGGTCAGGCCTTTGGTCAGAAGTAGCTTAAATCGTTAGGGAAGAAATCTGCCTTTCTTTTTTAATATAGATAAATTAAGATTGAGAGAAGGTAGTTTACCATAAAACTTTTACTGTTAAAATGTTTCAAAATATCCGTAGTGTCTTTCTAAATATTTACTTTCATTAAGAGGCCCTTCAAGTAAGTGGAAAATATTAGCAACTTCACCCCCTAGTCACCCACTGTCACTACAGCCACATTCCAATACCCATGCAACAAGTACAGAAGCCTGTACTCTGAGAGAGACACAAGAGATACTGGAGGTGAAATGGCGAACCCAGGAACATACTAAAGTGTGGAACTCCCATATCAAAAGGAAGGCTCTGCTGTCCCACTATTCTCCAGTTCTCTGGAAATTTCCAAATAAAGAATACCACTCTCCAGAAGATGTAACAAAGCTCTGTGTTATCCTCTTTTTGTCTATGAGCATGATTATAAAAGACAACGTAGCAGGTTATCTGCACCATGATCAGTGGTGGAACAGTGTAGGCAGAACGCATGTTATGGGTGAAATTCCATTTCATTTTTCTCCTTCTGAAAATACAAGAAGACCACATTTCCAAATGGCCCTTGCCATTGGCTCAGGGCCATGTGATTAGTCTGTCTCGTGGGAATGTGAACAGAATTGATCAATGTAAACTGCAGTCTGAAGGAGAGTGGGTATATGTCCTCTGCTGACTCTCTTCTGAAATCATTTAAGACCTGCTGCCATAGTCAGTCACTGTTATCTCATGTCCCAATTTGTTACACAGAATATACTCACCTGACCTAACTAATATACAGTGTGTTCTAAACAAGTTACTTTTCCAGATAAACTGCAAATGAGTCATTAGAAGGGCATTGGCTTTGGAGTTTGATAAACCTGGTTTTAAATACCAAGCTCATATCTTGTGATTGAGATCTTTGGAAAGTTACATGATTTTGAGTCTCAGTATGCTTTTTTCTATAAAATATATAGTGTCATCACATGTTATGCTGGATTACTACACAAATTATCTTATCTTATGTAACTAAATGAGTGTGTGTGTGTGTGTGTGTGTGTGTGCGCAAGCGTGTGCCCGCACCCACACCTTTACACTCGTCCAGGTAAATAAAACAGCTCAGTGAACTTGTATTTCCAACTTATACTTCTAATAAATATAATTTGACCAGAAATGGATTATATGCTTAGAATAATAGTTGCAAAAATAAAAGGGACCTGACAAAACATCTAACCCAGGCCCTTATTTTACAGATGGGCAAAGTGAGGTAGAGAGAAGTAAGTGGCATTGTCTATAATGATATGCTCTTCTTTCCATCATGCCATGTCCTGTTGAATTAGATAAAATTAAAAAGTGTTTAAAAATTTAATAAATTACTGTCCTCTGTGTTACAAACCATAGCATCAAAATGTGGAATTTAAAGAGTTCTTCATCTGCAAGTTTTATATTAAAATAACTCCTCAGTCTTGCCCAACTGCACTGAAATCAGAGGCACAGATGTTTCAAGCACTGTCAACAATGGTGACAATAAAGCAGTGTCCCTTTATCTATGCAAAGCCACCTGGCTGGCCTGTCAATTGACTACAACTGTGGCTTCATTCGTGAACACTCAAGTAAATGAATGTGTGTGAGCAATGCAGCATAGAGGTCAAGAGTATCGGCACAGAGAGGCCTTGCTCTGAATTCCAGTTTCATCACTTCCCACTCCAGGGCACAAGGCAGTTTTACCCCTTGTTAGCTTTAGAGCCCTCACCCTCAATTTCCTCCCCTATGAAACTCAAACAAGAGGATTTGCTCCCTAGAATTTTTCTCAGTAATCATTTAGCACAGTGCCTGACAACTAGCAAGCACCCACTAACGATAATTATCATAATGTGCACAAAATCCATTCCACTCAGTATAATCATACAATGGATATATCTGGGTATAAATATTCATATCCACATATATATTATGAATGAAAACATGTTACAGCTGTTAAATAATTTATTTTTGTACCTCTTTGGAAATGTTACTGTAATTGAGTTACCACATAGAATTTCACAGTTGCAAAACATGAATGAGAGCAGATACTATATAATATAGATTTAAAGATTAAAATTTGTATAGACTAAATCTTCGAAAATAGTTACAATGTTAATATAGCCTCTTAAAGCAACACATTCAATGGAATATGTTTTTCTTTGCCTTCTTAAGTACAATATAGCCAATTTTCACATTTTATTAATTACTTACAATTATCATTATAACATCCATCAACTCTACATGCCATAGCTGCTCCTGGTATGCAATACAGAGAGTAAGTAGTATGGATCCAGACACATATTCAGATACTTGCTTTCTATATAAAGGAGATGATTAGCTTGCTTTTTTTTCATTTGCATTTTTCTTATGAAATTGAAGCGAGTAATGTTGAGCCATCTATCCTTCAGGGCAGTAGAACACCGCTAACTTTTTGAAGAATAAATTAATAAATTAAAGACTGAAGTAATCAGCCCTGAACTGTTTTACTTGCCCTCCAGAAAATTACCTCCTTTGCTTGTGCTTCCAGGATCTTTTGAATTGTCAGCACCATTCAAAACATTTCTTATGATTTCACCATGGATGTCATTTCTTATCATCTCTATTGCTTCTCACACTGCCCTCTCCATGCCTGAACCAAATGAACAAACTCGACTGTATAATTTTGAATTAGGGTCTGGAATAACTCTCAGCCCTGTAACAGGTGTGAGTTCCAAAATGCTTTTTTGCCTACTGAGCTTATTTCTTTCTCCACCCAACCTTCTAAGTTCCTTCCGTGGGAATGGGGAAACTGTCTCAAGCCCTGACTTACACCCCAGTTTTTCTGATTAGAACTGGATCTGGTTCCTCAGTCTGAACATTCACAACATCATTTTAAAACAAGCCCATTTCCCGGTAGGAGTTGGACCCTCTGTCCCTTCTGCCAACAACCAGCTAGAATACTGCTTTAACCCAGATGGACTCCCACACTCCAGAAGCCACACAATTCCCATCCACATGTCTCAGAGTAGCACTTCTGTGGGGAAACTCGGGCCACAGGTCCCCACCACCTGATCCGAATCTCAGGATAGCAATTCAAGCCCAAATGGAGAACAAGTTTGCTCCATCCACTTGGATCTGAAGTCAGATTCCTGCCACCATCCTTGTAGGCAAATCCTGCAGCTGAAGAGGTTTCCCTAGTCCTGGCACTGCCTGTTACTACCATATTTTTCTCCTGCTGCAGGCCAAAAACTGAAGACTAATCATGTCACATGATCTGCCCTACTAAGTTTATTACAATAAATACCTTCAGCAGCCTAATGTTTTCTTTCTCTCTGGCATCTTTCATTGATACAATGTCAGCAAAAAGCACTGTCAGATGTACCCAGTATTAGTCTAGGATACTTTGGGCTTCTTTCTAATGCCTCATCTGCAACACAATATGAGATTATCTATAGTTATGATACTGAGTTAAACAATAATATTTGAATAGGTTATCCTGTAAAGTCTGTTTGTGACACATTGCATTAGTTTTTTTGGGCTTTCATAACAAAATACCACAGACCAAGTGGCTTAAGTAACAGAATGTATTTTCTCACAGTTCTGGAGGCTAGAAGTCTAAAGATCAAGGCGTTGACAGGTTTGGTTTATCCTGCGGCCCTCTCCTTGGCTTGCACATGGTTGCCTTCTTGCTGTGTCCTCATATGGCCTTTGCTCTGTGCACATCCCTGACATCTCTCTATGCGTCCAAATTTGCTCTTAGAAGGATACCAGTCAGACTGAATTTGGGCCCACTCTAATGGTCTCATTTCAAATTAATTGCCTCATTAAAGCCCTATCTCCAAATACAATCTCATCCTGAGGTTCTGGGGTTTGGGCTTCAAAATATGGATTTTGGGGGAAGGAGGGACAATTCAGCCCATGACACGCATGGACTAATGCCTTCTTCACAAGGTGTCCTCAGTATACTGCACCTAGAAGATTAAGTCACCCACAGTAGACTTCTGTTAGACTTTATGAGGTGGCTGAGAAACTATTACATACTTTTAATCCTGACCTCACTGGGAATCTGTGAGATAATACTGACAGCTTAAATGAGTAAAATTTTGCATCACATCAAATCTGACTTCCTGAAATGGGCTGGACAATAGGGAAAACAGTTACTGTACCTTGATAAACCTAGTTTCTAAATTATTTTTAATGATGCTTCTGAAAGGAATACCTTGATCTCTCTATGCACTGGCATGCTTTGTTATACTACAAAAAATTATATTCCTTTGTTTTAATAAACATTTCAAATTGCCAGATGTTTTATGTTTTGTGGGCCTAGAGTATGGACAAACACAAGATGGCTCCAAGAAATAAGTGTGTTCACTAACAATTACTGGTGTAGAATTTGCCAAGATCTGAGGAACCATGATTCATTTTTCACTGATAAGATTATCAGGAAATAGTGTTCAAAAATGAATTCTTTGGGGACGCTGGGTGGTTCAGTTGGTTAAGCCTCTGCCTTCAGCTCAGGTCATGATCTCAGGGGCCTGGGATAGAGCTCCACGTCATCGAGCTCCCTGCTGAGCAGGGAGTCTGATTCCCCCTCTCCCTCTGTCTCTCCCTCTGGCTGTGCCCTCTCTCTCATATAAACAAAATCTTTTTTAAAAAATGAATTTTGTGAAAAGACTCATTTTTATTCTGCGTTTTTTATGGACTGATTTTTCTCCCTACTTGCGAGGCCATCTTACAATGCCAAAGGTTCCCATCACTGAATTTAATCATTTAAATTGGAGCACAGGCTAATCGTCAATGTGGAAGATTTTTACACTCCAGCGCTGCTGAGCAGGCTGTCGTGGGGCCCACCTGGCACAAAACCCTCTGGGGACCAAGAAGGAGGGGAGACCTCGATGCTGGTTCTTCTCTCCTACCATGTTCCTCAAGCTTGCCCTGTCTGTTCCCTTCCCCACTCCTGGTCTCTCCTGTCCCCATTGCTCCTACTGTTTCAGCTCTCTTTCTGTGCTCAGGCTGCAATGCATGTTTTCATAACAGAGCTCTGCACACTGGTGGGGGTATATCTGTGGGACAAATTCTTTGCACTGAACTTGAGCGGGCTGCTAAACAATCTTTCTGTGAGTAAAGAAGAAGCAATAGTGATACACTAAGAAGATACTTTGCTTTCCCCTCACTGTTGAAAGATCAGAGATTTGTATATAATTCTGTGTTAGGGGGCGGAGCAAGATGGCAGAGGAGTAGGAGACCTGGATTCCCTCTGGTCTCAGGAATTCAGCTGAATAGGGATCAAACCATTCTGAACACCTACGAACTCAACAGGAGATCGAAAAAGAGAGTAGCAACAACTCTCTGAACAGAGAAGCGACCACTTACTAGAAGGTGGGACGTGCGGAGAAGTGAATCCGAGGCGATATTCGGGAGGATAGACGGAGGGGGAAGGGGCCTCCGTTGGCCGCTTCTGGCAAGTGATAGAGCCGCGGAGCACAAAATCGGAACTTTTAGAAGTCGGTTCCGCTGAGGGACGTCACTCCAGTGGCTAAGCGGGGGTGGAAACCTCGCAGGACAGTGGTCTCAGGACCCTCGGGGTCACAGAAAGACAGGGGGTGCCTGAGTGCAGCAGAGCTTCCAGGTATCGGAGCGGGGAAGCCAGAGACGGAGCCAAGGTGAGGGCTCGCAGCTCGGGGTGGCCATAAACTGTGATCTGTGGCCCAGTTGGGCCACTGCGCCTCCAGCAGGGACCCAACAAGCAGCAGAGCCGGGGAGACTCCCCTTTCTCCCCCAGGAGGAGCGGTGTGGGAGCACACTGCAGGGATCTGCTGGGTTTGGAGACTCCACACGGGGTCAGGTGCCAGACATAGAAATGCTCGGTCACAGGCTGGGTGAGCACAGAGTGCGGCTGGAGACCAGGGAGACGGGAGTGATTGACTGCTTTTCTCTGGGGGCGCACTGAGGAGCGGGGCCCCGAGTTCTCAGCTCCTCCGGGCAGAGAGTGGGAGGCCACCATTTTCACCCTGTTCCTCCAAAGCTGTACCAGAGCTTGCAGGGAACAAAAGCTCCTGAGAGCAAACCCAAGCAGCTTGCTTAGCCCAGACCGACAAGGGCGGGGCAATTCTGCCTCCGGCAAAGACATTTGGGAACCACGGCAACAGGCCCCTCCCCCAGAAGATCAGCACGAATAGCCAGCAAGCCAAGACCAAGTTTACCGATCAAGGAGAACGGGAGAACTCCAGCGCTAGGGGAATACTGCACATAGAATTCATGGCTTTTTTACCATGATTCATTAGTTTTTCAAAGTTAATTTTTTTAACTATTTTTTGTTTTGTTTTTTTTTTGAATTTTTCTTTTTCCCTTTTTCAACCAACATCTTATCAATCCCTTTTTAAAAAAAAAACATTTTTTATTTTTCATTTTTAGAGTCATATTTTATCCCTTCATAGTAGTTACCCTTATTTTTGGCATATATATATGTTCTTCTCTCTTTAAAATTTTGATATACAGTTTCTTCTAACAGATCAAAATATACCCTAAATCACTAGTGTATGGCTTTGTTCTAGTCTCCTGCCTGATCACAGTCTCTCCCATTTTTTTCTTTTTTTTTCTTTTTTAAAATCTTCTTTCTTCTTTCAAACAACTTCTTATCAATTCCGTTTATAAAAGCTTTTATACAATTCATCTTTACAGTCATCTTCCATCCGTTTATTGTATCAACCCTTATTTTGTACATATATAAGTCTTTCTTCCTTTAAAATTTTAGGAGGCACTTTCTTCTAACAGACCAAAATACACCCAAAATCTAGTGTGTGGCACTGATCTATGCACTAGCCTGATCATATTTGATCATATTCTGTTTTTTGTTTTGTTTTGTTTTGTTCTGTTTTTGTTTGTTTTTATCTTTTTCTTTTTTTTTTCTCTTTCTTTTTTTTTCTTTCCCTTTCTTTTCCCCTGGTTTCATGTCTTTTCTGATTTGTATAGAGCATATTTGCTGGGGACGTTGTTAACCTGTTAGCATTTTCTTCTCTCATTTATCTGTTCTCCTCTGGACAAAATGATAAGACGAAAAAAATCACCTCAGCAAAAAGAACAAGAGGTAGTACCGTCAGCCAGGGACCTACTCAATACGGACATTAGTACGATGTCGGACCTAGAGTTCAGAATCATGACTTTAAAGATACTAGCTGGGCCTGAAAAAGGTGTGGAAGTTATTAGAGAAACCCTTTCTGGAGAAATAAAAGAACTAAAATCTAACCAAGTCGAAATCAAAAAGGCTATTAATGAGGTACAATCAAAAATGGGGGCACTAACTGCTAGGATAAATGAGGCAGAAGAAAGAATCAGCGATATAGAAGACCAAATGATGGAAAATAAAGAGGCTGAAAAAAAGAGCGATAAACAACTACAGGATCACAAAGGCAGAATTCGAGAGATAAGCAATACGATAAGATGAAACAACATTAGAATAATTGGGATCCCAGAAGAAGAAGAAAGAGAGAGAGGGGCAGAAGGTATATTGGGGCAAATAATAGCAGAGAACATCCCTAATGTGGGGAAGGAAACAAGCATTAAAATCCAGGAGGCACAGAGAACCCCTCTCAAAATCAATAAAAATAGGTCAACACCCCGACATCTAATAGTAAAACTTATGAGTCTCAGAGACAAAGAGAAAATCCTGAAAGCAGCTCGGGAGAAGAGATATGTAACCTACAATGGTAGAAACATTAGATTGGCAACAGACCTATCCACAGAGACCTGGCAGGCCAGAAAGGACTGGCATGATATCTTTAGAGCACTAAACGAGAAAAATATGCAGCCAAGAATACTATATCCAGCAAGGCTGTCATTGAAAATAGAAGGAGAGATAAAAAGCTTCCAGGACAAACAAAAACTAAAAACAAACAAACACGAAACCAGCCCTCCAAGAAATATTGAAAGGGGTCCTCTAAGCAAAGAGAGAGCCTAAAAGCAGCATAGATCAGAAAGGAACACAGACAATATACAGTCACAGTCACCTTACAGGCAATACAATGGCACTAAATTCATACCTTTCAATAGTTACCCTGAATGTAAATGGACTCAATGCCCGAATCAAAAGACACAGGCTATCAGATTGGATTAAAAAATAAGACCCATCCATATGCTGTCTGCAAGAAACTCATTTTAGAACCAAAGACACCCCCAGATTGAAAGTGAGGGGGTGGAAAACCATTTACCATGCTAATGGACACCAAAAGAAAGCTGGGGTGGCAATTCTTATATCAGACAAATTAGATTTTAAAACAAAGACTGTAATAAGAGATGAAGAAGGACACTATATCTTACCTAAGGGTCTATCCAACAAGAAGATCTAACAATTGTAAATATCTATGCCCCTAACATGGGAGCAGCCACTTTTATAAGGCAATTAATGACAAAAGCAAAGAAACACATTGACAACAATACAATAATAGTGGGGGACTTTAACAACCCCCTGACTGAAATGGACAGATCATCTAAGCAAAAGATCAACAAGGAAATAAAGACTTTAAATGACACACTGGACCAAATGGACTTCACAGACATATTCAGAACATTCCATCCCAAAGCAACGGAATACACATTCTTCTCTAGTGCCCATGGAACATTCTCCCGAATTGATCACATCCTAAGTCACAAATCAGGTCTCAACCAATACCAAAAGATTGGGATTATTCCCTGCATATTTTCAGACCACAGTGCTTTGAAACTAGAACTCAATCCCAAGAAGAAAGTCGGAAAGAACTCAAATACATGGAGGCTAAAGAGCATCCTACTAAAGAATGAATGGGTCAACCAGGAAATTAAAGAAGAATTTAAAAAATTCATGGAAACCAATGAAAATGAAAACACAACTGTCCAAAATCTTTGGGATACAGCAAAGGCAGTCCTGAGAGGAAAGTATATAGCAATACAAGCCTTTCTCAAGAAACAAGAAAGGTCTCAAATACACAACCTAACCCTACACCTAAAGGAGCTAGAGAAAGAGCAGCAAATAAAGCCTAAACCCAGCAGGAGAAGAGAAATAATAAAGATCAGAGCAGAAATCAATGAAATAGAAACCAAAAGAACAGTAAAACAGATCAATGAAACTAGGAGCTGGTTCTTTGAAAGAATTAACAAGATTGATAAACCGCTGGCCAGACTTATCAAAAAGAAAAGAGAAATGACCCAAATCAACAAAATCATGAATGAAAGAGGAGAGAGATCACAACCAACACCAAAGAAATACAAACAATTATAAGAACATATTATGAGCAACTCTATGCCAGCAAATTAGATAACCTGGAAGAAATGGGTGCATTACTAGAGATGTACCAACTACCAAAACTGAACCAGGAAGAAATAGAAAACCTAAAGAGACCTATAACCACTAAGGAAATTGAAGCAGTCATCAAAAATCTCCCAACAAACAAAGCCCAGAGCCAGATGGCTTCCCAGGGGAATTCTATCAAACATTTAAAGAAGAATTAATACCTATTCTTCTGAAACAATTCCAAAAAATAAAAATGGAAGGAAAACTTCCAAACTCATTTTATGAGGACACCATTACCTTGATCCCAAAACCAGACAAAGACCCCATCAAAAAGGAGAATTACAGACTAATATCCTTGATGAACATGGATGCAAAAATTCTCACCAAAATACTAGCCAATAGGATCCAACAGTACATTAAAAGGATTATTCACCATGACCAAGTGGGATTTATCCCTGGGCTGCAAGGTTGGTTCAACATCCGCAAATCAATCAACGTAATACAATACATTAACAAAAGAAAGAACAAGAGTCATATGATCCCCTCAATAGATGCAGAAAAAGCATTTGACAAAGTACAGCATCCTTTCTTAATCAAAACTCTTCAGAGTATAGGAATAGAGGGTACATACCTCAATATCATAAAAGCCATCTATGAAAAACCCACAGCGAGTATCATTCTCAATGGGGAAAAGCTGAGAGCTTTCCCCCTAAGGTCAGGAACGCAGCAGGTTGTCCACAATCACCACTGCTATAAACATAGTATTAGAAGTCCTAGCCACAGCAATCAGACAACAAAAAGAAATCAAAGACATCCAAATCAGCAAAGAAGTCAAACTCTCACTCTTTGCAGATGATATGATACTGTATGTGGAAAACCCAAAAGACTCCACTCCAAAACTGCTAGAACTCATACAGGAATTCAGTCAAGTAGCAGGATATAAAATCAATGCACAGAAATCAGTGGCATTCCTATACACCAACAACAAGACAGAAGAGAGACAAATCAAGGAGTCGATCCCATTTACAATTGCACCCAAAACCATAAGATACCTAGGAATAAATTTAACCAAAGAGGCAAAGGATCTGTACTCAGAAAACTATAAAATACTCATGACAGAAATTGAAGAAGACACAAAGAAATGGAAAAACGTTCAATGCTCATGGATTGGAAGAACAAACATTGTCAAGATGTCAATGCTACCTAGAGCAATCAACACATTCAATGCAATCCCCATCAAAATACCATCCACTTTTTTCAAAGAAATGGAACAAATAATCCTAAAATTTGTATGGAACCAGAAGAGACCCCGAATAGCCAGAGGAATATTGAAAAAGAAAAGCAAAGCTGGTGGCATCACAATTCCAGACTTCCAGCTCTATTACAAAGCTGTCATCATCAAGACAGTACGGTACTAGCACAAAAACAGACACATAGATCAATGGAACAGAATAGAGAGCCCAGAAATGGACCCTCAACTCTATGGGCAACTTATCTTTGACAAAGCAGGAAAGAATGTCCAATGGAATAAAGACAGTCCCTTCAACAAATGGTGTTGGGAAAATTGGACAGCCACATGCAGAAGAATGAAACTGGACCATTTCCTTACACCACACACAAAAATAGACTCCAAATGGTTGAAAGACCTAAACGTGAGACAGGAGTCCATCAAAATCCTAAAGGAGAACACAGGTAGCAACCTCTTCGACCTCAGCCGCAGCAACTTCTTCCTAGAAACATCACCAAAGGCAAGGGAAGCAAGGGCAAAAATGAACTATTGGGACCTCATCAAGATAAAAAGCTTTTGCACAGCAAAAGAAACAGTCCACAAAACCAAAAGACAACCGACAGAATGGGAGAAAGTATTTGCAAATGACATATCAGATAAAGGGCTAGTATCCAAAATCTATAAAGAACTTATCAAACTCAACACCCAAAGAACAAATAATCCAATCAAGAAATGGGCAGAAGACATGAACAGACATTTTTCCAAAGAAGACATCCAAATGGCCAACAAACACATGAAAAAGTGCTCAACATCCCTCGCATCAGGGAAATCCAAATCAAAACCTCAACGAGATACCACCTCACACCAGTCAGAATGGCTAGAATTAACAAGTCAGGAAACGACATATGTTCGTGGGGATGTGGAGAAAGGGGAACCCTCCTACACTGTCGGTGGGAATGCAAGCTGGTGCAGCCACTCTGGAAAACAGTATGAGGTTCCTCAAAAAGTTGAAAATAGAGCTACCATACGATCCAGCAATTGCACTACTGGGTATTACCCCAAAGATACAAATGTAGGGATCTGAAGGGGTACGTGCACCCCAATGTTTATAGCAGCAATGTCCACAATAGCCAAACTGTGGAAAGAGCCAAGATGTCCATCAACAGATGAATGGATAAAGAAGATGTGGTATATATACACGATGGAATATTATGCAGCCATAAAAAGGAATGAGATTTTTGCCATTTGCAACGACATGGATGGAACTGGAGGGTGTTATGCTGAGTGAAATAAGTCAATCAGAGAAAGACATGTATCATAAGACCTTGCTGATATGAGGAATTCTTAACCTCAGGAAACAAACTGAGGGTTGCTGGAGTGGTGGGGGGTGGGAGGGATGAGGTGGCTAGGTGGTAGATATTGGGGAGGGCATGTGCTATGGTGAGTGCTGTGAATTGTGCAAGACTGTTGAATCACAGATCGGTACTTCTGAAACAAATAATGCAATATACGTTAAGAAAAAAAAAAAAGAAGATAGCAGGAGGGGAAGAATGAAGGGGAGTAAGTTGGAGGGGGAGACGAACCATGAGACGATGGACTCCGAAAAACAAACTGAGGTTTCTAGACGGGAGGGGGTTGAGGGGATGGGTTAACCTGGTGATGGGTATTAAAGACGGCACATTCTGCGTGGAGCACTGTGTGTTATGCACAAACAATGAATCATGGAACACTACATCAAAAACTAATGATGTATGGTGATTAACATAACAATAAAAAATAAAAAAAATAAAAGTATTTGTGACTATAGGTGGGGTGAAAAGCACAAGAGAGTCCAAAGAGGAGTTTAAAAAAAAAAAATAGAGAAAAAAGGGAAAGACCTGGAATTTTTTCAGGCAGATGAGAGGAACAGTTGGTAGGGAGGAAAAGATTTAAACTATGCCCAAGCACAATGGCATTCACTTCCAAAATTAAAATTGTCTGCTGATTATGGCTGAAAACCCACAACTCTTTTTTTTTAATCTTATTTTCACTATCATAGTCTTCTCAAGCTGACATAATTACCTTTTGGGGTTTCAACAGCACTTGGCAAAATTACAGCATCTCCATTTCAAAACTGTTCTATTTCCAGAAAAGAACCTAAAGCCTCTTATTTTTTAACACATGGCAGGTGGTTAGCTGTTAACAACTAACTTCTTACCTAAGTTGTGACATAATTAGTTCAAGTATATTACATTCCCATGGCTGGATGTCCTGTTACTGATTTTTTTTAATAAGGCTTCATTTAATAATAAACTAACATTTTAAATGATTATTTATTCATAATCCTAGCCTCTTGCCAAATCTGCCCAAGGTTTCCTTTCACAGAAGAGCCATCTGTAGTTCTCACTAGATTTCACCCTGCAGCAGGTGCGGACAGACACCGAAGAAAAGACAAAGGGAAAATATCAAAATAGATATGCTGTGTCTTTCTTGAAAGTGGTTTATCTTTTGATTTCATGTTCACATAAGGAGCTAAAGAGTGTGGCTGACAATTCTGTGGGAAGTGTAAAGCTGAGTGAAGTAGCAGGCTCCTTGATCCCAATGACATTGGTGGGTGGGGAATGGCTCACTATGGCTTCAGAGGAACAGGTGGTCCTTAGATTGTGATTCAGAAGTGTAATTGTATCAACTCAGTCAGGGAGATCAGGCCTTCGCAAAGGAAGAAAACGTAACCAAATTCTGAATAGGTCGCTTTATCAACCTGAGGCCAACTGGTTAATTTACAATGAGAAACATGCTTTTGGATTTAAGAATAGTCTTCTCCAGAACACAGGCAGTTGTCAAAAAAATAATTGCTTACCAAAAGACAACCATCTGAGCAGGAACGCAGCAAATGGGGTTAGTGTAAGATAAACAATAGCACCTGCTCAGTGTACTGCTTATGACACTCTACACCAGGGTTGGCAAGTTTTTCCCTGTAAAGGTCCATGAGGTAAATATTTCCAGCAACGTGGGCCACAGACTCGGCCACAACTATTCAACTCTGCCTTTGCAGCACGAGGCAGCATGGAGAAGCGAGTAAGCAAATGGCTAGGCCATTTCCCAGCAACATCTCATGCACAACACAGGCAGCAGGCTAGATGGGGCACCTCTACACCACAAGTCATGTGTACACTCATCCATGAGAGTCATTGGACTCCCTGAGGTGCTACCCATTTTATGGGTTAAGAAACTGAGGTTCAGAGAAATGAACTGATTTACCGGAGGTGATCCACGTAAATAATGAATTCATCAAAACAGGACTTCCTATTTCGAGTCTGGTAATACCACATCAAAGTTGGGAGGACTGAGGGCTAGTTCACTGAAGCAACAGTAAAGTCTTATTAATTTTTCTTAATTCAAAATTTGTTCCTAATCTCCAGGTTGTGCCAGTTGAGATTATTATCATTTTCCCCTAAGAGTGGAAGAGAAATGCCAACATTTTAATTCTCCAACTATTATTTTTCCAAACCCTTTGAGTTCATGCTAACAGCAGAGATGCAACCTTTACTGAAAATATGATACAGCTACACAAATGAAATAGGTTCTTAATTCTCTAAAACTGCATTTATCTTTTTTACAACATCTAACTATACTGGGTAGAAATACATTTTTTTCAACTAGACTGTTAAAATATTTCTACCTCTTCTGGTTTCAACAATCCTTATTCAGGCTTTTCAAAGGTAAACTCCCTGTTGGGGCTTTTCTTTCACATATTTCAGTCTTTTTAGGTAAATGCTTAGTCTTTTAGACTAAGTCTAGTCTTTTAGGAAGTCCGGAATTGTGATGTTGCCAGCTTTGCTTTTCTTTTTCAACATTCCTCTGGCTATTTGGGGTCTTTTCTGGTTCCATACAAATTTTAGGATTATTTCTTCCATTTCTTTGAAAAAAGTGGATGGTATTTTGATAGGGGTTACACTGAATGTGTAGATTGCTCTAGGTATCATTGACATCTTCACAACATTTGTTCTTCCAATCCATGAGCATGGAACGTTTTTCCTTTTCTTTGTGTCTTCCTCAATTTCATTCATGAGTATTTTATAGTTTTCTGAGTACAGATACTTTGCCTCTTTGGTTAGATTTATTCCTAGGTTGTAAATGGGATCGACTCCTTAATTTCTCTTTCTTCTGTCTTGGTGGTGGTGGATAGGAATGCCACTGATTTCTGTGCATTGATATTTATATCCTGCCACTTTACTGAATTCCTGTATGAGTTCTAGCAGTTTTGGGGTGGAGTCCTTTGGGTTTTCCACATAAAGTATCATATCATCTGCAAAAAGTGAGAGTTTGACTTCTTTGCTGATTTGGATGCCTTTTACTTCTTTTTGTTGTCTGATGGCTGTGGCTAGGACTTCTAGCACTATGTTGAATAGCTGTGGTAATAGTGGACATCCCTGCCGTGTTCCTGACCTTAGGGGGAAAGCTCTCCGTTTTTTCCCATTGAGAATGATATTTGCTGTTGGTTTTTCATAGATGGCTTTTATGATATTGAGGTATGGACTCTCTATCCCTATACTCTGAAGAGTTTTGATCAAGAAAGGATGCTGTATTTGTCAAATGCTTTTTCTACATCTATTTAGAGGATCATATGGTTCTTGTTCTTTCTTCTATTAATGTATTATATCACAGTGATTGATTTGCAGATGTTGAGCCAACCCTGCAGCCCAGGAATAAATCCCACTTCGTCATGGTGAATAATCCTTTTAATGTACTGTTGGATCCTATTGGCTAGTATTTTGGTGAGAATTTTTGCATCCATGTTCATCAGGGATATTGGTCTGTAATTCTCCATTTTGATGGGGTCTTTGTCTGGTTTTGGGATCAAGGTAATGGTGGCCTCATAAAATGAGTTTGGACATTTTCCTTCTATTTCTATTTTTTGGAACAGTTTGAGAAGAATAGGTATTAATTGTTCTTTAAATGTTTGGTAGAATTCCCCTGGGAAGCCATCTGGCCCTGGGCTTTTGTTTGTTGGGAGATTTTTGATGACTGCTTAAATTTCCTTAGTGGTTATAGGTCTGTTCAGGTTTTCTATTTCTTCCTTGTTCAGCTTTGGTAGTTATATATCTCTAGGAATGCGCCTATTTCTTCCAGATTATCTAATTTACTGGCATATAGTTGTTCATAATACGTTCTTATAATTGTTTGTACTTCTTTGGTGTTGGTTGTGATCTCTCCTCTTTCATTCATGATTTTATTTATTTGGGTCATTTCTCTTCTTTTTGATAAGTCTGGCCAGGGATTTATCAATCTTATTAATTCTTTCAAAGAACCAGCTCCTAGTTTCATTGATCTGTTCTACTGTTCTTTTGGTTTCTATTTCATTGATTTCTGCTCTGATCTTTATTATTTCTCTCCTCTTCCTGTGTATTTGAGACCTTTCTTGTTTCTTATAAAGGAATTTATAAAAGGAATTGATAAGAAGTTGGTTGAAAAAAGAAAGAAGAGAAATTAAAAAAAAAAAAAAAAGGGAGAGAATGTGATCAGGCTGGTGACTAGAACAAAGCCATACACTAGAGATTTAGGGTATATTTTGGTCTGTTAGAAGAAACTGTATCCCAAAATTTTAGAGAGAACAACATATATATACCAAAATAAGGTTAACTACAATGAAGGGATAGAATATGACTCTAAAAATGAAAAATAAAAAAGATTTTTTTAAAAGGGATTGGTATGATGTTGGTTGAAAAAGGGAAAAAGAAAAATTCAAAAAAAAAAAGAAAAAGAAAAAAATTTAAAAAATTAACTTTGAAAGACTAAAGAATCAGGGGGAAAAAAGCCATGAATTCTATGTGCTGTATTCCCCTAGTGCTGGAGTTGTGCCGTTCTCATTGATCAGTAAACTTGGTCTTGGCTGGCTGTTCTTGCTGGTCTTCTGGGGGAGGGGCCTGTAGCAGCGGTTCTCAAATGTCTTTGCCGGAAGCGAACTGCCCTGCCCTTGCCAGGGGCCAGGCTAAGTAATCTGCTTGGGTTTGCTCTTGTAGCTTTTGTTCCCTGCAAGCTTTCCGTACAGCTTTGGAGGACGAGAGTGAAAATGACGACCTCCCAATCTCCGCACTGGAGAAGCCGAGAACTCGAGAACTCAGGGCCCCACTCCTCAGTGAGCCCCCAGAGAAAAGCAGTCAATCACTCCCGTCTCCCCGGTCTCTGGCCGCACTCCGTGCTCACCTGGCCTGTGACCAAGCATTTCTATCTCTGGCATCCGACTCAGTGTGAAGTCTCCAAACCCAGCAGATCCCTGCGGTGAGCTCCCGTGCCTCTCCTCCCGGGGGAGGAAGGGCAGTCTCCCCAGATCTGCTGCTTGTTGGGTCCCTGCTGGAAGAGCGGTGGCCCGACTGTGCTGCGGATCACGATTTATGGGAACCCCGAGCTGAGAGCCCACTCCTCAGCTCTGTCTCTGCAGCCAGCTTCCCTGCTCAGATACCTGGGAGCTCTGCCGCACTCAGGCACCCCCGGTCTTTCTGTGACCCTGAGGGTCCTGAGACCACACTATCCCAGCGAGGGTTCCACCCCCCACTTAGCCACTGGAGCAATGTCCCTCAGCGGAGCAGACTTCTAAAAGTTCCAATTTTGTGCTCCACTCTCTGTCGCTTGCCAGTAGGGGCTGACGGAGGGCCCCTCCCACCGCGGTCTATCTTCCAAAATATCATCTTGGATTCGCTTCTCCGCACATCCTACCTTCCAGAAAGTGGTCGCTTTTCTGTTCAGAGAGTTGCTGCTATTCTTTTCTTTGATCTCCTGTTGATTTCGTAGGTGTTCAAAATGGTTTGAACTAGCTGAACTCCTGGGACCAGATAAAATTTAGGTCTCCTACTCCTCTGTCATCTTGCTCCTCCCCCTCATGTTTACTTTTGAGTTTACATTAAATTTTGGAAACAAAAGGTAAGATATCAGCATTACATTTAAGCTATCAATGATAAAGTTGTTTCTGGCTTAATTCAAATTATGGTATGTAGAGAATTCATGTTGAAACACACAACTGAATATTTGTAGAGTGACATATCAAATATACTGTTTTTAAGACAATTAAGTGTCTCCTGGCCATGAGGTAAACAGAGACATATTGTTAGCAAGTGTTATATATTGGGTAGACTGCTCATTAAAAAGTCCAACCAGGCTTTGCTATTAGAATCCTGTACAGCTCAGGGTGAGGGAATGTTCCTCTGAAATGAGATTGTGGCAGAAGGAATCAGGAGCCAACTTGAAGGAGCTTCCACTGGACAAAGATGGGACAAGTTAAGTTTAAATAAGAATAATATCTGTAATTGATTGGGATACCTCATATATGTTTAAAGCCATGAGTTATGACACATTAAAAAATTAGTCTCCTTTAAAAAAAAAAAAAAAAGTCCAAGAAGAACATCAATTTCTTGGGAGTGAACAGTTATATAGAAAGAAATTCCACTTTTTGGGGAAGTCTAACCACTTTTAGACCCTGCTCTTTTCTTTTTCTTTCTTTCTTTCTTTTTTTTCTGTTTTGAGAAGGAGAGAAGGAGGGGTGCAGAGAGAAAATCTTAAGCAGGTTCCATGCCCAGCATGGAACCCAATGCCGCACTTAATCTCACAACCCTGAGACCATGACCTGAGCTGAAATCAAGTCAGATGCTTAACTGACTGAGCCACCAGGCATCCCTAGACCCTGTTCTTCTTAATGAGACTCTGAAAACCCTGATCTGAACCTTACTCCATTCTGTATTTCTTTTCAAGGAGTAAAACATTAGGTGAGGTAGGACCTGCCTTTTTCCCATTTTCTTCTTAGAGTTCTTTTGCACTTCACATAATAATGCATCCTTTCTGCCTTGTTATCTCAGACTAGCCAAGCAGACAAAACTCCCATTTTCTTAGTGAACAATGAGTCAAGATTTACTGAAATTATATGAATATCTGTGTTCATTTTTTCTATGAAAGCAGAAATGGAGCCTGTTTTTCTTTCCACCACTAAACTACCAACATTTAGACACAGGGTCTGGCCTTGTGATATCTACATGCATGTTTGTTACATGCTTCACACAGTGATGCTATTCACATGCAAAAGAAGCACCTAGAATTTTTTGAAGATTAACTCTTTGGATTCATGTATACATATATATGTGCTAGGTTTCTTTTAATAAAACAAGAAGTTTTTAGTCATTTCATGCTCCACATTCTCATTTTAAAAATTTCTCCTACCTTTCCTGTGGCACTATGATTTTATGAGCAGCAAAGAAGGTCTTTCTGTTTTTCATATCTGCTCACTCATTCAAGCTCCCCCCATCAGTTTCAGTTTTCTCATTAACAAAATGGTGAGAAAATAAGAAACAACCTCTTCCTTGTAGTATGGTTATGAGCATTAAACACAGCAACACATACAAAGTGCTGCCCCAGAGCAGATTTATTCAAAATGCCTACCAGGCATTCCTAATGCTCAATAAACATCGGATGCCTTTCTTCTCCTTCTCTTTTTGTTCCAGCTACAAAAGGAAATGCCATCTACAACTATCTCATTAAGGTAAAATGAGATTCCCTGTTTAAACAAAGCCTTTCCCTACCCTAAAAAGTAACCAAAGTTACAGGGTGGTGTTAAACACAAACAGCAGTTGTATAGGTAATGGAGAGCTGAAGTCAGTTCAATAAATCATGAAAGAATACAAAGTTTAACAAAGAAGAGTTTAATTGGAAACTGTAGTACCCCCATCTGCTCCAACATCTTTTATTGAGTCCCAATTATTATTACCTGAAGCAGATAAGCTTTAGAGTAATCTGAATGAAGTGAGGTGTGACATTAATTGTTACATTTGAACTCTCACCAGATTAGAATTTGTGCAGCTATACATATGCCACATAATAGCTTTCAGGTTCCTTTTTTTTTTTCTATCTTCCAGAGATTATTCTATCTAGGATATTTTGATGTGCTATTAAAAAATAAAGTTTGCACAGAATGAGATGTTCCTTGGGTCTTTGTTTTGTGTGAGAGAAAGGGATATAGTTCTAGCAGTCTAGTACTCAGCCAGATGCAGTTCATGTTTCCCTTCCCAGGTGCAGGGCCAAGCCAATCTGCAAATAAATTAGAGACCTAAAAATACTGTCTTTGCCATGAAGAAGGAAAAAACAAACAAACTGTATTTGGAAGAATTGATCTCTAGGGACAAAAGTAAATCCAGAGAAAGGAAAAAATGAACCAATTTAGAAAGAGGTCAGGCACAAACTCTACCAGTGGGAATTATTGTCCGTATTTAATAGATACATAGGTTCATGGGGGTTAAGTGGAAGTCACGCAGCCAGCAAGTGGATGAGCAGAGATTCAAACTCAACTAGTTGCGCTTTTTTTTCTTTTTTCTTTTACTTTCAAACACATTTCCTTCTACTGCTCCTCCATGTTTTATGAGCAACAGACTCAAAGGACTGTTGCTAGGATCAAGGTAATAATGTAGATGAAATGTGCTTTGAAAGCTGAAGGACAGAGGTGTCTAGCAGGCATATGATTCAAGTTCTTTTTTTTTTTTTAAGATTTCATTTATTGGACAGAAAGAGACACAGCGAGAGAGGGAACACAAGTAGGTTCTTGATCAGCAAAATGGAATGTTATGAAAATAAAATCAGATGAAGTTCTAAGAACATTTTAGAAAGTTTAAACACTATAATGTATTTTGGTTCCTTTATTTAGAGCAAAGAAGTAAAGAAGCAAAGAGTCACATGCCTAGAAACCCTCCTTCTTTCCCTCTTTACCCTTCCCCCTGACTTGCCCTATCCTTCTATTACATATTCTCATGTACATATATACTTGAAGAGAGTGAAGTCCCTAAAACAATTTCCAAGTAAATAAAAATAAAAGGGGAAGAGTTGAAAGTTTACTTCAGGGAGAAACGAACCTGTATTTTATATCTTAGGGCAGTACTCTCAGAATTCTTTCAGAAATGGGATGCCTGGGTGGCTCTGTCAGTTAAGCGTCTGCCTTCAGCTCAGGTCATGATCCCAGGGTCCTGGGATCCAGCCCTGCATCAGCTCCCTGCTCAGTTGGGAGTCTGCTTCTCCCTCCTCCTCTGCTGCTCCCCCTGCTTGTACTCTTTCCTTCTCTCTCTCAAATAAAATAAAATCTTTAAAATAAAAAGAATTCTTTCAGAATTACAATAATATCATTACTTATTTGATTTATAAGCTCCTTAAGTGCAGAGATGGTATCTGATGGTTCTTTGTGTTCCCAGCATCTAGCACAGTATAGAAAACTTAGTAAATGTTTACTCTTGATAGAGAATACATGTATATACAAACACAAATTGATAATGAATTCCTTCTCTATAAGAATTTCGTTGTGCTCATCTTGAGATAACTGAAGCAACTATGGTGAGTTTCAAAAGAAGATTAGGAGTTCCAGATTTTGAAAGAGGAAACCAGAAGAATTATAAATTCTAATTAAAAGGTCAATAGTTACGGAGAAACCAGAAAATTACAGTGTCAACAGAAACAAAGGAATTTATTTTTTATTTTAGGAAACAAATAGTGTCAAATTCTACAGTGAGGTCAAAGGAGATATATAAGGAAAAGTGTCCAATAGGTTAAGCAACAAAGGGAACACTGGTAAACTTCTCAAAAGCAGTACATTGATGCAGTCTTCTAATATGGCTATAATTTCATTCATTGAAATAAGGTCTAAAATGTCTAAATCATCTCACATCTAGTTTACATGGAAAACTAAGTCACCATAATGGATTCATACATTCACCAAATACAAACTGAGCACTTACAAGCACGGTGCTAGCCACTGGGGGTAAAAAGTAGATAAATATCGTGGATTTTCAGGGCACAATTCATCTAGTTTACCATTCTCATAAACCTTTGATTTGCATCAAATCATCTTGAGGAGCCTCTGGAAATACACATTTTCTTGGGTTTACCCAAAACTGAGTGAACTTGAATCACCTATTATAAGATCAAGCTATCTATATTTTCATAGACTCCAAAGATAATTCGAATGCACATCAATGGTTTAATCACTAATATGTCATCCTTCTAATGGTCATAATGTAAACATAAATCTATGGTTTCCATTCCTATTTCAGCAAGATGAAGAACTAAAACAACCTAAAAATTCTCAGGCTCAAACATCAAGAAATGCTGGATACAATATAATGCATAGCTTACCTTTCTAGAAAGGGAGGGAGACTTTTGCTTCTAAAAGTACAGGATGAAAAAGACCTTGGTCCTACTGGTAACAACAGAAAAACCCAGACAAAAGAAAAGTCATAATTTTCCATGTGACAAAGAAGAATGAATGCTGCAAAGACCCAATGAACTGGCACTCCCCAACATCTGGAATTGGCTATCTGATCTATATATGGCTGACTAAGGAGAGAGATGCTAAAGATGGAAAGATTGCATGGAAATGAGAGAGGTCAAAAAAGCTCTGAATGATAGAATAGACTGAACTGGAGTACAGAAAAGTCCCAAGCACAAGAACAAGTTGCTGAGCCTGGCAATTCTCTCCACTAACTCTACCCCCAAAATTTTGCAGAGAGGCTTCAGCAGAGGAGGGACTGGAAATCTAATCCTGTACATTCTCATGATGACTGGATTGCTGGGTCCTATAAGTGTAAAATCCAAAGACTGACCTACATATTGGAAGCTGCATTCAACTCACTCCCAGCTCAAACATTTATGAGATTTAAGGGGAATGAACTCAAGCCAACTAAAGCTGTGGCCCACCCTCAACTCAACACAATATGCAAAGGACTCTGAATGGCTAGGCCCTCATCCTAATAGCATACAGAAAAAAGGGATTCTGCTCTCTGGATGACATAATGAACAATCTGATACTTTGATGTGTACTGTTTTACACACAATATCTGAAATAAAATTATTTTAAAATAAAAGGCAGGAAATTCAAGTAGAGGTAACAAAGAACTGATGATACAAATAGAACATAAATAGTATAATGGTAGACTTATAACAAAATCATATTAATGTAAAATTTAAATGGACAAAACATTCCAATTAATAGACATTGTCACACTGGATTAAATGTCAAGAACAAACTGAATGCTGCTTACAAGGACATGCTTTAAATTTATGGATACAAACAGATTAAAAAGAAGGGAAAATATACTAAAACAAAGAATAATAAAAGGAAAACTGAAGTATCCATAATAACATACTAAATGGACATCAGTACAAGATGTATTACCAGAAAAAAGTTGGTCATTTTGTAATAATAAAGGTCCATTTATCAAGAAAAAATAAGTCCTAAAGATCTATGTACCTGATAACACACCTTCTAAACATATGAAGCATCAATTGATAGTATAAGGACATACTCTGCTGGTGGACAGAGTAAGAGTTCCATTGAGCTATAAGTTACAGCTGCTGCTACGCACTTTGCATCCCCTGTGCCCAGGGACCAGCAGGCAAGAAGGGGAGTTACCATATCATCCAGGGTTATTGGGGTTTCCATGGGAAAGGTAAGGCAATGTGCATAGTGAACAGTTAAGGATTGGCCGGTTTGAGTAATTTGGGTGGGTCTTGGTCTATAGGGTGGTCTCTAGTTGCCTGGTACCAGGCCCTGGGATGATTAAGGCAGAGTAATATTGCCTCCTGGGGCACATGTGCCAGATAGAGGAGGTATGATTGTGGATTGGTCAGTTTGCATATCAAAAGCACGATCCCTGTTGAGCCCTGTGCTGTCTCTAAGAATTGGCTAGCCCAGGGAGGAGCAGTCTCTCCCAGCCAGAAAGTTTTTTTTTTTTTTTAAGATGTCAAAATATCATTCTGGGATGTCTGGGTGGCTCAGTTGGTTAAGCGTCTGCCTTCGGCTCAGGTCATGATCCCAGGGTCCTGGGATCCAGTCCTGTGTCAGGCTCCTTGCTCACAGGGAGCCTGCTTCTCCCTCTGTCTGCCGCTCCACCTGCTTGTGTGCTCTCTCTCTCTCTGGCATATAAATAAATAAAATCTTTAAAAAAAAAAGATGTCAAAATATCATTATATATACATATATATATACACACATATATAAAGTATTTATATACAATTTATATATATAAAGTATATATAATTATATATAATTTATAACTTGCATAATTATGTAATATATAATACATACGCTATTATGTTCATATGTATATACATTACAGTACTTCAAAATATAGACTCTGAATTCAGACTTGTAAAGCTAACACCACTTACACTATGTTTGGTTAATAACAGTGGACTGAGTCAGATCTCAAGAACTCTTTCCCTGTCAAGGGGCAGGTTACTGACTCGAGATTGGAAGGAACAAGAATTAATTTTATAGAGATGAATAAATTGAATAGGAGAATTTAAATGTGATTATTTGAATATTTTGGTACAATTTTAATGTCTTATTTCTATGAATATATGAGAAAAGTATTCTCTTTCTTCTTAAGATATATCTAACTCCCAATTTAATATTTTTTTATAAACTAAAATAAACACAATTAAATGGCCTTTGATTTTCACTGACCCCCAAGAATGCAGACACTTTTACTGACTCTTCTTACACTTCACAGAAATATTATTTGTAAAAGTTCAATAAGAATAAGTCATTTCACCATTAAATAATTAGACAAATCAATTGTGCAACCAAGGTCATATTAGCAATATTTTCTTTTAGTTAGGAATGACAAGCCCAACGTTAAGGTGGAAGTATTGGCTTGATGTGTAGTCAGTACCTACAAAGTCCTTCCAAGAAAACTGGCTTGTACCTGGATCACAAGGTGGTAAGAAGGTCACTTCCTAACAGAACAGGAAACAGCAAAATTTGAAAATTTCTAGCAGAAGTAATTTATCTAATCTAGAAATACTGCAGGTAAAATCTGATGGAGTTTCTTGGATTTGACTTTCTAACCTCAAGATGGACAAGCAAAACATAAAGGATTTAAAAATTCCAATCCAAGAATCTTTATAAATATCTCAGGCAAGGGGTGCCTGGTTGGCTCCGTCGGAAGAACATGCCAACTCCTGACCCCAAGATCATGAGTTCAAGCCCTATGTTAGACACAGAGCCTACTTAAAAACTAAAAACAATAAGGCAGAAGAAAATTCTTTAAATCTATCAGCTGCTCTATACTGTATAGCTGTAGATTTGCAAAGAAAATTGAATGAGCCATACACAATTAATTAATACCATTGGAGCATCTAAGTAAGAAATCAAACCAAATCTAATGAGACCAAACGTGTGTGTGTGTGTGTGCACGCGCGCACATATGCGTGATCAAGAATAAGCTTTAGAGAGGTGCCTGAGTGGCTCAGATGGTTAAGCATCTGCCTTTGGCCCAGGTCATGATCTCCAGATCCTAGAATTGAGCCCTAGCTCAGCAGGGAGTCTACTTCTCCCTCTTCCTCTGCCTCTCCCCCTGCTTGTGCTTTCTCTGGCTCTGGCTCTGGCTCTCTCTCTCAAATGAATAAATAAAATCTTAAAAAAAGAGAATAAGCTTTAGAGATTATTTATAGTCACAGGGGATTAGAGTAGAGGGAGGAATACCTCAGAAAAAAAAAGAAGTCCAATGTCTTGGAAAATAGACAAAAGAGTGTCGTAGGCACCCTTTCAGTAGAGTGCCAGGCATTGCTTTGTGCACTTTCTAATTATCTGGTTCTATAGGGGCATGCACCTTTCATTAACTTTCAATTGACTGGGCAATTTTACAACTTTATAGTGGTAGTGATTAAACTGTAGAAAACTGATAGGCATGCAAAGGATTCCTAGCAATAAAATGATCCCTGTTCATAAAAGGGCAAATCAATTTTTTTCAGTAGAGAATATAAATCTTTACAACTCAAATTCTCACATGAACCAGTTAAAATTCTTATCAATTTATTTTCATCATTATTATTATTTTATTAATATGTTAAATAAAATCCTTAACAAATATGTATTTTAAAATACACTTTAAAATATACAGGCAATCAAAAGATTAGAAGAAAATATTTGTAATATAGCTAACAATATATATAAAGCACTCCTAAAAATCAATAAAACACCATCCAAATGGAAAATAAAAGGGAATTAACTTGAAAAGACTTCTCAGAGAAGTCATTTCGAGGCCAATATCCAGGCCAACAGGTACATTAAAAGGTACTAAGCATCATTAGTCATCAGATAAGGAATTACATATTCAAAAAATTATTAAAAAGATTGACAAAACGAAACATTGGCAAGAATGTAAGATAAATAAAACTCTCAGAATTTGTGGATGGAGTGCAAAATGGTACAACCATTTTGGAAAACTATTTGGCAGTTTTTTTTATAAAACATACACCCTACCTACCCCTGCCCTAGCAATTCCTAGGCATTTGTCCAAGAAGAATAAAAACAGATGCCCATGAAATGACTTGTACATAAGTTTACATAGCAGCTTTATTCATATTGGCCCAAACTGGAAAAAACCCAAATACCTATCTAAATGATAATGAAAGGCAGACACTTAATGACTGAGCCACCTAGATACCCCTGAAAAAACAAAATCTTATATTCTTAGTCCTCAGCAATTAAAAAATATTATAATAATAACTGAGGGGTGCCTTGCTGGCTCAGCTGGTGGAACATGGGACTCTTAATCTCAGGACCATGTGAGTTCAAGCCCCATGTTGGGGGTAGAGTTTACTTAAAAAACAAAACAAAACAAAAAAACTGAGACACTCAACAGCATGAATGAAACTCTCACATTATTTGGAGTAAAAGAAATGAGACACAAAAGAGTACTCACTGCTTCATTCCATTTATATGATGTTCAAAGATTACAAAAAATAATAATCTATGGTCATAGAGATTATAGCAATGGTTGTCTCTGGGGAAGGGATGGGAAGTGATGGGAAAGTAAGAAAGCAAAACTTTCTGGGAAAATTAAAATAGTTTAAATTGTGCTCAGGAGATCAGAGTCTAAATTACATCAATGTAGACATTAATCAGAAATGTTCAAATTATTTTCTGTCCTTACACCAAAATCACACTACCTTGATAATTCGATAAGCTTTGTGTTGAACACTACTGTGTGGCAATATGTCCTTCAACTATTTTCTTCTTCCAGATCATCTTGTTTGTTGGCTGTTTTACATTCATTGTATCAGCATGCAAACTTGACCAAAAAAAAAAAAAAAAAAAAAACCTGCTGGGATTTCGATCCATATTGTTTTGAATTTACAAATCAATTCAGGGGAAACTGACATTTAATGATATAGAGTTTTCTGATGTCTGAATACAGTATATCACTCTATTGTCTTTTAAAATATTTTCTTAAAATGTTTTCTATGTTCAAAGGAAAAGTCTAGCACATCTTTTATTGTATTTATTTTTAGGGATTTGATATTTTATATTATTTTAAACATCTCTTCTAGTTTACAGAAATGCAAATGATTTTAGATTTACCTTTTATTCAGGAAAACTGCCAAACTCACTTATTTTTTTTTAAGATTTTATTTATTTGAGAGAGAGAGAATGAGAGACAGAGAGCACGAGAGGGAAGAGGGTCAGAGGGAGAAGCAGACTCCCTGCCGAGCAGGGAGCCCGATGCGGGACTCGATCCCGGGACTCCAGGATCACGACCTGAGCCGAAGGCAGTCACTTAACCAACTGAGCCACCCAGAAGCCCTCAAACTCACTTATTAATTCTAGTATGTTCCTAGTGAATTCTTTTGGAATTTTCTATATACATGAGCTATGTGAAATAACTGCTGTTCTAATCCATATTTTCAATATTCACTAAATATGAATACTATATGAATATTAATTTCTTCATTTTGCACTATTATAACGATTATCTGTATAATTTGAAGAGAAGTAGTGATAATAGCTATCTTTGTCTCATTTCAGATTTTAAAAAACAAACTATTCAACATTTTACTAAGTATTCTATAAATCTATTAAGTATTTTATGTAAATGTTTTGCAGATGTTCTTTTCAGATTGAGAAAGTTCTATTTCTAGCTTACTGACACTTTCTTTCATAAATGTATGTTTAATTTTATCAAATCTTTTTGGTTTTCTAATGAGATAATCAAGGCTTTTTACCTTGATTTGGTTAATTTGGTCAATACAGTGACTGAGGTTTTCAAATGTTAAACTAACAATGCTTCCTTAAAATAAATCACATTTATGATTACCATTATGTATTACTAAATTCAATTTGCTTTTTTTTAATTGTGATAAAAAATAACTACTCTCTTAAATTTTTAACCATATAGTGCAGTGTTGTTAACTATAAACACAATGTACAGCAGATCGCTAGAACTTTTTCATCTTGCATGACTGGAACTTAACGCCCACTGAACAGCGACTGTCCATTTCCTCCTCCCCTGTGTCCCTGGAAAACACCATTCTATTGTCTGTTTCTATGACTTGACTCCTTTAGATAACATCAAATAAGGGAAATCATGCAGTATTTGTCCTTGTGTTACTGGCTTATTTCACTTAGGACAATATCCTCAAGTCTCATCAATATTGTAGCATATGACAGGATTTCTTTCTTTGTATGACTAAAAAAATATTCCATTGTATGTATATGCCACATTTTCTTTACTCATTCATTAATGAACATTTAGATCATTTCCACCTTTTGACAACTGTATATAATACTGCAGTGAACACAGGAGTGCAAATATCTCTTCAAAATCCTGATTTCGGGGTGCCTGGGTGGTTCAGTCATTAAGCATCTGCCTTCGGCTCAGGTCATGATCCCAGGGTCCTGGGCTCAAGCCCCACATTGGGCTCCCTGCTCGGCGGGAAGCCTGCTTCTCCCTCTCCCACTCCCCCTGCTTGTGTTCCTGCTCTCACTATCTGTCAAATAAATAAATAAATAAATATTTTTTTTTAAATCCCGATTTCAATTATTTTGGATAAGTAATCAGAAGTGGGATAGCTGGATAATATGGTAGTTCTATTTTTAGTTTTCTTAGGAAGCTCTATATTGTTTCCCATAATGGCTATACCAATCCACATTCCCACCAACAGTGTACAAGGGTTCCCTTTTCTACACATCCTCACCAATACTTGTTATCTCTTGTCTTTTTGATACTAGCCTTTCTAATAGATGTAAGGCAATATTTCATTGTGGTTCTGATATACATTTTACTGATGATTAGCTATGTTAAGTGCCTTTTCCTGTATTGTCCATTTGTATGTTTTCTTTGGAGAATTGTCTATTCAAGTCCTTTGCACACTTTTTAATCAGGTTTTCATTTTGGGGTTTTGTTTTGTTTTTGCTTTTTTGCTATTGAATTGTAGGAGTACTTTATATATATCTGATATATATATATATATATATATATATATATCAGATATATAGTTTACAAATACGTTCTCCAATTCCATAGGCTGCCTTTCTCCCCTCTTGACTGTTTCCTTTACATGCAGAAGGCTTTTGGTTTGATTTAGTTTTACTTGTTTACTTTTGCTTTTGTTGCCTTTGCTTTTGGTGTCATATCCAAGAAATTATTATAAAACCAATGTTATGAAGATTTTTCCCTATATTTCCTTCTACAAGTTTTATGGTTTCAGGTCTTACACTTAAGTCTTCAATCCATTTTGAGTTGATTTTTGTATACAGTGTAAAAAATAAAAAGGTCTAATTCTTGTATGTCAATATCCAGTTCTTCCAACACCATTTGTTGAAGACACTATCCTTTCCCCACTGTGTGGTCTTGGTACCTTTGTGCATTTGGCCTTATATGCAGAGGTTTATTCCTGAATTCGTTATTCTGTCCCATTGGTCTATATAAATGTACTTATCTAATATCATACTGTTTTGGTTATAGTAGCCTTATAATATGTTTTGAAGTCAGAAAATAAGAGACCTCCAGTTTTGTTCTTCTTTATAAACATATTTTGGTTACATAGGGTCTTTTGTTGTTTCATATAAATTTTGGAACTTTTTTTTCCTATTTCTTTAAAGAATGCCATTGGGAGTTTCATAGGGATTCACTGAAATTGTAGATTGCTCTGGGTAGCATGGACATTTTAACAATATTAGGTCCTCCAATCCATGACAAAATAAAAATCTTTCCATTTATTTCTATCTTCTTTAATTTCTTTCATCACTATTTTGTTTTAGTTTTCAGTGCACAAATCTTTTGCCAGCATGAATAAGTTTATTTCTAAGTATTTTATTTTTTGATACTATTATAGTTGATAATATTATAAATATATTGTAAATATATTATATTTATATTTATTTATAAATATATTTACATACATTTATATATTATATTATAAACAAAATAGTATAAACATAACAAATATAATAACAACATAATAACTAGTTGATAATGTTATAAATAGGACCTTCTTATTTCCTTTTTGGATTGTTCATTATTAGTGTATAAAATTGCAACTGATTCTTGTATGTTGATTTTGTATCCTGTACTTTGCCAGATTTATTTAACAGTTAATTTTTTGTGCAATCTTTTCTGTTTTCTACATATAATTTCATGTCATCTGTAATTTACATCTTCCTTTCCATTTGGGTGACTTTTGTTTCTCTGTCTTGCCTAATTGCTCTGGCTAGTACTTCCAGAACCATGTTGAATAGAAGTGGCAAGAGTGAGCGTCCTTTTAAGAAAGGTGAACCCTCTTATACTGTTGGTGGGAATGCAAACTGGTACAGCCACTCTGGGAAACAGTACGGAGGTTCCTCAAAAAGTTAAAAATAGAGCTACCCTATGACCCAGCAATTGCACTATTAGGTATTTATCCAAAGGATACAAACATAGTGATTCATAGGGGCACCTGCACTCCAATGTTTATAGCAGCAATGTCCACAATAGCCAAAATATGGAAAGAGCCCAGATGTCCATCAACAGATGAATGAATGAAAGAAGATGTGGTATATATACAATGGAATATTACTCAGCCATCAAAAAAATGAAATCTTACCATTCGCAATGACATGGATGGAACTAGAGGGTATTATGCTAAGCGAAACAAGTTAATCAGAGAAAGACAATTACATGATTTTACTCATATGTGGAATTGAAGAAACAGAAGAGATGAACACAGAGGAAGGGAGGGAAAAATAAAATAAGATGAAATCAGAGAGAGAGGGACAAACCATAAGAGACTCTTAACTATAGGAAACAAACTGAGCATTGCTAGAAGGGAGGGGTGTGAAGGGATGGGGTAAATGGGTGATGGACATTAAGGAAGGGATGTGATGTAATGAGCACCAGGTGTTATATGCAACTGATGAATCACTAAACTCTACCTCTGAAACTAATAATATACTATAATTGATTTTAAGTAGTTTAAATAATTTAAATTTTAAATAATTTAATTTTTTTAAAAAGAGTGAGCATCTTGTCTTTTCTTGATCTTAGAGGAAAGGCTTTCAGTTTCTCATCATTGAATATGATATTGGCTGTGGGCTTTTCATATATGGCCTTAATTATGACGAGATAATTTTCTTCTATTCCTACTTTGTTGAGTGTTTTTATTTTGAAAGGGTGTTGAATTTTGCCAAATGCTTTTTCTGTACCTATTGAGATGATCATTTGATTTCTAGTCCTCAGTTAATGTGATGTAGTACATTGATTTTCTTATATTGAACTATCCTTATATCCCAGTGTAATCCCACTTGGTCACAGTGTATGAACCTTTTTTTCCTTTTTTTTAATGCATATTTTTTTAATTTTAGTTAGTGAACATACAGTGCAATATTGGTTTCTGGAGTAGAATTTAATGATTCATCACTTACATACAACACCCAGTGTTCATCACAACAAGTGCCCTCTCTAATATCCATCACCCATCAAGCCCATTCCCCACTCACATCCCTCCATCAACCCTCAGTTTGTTCTCTATCATTAAGAGTCTCTTACACTTTATTTCCCTCTCTCCTCTTTTTCTTTTCTCCCTCCCCATATGTCATCTGTTTTCTTTCTTAAATTCCCCATATGAGTGAGATCATATGACATTTGTCTTTCTCTGACTGACATATTTTCCTTAGGGTAATACACTCTAGTTTCATCCACATCGTTGCAATATTCCATGGGGTGTCTGTATATAAATATATACACCCCATATCTTCTTTATCCACTCATCAGTCGATGGACATTTGGGCCCTCTCCATAGTTTAGCTATTGTTGAAAATGTTGATATAAACATCGGGGTGTATGCACCCTTTCCAATCTCTATTATTTTATCCTTTGGGTAAATTCCTCATAGTGCAATTGCTAGATTGTACGGTAGTTCTATTTTTAGTTTTTTGAGGAACCTTTATACTGTTCTCCAGAGTGGCTGCACCAGTTTGCATTCCCACCAACAGTGTAAGAGGGTTCCCGTTTCTCCATATCCTCACCAACATCTGTTGTTTCCTCTGTTGTTAATTTTAGCCATTCTGACAGGTGTGAGGTGGTATCTCATCGTGGTTTTGACTTGGATTTCTCTCATGATGAGTGATGTTGAGCATCTTTTTATGTGTCTGTTGGCCATCTGGATGTCTTCTTTGGAAAAATGTCTATTCAGGTCTTCTGCCTATTTTTTAACTGGATTATTTGTTTCTGGGGTGTTGAGTTTGGTAAGTTCTTTATAGATATTGGATACTAAGCCTTTATCAGATATGTCATTTGCAAATATATTTTCCCATTCCATAGGTTGCCTTTTAGGTTTATTGATTGTTTCCTTCGCTGTGCAGAAGCTTTTTATCTTGATGAAGTCCCAATAGTTCACTTTTGCTTTTGTTTCCCTTGCCTCTGGAGACTTATCTAGTAAGAACTTGCTACGGCTAATGTTAAAGAGGTTGTTGCCTGTGTTCTCCACGATTTTGATGGTTTCCTGTCTCACACTTAGGTCTTTCACCCATTTTGAATTTATTTTTGTCTATAGTGTAAGAAAGTGGTTCAGTTTCATTCTTCTGCATGTCACTGTCCAGTTTTCCCAACACCAATTGTTGTAGAGACTTTTTCCCATTGCATATTCTTTCCTGCTTTGTTGAAGATTAGTTGGCAATATAATTGTGGGTCCATTTCTGGGTTTTCTATTCTGTTGCATTGATCTATGTGTCTGTTTTTGTGCCAGTACCATACTGTTTTTTTTTTTTTTTTGAAGACTTTATTTATTTATTTGTCAGAAGAGAAAGAGAGAGCACAAGCAGGGGGAGAGACAGGCAGAGGGAGAAGCAGGCTCCCCGCTGAGCAAGGAGCCGACACAGGACTTGATCCCAGGACCCTGGGATCATGACCTGAGCCGAAGGTAGATGCTTAATGGACTGAGCCACCCAGGCATCCCAGCACCATACTATCTTAATAACTACAGCTTTGTAATATAGCTTGAAATCTGGAATTGTTTTGCCTCCAGTTTTGTTTTTCTTTTTCAGAATTGCTTTGGCTACTAGGATCTTTTGTGCTTCCATACAAATTTTAGGATTGTTTGTTCTGGCTCTGTGAAAAATGCTGGTGTTATTTTGATAGGGATTGCATTAAATGTGTACACTGCTTTGAGTAGTATAGACATTTTAACAATGCTTGGTTCTTCCAATCCATGAGCATGGAATGTCTTTCCATTTCTTTGTGTCCTCTTCAATTTCTTTCATAAGTTTTATAGTTTTCTGAGTACAGATCTTTTACTTCTTTAGTTAGCTTTATTCCTACATACCTTATTGTTTTTGGTGCAACTGTAAATGGGATGAATTCCTTGATTTCTTTTTGTGCTTCTTCATTGTTTGTGTATAGAAATGCAACTGATTTATGCACATTTATTTTATATCCTGCAATTTTGCTGAATTGATGTATTAGTTCTAGTAATTTTCTGGTGGAGTCTTTTGGGTTCTCTACATAGAGTATCATGTCATCTGCAAATAGTGAAAGTTCGACTTCTTCCTTGCCAATTAGATGCCTCTTATTTCTTTTTGTTGTCTGACTGCTGAGGCATAGACTTCCAGTACTATGTTAAATAGTTATGATGAGAGTGGACTTCCTTGTCTTGTTCCTCACTGTAGGGGAAAGGCTCTCAGTTTTTCCCCATTGAGGATAATATTAGCTGTGGGTCTTTCATCTGTAGCCTTTATGATGTTGATATATGTTCCATCTATCCCTACTTTGTTGAGGGTTTTTATCAAGAAAGGATCCTGTATTTTGTCAAATGCTTTTTCTACATATGATACTTTTAATGTACTGTTGAATTCTATTTACTAATATTTTGTTGAGTATTTTTCATCTGTATTCTCCAGGAATATTTGCCTGTAGCCTTCATAACTTGTAGTGTCATTATCTGGCCTTGATATCAGGGTGAAGCTGGTCTTGTAAAGTAAGTTTGAGAATTTTTCCTCCTCTTCAATTTTTTGGAACAGTCTGAGAAGCATTGGCCTTAATTCTTTTTCACATCTTTGATAGGATTCACCTGTGAAGCTTCTGGTCCTGGGCTTTTCTTTGTTAGGAAGTTTTTGTTTACCAATCTTCTTATTAGTTATAGTTTTGTTCAGATTTTCTATTTCTTCATTTTTGGTCATGGTAGGCTGTATGTTTCTAAAAATTTAAGCATTTCTTCTAGGTTATCCAATTTATTGGCTAATCATTGTTCCTGGTAGTCTCTTATGATCTTTTGTATTTCTTAAGTATCAGTTGTACTATCTCCTCTTTCATTCCTGATTTTATTCATTTGAGTATTCTCCTTTTTCTTCTTAATCTAGCTAAATATTTATCAATTTTGGGGTATCTTCTCAAGAAACCAACCCTTATGGGGCGCCTGGGTGGCTCAGTCGGTTAAGCATCTGTCTTCAGCTCAGGTCATGATCTCAGGGTCTTGGAATCGAGCCCCGCATTGGGCTCCCTGCTCTGTGGAGAGCCTGCTTCTCCCTCTCCCTCTGCCTGCCTCTCTGCCTACTTGTGCTATCTCTCTGTCAAATAAATAAATAAAATCTTAAAAAAAAACAACAACCCTTTGTTTTTTTTATCTCCATGACTTACTTATTTTATAACTAGAAGTTTGTAACTGTTGACCCCCTTTGCCATTTCACCCACCCCCATCCCCATCCCCTCTGGCAACCACCAATCTGTTCATTGTATCTATGAGGTTTTTTGTTTTGTTTTGTTTTGCTTTTTAGATTCCATATATATATATATATATATATAACCAAGATCATATGGCATTTGCCTTTCTCTGATTTCACTTAGCATAATGCCCTTAAGATCCATCCATGTTATTGTAAATGGCATAATCCAATTCCTTTTTATGACTGAATAGTATCTCATTGTGTATATATATACCACATTTTCTTTATCCATTCATCCACTGATGGACATTAGGGTTGTTTCCGTAACTTGTCTATTGTAAATACTGCACGGAACATAAGGGTGCATATATCTTTTCAAATTAGTGTTTTTGTTTTCTTTGGATGAACACCCAAGAGTAAAATTGCTAAATCATATGACAGTTCTATTTTTAACTTTTTTATTCCAGTATAATTAACAGTGTTATACTGGTTTCAGGTATACAATATAGTGATTTGCTTTCAGGTGTACAATATAATGATTCAACAATTCTATACATAACTCAATGCTCATCATAATAAGTGTATCTTAATTCCCTTTACCTATTTCACCCATTCCCTCCACCTAGCTCCCCTCTGGTAACCACCATTTGTTCTCTATATTTAAGAGTCTGGGGGTTTTTTCTCTTTATTTCTTTGTTTTGTTTATTAAATTCCACATATGAGTGAAATCATATGGTACTTGTATTTCTCTGACTGACTTATTTCACTTAGCATTACACCCTCTAGGTCCATCCATGTTATTGCAAATGGCAAGATTTTGTTCTTTTTTATGGCAGAGTAATATTCCATTGTGTGTACATGTGAGGATCATCTATAAAGCTGCATCAGAAAACTGGGCCTTGGAGGGAGGCATGGAGCCTGAGGCTCTGATGGTAGAGAACTACAGGATCTACTTCTACCAGCTATGGTATGACCAAGACTAAGCAAGATTTGAGTCCCCTCCTAAAACCCAGCCAATGGAGAACAAGAAATATAAGTTCTGTGTAAGCTGTGGCTGTCCGGCTGAAATGAGACAAAAAGAAATTCCCAGGATCATAGAACAACTTGAGGACCTGGTTCTCTATAGCTCAGCCACTAAAAACAGCATCCAGTATCAAGTGGGTAATGGCATGTACCTCCACCCCGAGGCCTTCACATTCAAGATCAAGCTGTCCAGTCCCATGAAACACCCACAGAAGGGGTCTGTGAATGAAGACCTATATCTAGCACACTACTGGAAATATTCCAATTATATCAAAAGTAGCAACGTGGATGTCCCTGAGCCATACCCAATTGGCCAAAGAAATCTTCTGTATCAAGATGAGCAATGGCAGGCCTGATAAGACAGACATCAAGATCAGAATCAACAAATTCTACAGGCCAAAGAACACACACAAGTCTATCCAGGAAAGTTACCATGCAGACATCAACATGCTTTATGAGAGCACTGAGGAGGCTGACTTAATGGTGGTGGAAAGAATATTCTTTTTTTTTTTTTTAATATGTCATCCCACTGTCTTCTGGCCTGTAAGGTTTCTACTGAGAAATCCATTAATGGAATATATCACCCCACTCCCTTTCAGCCTGCAAGGTTTTGCTGAAAAATCCAGTGATAGTCTTATAGGATTTCCCTTGTATGTGATGAGTAGCTTTTCTCTTATTGTTTAAAAAATTCTCTCTGTCTTTGATTTTTTGATTATCAAGTGTCTCACCATGGATTTCTATGAGTTCATCCTATCAGGGCTCTTTTGGGCTACTTAAATCTGAATGTCCATTTCACCACCACCCCAGATTTGAGAAATGTTTGACCATTATTTCTTTAAATTAGCTTTCTGACACTTTCTCTCTCTTCTCTTTCTGGGTCTCTCATAATGATATATTGGTCCTTTTAATGGTGTACCATATGTTGCTTGGGCTGTCTTCACTCATTTTCACTTTTTTCTGTTCCTCTGACTGGATAATTTCAAATGACCTATATTCAAGTTTGCGGATTGTTTCTTCTGCTTGATAAGTTTGCTGTGAAAGCCTCTGTTAATATTTCATCTGTTGTGGTATTCTTCGCTCCAAAACTTGTTGGTTCTTTTTTTTTTATAATTTCTATGTATGTTGATATTCTCATTTTGTGCATACATTGTTATCTTGAGTTCACAGAGCATCTTTACAAAAATTATTTTGAGTTCTTTGTGAGGTAATAAATTTACCTCTATTCCATTAGGATTGGTTTCTGGAGATACATTTTCTTCCTTTGAAAAGAACTCCAATATATGGAGGCTAAAGAGCATCCTACTGAAGAATGAATGGGTCAACCAGGAAATTAAAGAACTAAAAAAAATTCATGGAAACAAATGAAAATGAAAACACAACTGTTCAAAATCTTTGGGATGCAGCAAAGGCAGTCCTAAGAAGAAAGTATATAGCAATACAAGCCTTTCTCAAGAAACAAGAAAGGTCAAATACACAACCTAATCCTACACCTAAAGGAGCTAGAGAAAGAACAGCAAATGAAGCCTAAACCCAGCAGGAGAAGAGACATAATGAAGATCAGAGAAGAAATCAATGAAATAGAAACCAAAAGAACAGTAGAACAGATCAACGAAACTAGGAGGTGGTTCTTGGAAAGAATTAGTAAGATTGATAAACCCCTGGCCAGATTTATCAAAAAGAAAAGAGAAATGACCCAAATAAATAAAATCAAGAATGAAAGAGGAGAGATCACAACTAACACCAAAGAAATAAAACAATTATAAGAACATATTATGTGCAAATATATGCCAGCAAATGAGATAATCTGGAAGAAATGGATGCATTCCTAGAGATGTATAAACTACCAAAACTGAACAAGGAAGAAACAGAAAACCTGAACAGACCCATAACCAGCAAGGAAATTGAAGCAGTCATCAAAAATCTCCCAACAAACAAAAGCCCAGGGCCAGATGGCTTCCAAGGGGAATTCTAGCAAACATTTAAAGAACATTTAATACCTATTCTTCTCAAACTGTTCCAAAAAATAGGAATGGAAGGAAAACTTCCAAACTTGTTTTATGAGGCCACCATTACCTTGATCCCAAAACCAGACAAAGACTCCATCAAAAAGGAGAATTACAGACCAATATCCCTGATGAATATGGATGGAAAATTCTCACCAAAATACTAGCCAATAGGATCCAACAGTACATTAAAAGGATTATTCACCACGACCAAGTGGGATTTATTCCTGGGCTGCAAGGTTGGTTCGACATCCACAATTTAATCAATGTGATACAATACATTAATAAAAGAAAGAACAAGAACTATATGATCCTCTCAATAGATGCAGAAAAAGCATTTGACAAAGTACAGCATCCTTTCTTTTTTTGTTGTTTTTGTTTTTTTAAATTTTTTATTGTTATGTTAATCATCATACATTACATCATTAGCTTTTGATGTAGTGTTCCATGATTCATTGTTTGTGCATAACACCCAGTGCTCCAAGCAGAACGTGCCCTCTTTAATACCCATCACCAGGCTAACACATCCCCCACCCCCCTCACCTCCAGAATTCTAAGTTTGTTTTTCAGAGTCCATCATCTCTCATGGTTCGTCTCCCCCTCTGATTTACTCCCCTTCATTCTTCCCCTCCTGCTATCTTCTTCTTCTTCTTTTCTTAACATATATTGTATTATTTGTTTCAGAGGTACAGATCTGTGATTCAACAGTCTTGCACAATTCACAGCACTCACCATAGCACATACCCTCCCCACTGTCTATCACCCAGCCACCCCATCCCTCCCACCCCCCCACCACTCCAGCAACCCTCAGTTTGTTTCCTGAGATTAAGAATTCCTCATATCAGTGAGGTCATATGATACATGTCTTTCTCTGATTGACTTATTTCACTCAGCATAACACCCTCCAGTTCCATCCACATTGTTGCAAATGACAAGATCTCATTCCTTTTGATGGCTGCATAATATTCCATTGTGTATATATATCACATCTTCTTTGTCCATTCATCTGTCAATGGACATCTTGGCTCTTTCCACAGTTTGGCTATTGTGGACATTACAGCATTCTTTCTTGATTAAAACTCTTCAGAGTGTAGGGATAGGGGGACATACCTCAATATCATAAAAGCCATCTATAAAAAACCCACAGTGATTATCATTCTCAATGGGGAAAAACGGAGAGCTTTTCCCCTAAGGTCAGGAACATGGCCGGGATGTCCACTATCACCACAGCTCTCCAACACAGTATTAGAAGTCCTAGCCTCAGCAATCAGACAACAAAAAGAAATAAAAGGCATCCAAAACGGCAAAGAAGAAGTCAAACTCTCATTCTTCACAGATGAGATGATACTCTATGTGGAAAACCCAAAAGACTCCACCCCAAAACTACTAGAACTCATATAAGAATTCAATAAAGTGGCAGGATATAAAATCAATGCACAGAAATTAGTGGCATTTCTATACACCAACAACAAGACAAAAGAGAGAGAAATTAAGGAGTCGATCCCATTTACAGTTGCACCCAAAACCATAAGATACCTAGGAATAAATCTAACCAAAGAGGCAAAGAATCTATACCCAGAAAACTATAGAATACTCATGAAAGAAACTGAGGAAGACACAAAGAAATGGAAAAACGTTCCATGCTCATGGATTGGAAGAACATATATTGTGAAGATGTCAATTCTACCTAGAGCAATCTACACATTTAATGCAATCTCTATCAAAATACCATCCACTTTTTTCAAAGAAATGGAACAAATAATCCTAAAATTTGTATGGAACCAGAAAAGACCCTGAGTAGCCAAAGGAATATTGAAAAAGAAAAGCAAAGCTGGCAGCATCACAGTTCCGGACTTCAAGCTCTATTACAAAGCTGTTATCATCAAGACAGTATGGTACTGGCACAAAAAGAGACACATAGATCAATGGAACAGAACAGAGAGCCCAGAAATGGACCCTCAACTCTATGGTCAACTAATCTTCGACAAAGCAGGAAAGAATGTCCAATGGAAAAAAGACAGTCTCTTCAACAAATGGTGTTGGGAAAATTGGACAGCCACACACAGAAGAATGAAACTGCACCATTTCCTTACACCACACACAAAAATAGACTCAAAATGGTTGAAAGACCTAAATGTGAGACAGGAGTCCATCAAAATCCTAAAGAAGAACACAGGCAGCAACCTCTTCGAACTCAGCCTCAGCAACTTCTTCCTAGAAACATCACCAAAGGCAAGGGAAGCAAGGGCAAAAATGAACTATTGGGTCTTCATCAAGATAAAAAGCTTTTGCACAGCAAAGGAAACAGTCCACAAAACTAAAAGACAACTCACAGAATGGGAGAAGATATTTGCAAATGACATATCAGATAAAGGGCTAGTATCCAAAATCTGTAAAGAATTTATCAAACTCAACACCCAAAGAACAAATGACCCAATCAAGAAATGGGCAGAAGACATGAACAGACATTTCTGCAAAGAAGACATCCAAATGGCCAACAGATACATGAAAAAGTGCTCTACAACACTCAGCATCAGAGAAATCCAAATCAAAACCTCAATGAGATACCACCTCACATCAGTCAGAATGGCTAAAGTTAACAAGTCAGGAAACGATAGATATTGGCAAGGATATGGACAAAGGGGAACCCTCCTACACCATTGGTGGGAATGCAAGCTGGTGCAGCCACTCTGGAAAACAGTATGGAGGTTCCTCAAAAAGTTGAAAATAGAGCTACCCTACAACCCGGCAATTGTATTACTGGGTATTTACCCCAAAGACACAAATGTAGTGATCCAAAGGGGCACATGCACCCCAATGTTCATAGCAGCAATGTCCACAACAGCCAAACTATGGAAAGAGCCTAGATGTCCATCAACAGATGAATGGATAAAGAAGATGTGGTATACACACACACACACACACACACACACACACACACACACACACACACAATGGAATATTATGCAGCCATCAAAAAATGAAATCTTGCCATTTCCAATGACATGGATCGAATTAGAGGATATTATGCTAAGCGAAGTAAGTCAATCAGAGAAAGACAATTATCATATGATCTCACTGATACGAGGAATTTGAGAAATAAGACAGAGGATCATAGGGGAAGGGAGAGCAAAATGAAACAAGATGAAACCAGAGGGGGAGACAAACCATAAGAGACTCTTAACCTCAGGAAACAAACTGAGTGTTGCTGGAGTGGAGGGGGTGGGAGGGATGGGGGGCTGGGTGATGGTCATTGGGGAGGGTATGTGCTATGGTGAGCGCTGTGAATTGTGTAAGACTGATGAATCACTGACCTGTACCCCTGAAACAAATAATACATTATATGTTAATAAATAATCAGAGAACTGTACCCCTGAAACAAATAATATATTGTTAATAAATAAATGATACATTATGTTAATAAATAAATAAATAAATAAATAAATTATATATGTAGAGAGAGAGAGAGTTCCTTTGATTGGGCCATGTTTCCCTCTCATGTGTCTCATAGCTTTATGGTAATATCCAAACATTTGAAAAAACAGCCCTCTTTCTGTCTTTATAAACTGGCTTTGTGCAGACAGAGACCCTCACCAATCTGTCCAACTACAGATTCTTGGGACCTCTGAAACCATTTTGGGAAGCAATTTCCCTGGGTCTGTACATGGCATTTCTTAATTCAAGAAACTTAAATGATTTCTTTTTCAGGAGCTCATAATTTCTTCCTCTAGTATCTGTCTATGGCATTGCAAGTTCTCTGGATCTTCAGCAGCAAGCTGCAGGCACTAGGCATCCAAAGTATGTTGGCTTCTTATCAGTACCGTGAGTCAGAAGGACAGATATCAGTCCCTTGGGCAGCGCTCTGAAGAGCTGGAACATTGGTACACATGCTCCACTCTTCTCTTTTCCCCCAAGGTAGAAGTGGTGAGCCAGAACATTCTCTCCTGGCATTGAGCTGTGCTGCCTTGGAGGAGAGGTTGACATGGGTAAAATGAAATTGCTCTTATCTGTTTCACTGCAACTGTTCTCTGCTTTTTGCTCACCTGGGATACTGCAACTTCTTAACTAAATTCTGAAAATCTCATGAATGTATTTTGGTTTGTATATTATTGCTTAATCAGTGTTTCTAATGGGGGAAAGAGAGCACAGACCTCCTGTTCTGCCATTTTGCTAACATCTGCTCATATTTTGTTTTGCATATTTAAGAGTGTGGGTAAGATTCAGACATTTTCATACATTCAAAGCCTGAGAAAATTTACCACTCAGATTCTCACAGTGAACCACTAAATTTTCATAAAATTCAATTTAAATAAAGAATGAATGGTTTGAAAAAAACCAAGGTGAGCAAATAAATTGCCAAATTTCAGAGCCAGTTTGAACAAACACTGACTCTAAAAAACAAACCAAAAAATGTGATTAAAAAAACTAGATAAAACTAAATAGTGGAAATAGTTTTATTACATAAAATGGGAGAGGGTAAAAGGAATTAAAACTTCCTGAGTTATGTATTATACTGATAAAGGATAGAAATATTAATTAAATTAAACTGCCAATTTAAGCCTGCATATCCTCAGGATGATTCAAATATCCTTCTCAGGTCATAATTCCAATAAAAAAGAATATCTGTTCATTTCCCTTTAGTCTACCCTCAATTCAAGAGTTTAAGAATGCAATAAGTTACCAACTACTATTCTATAACTATTATAACAGGCAGATTTATTAGCAGTAAATTTGCTTCAATGATTACATCCCTCTTCAGAGATCTATGAGCACCTCACTGATCCTTTTAACCAGAAGTTAAATGTTTCCTGCTCATCCATCCTTACCTGACAATTCTTTTTAAGTTTGAATCAAGATTTGGTCTCTTTATTTCTAAACAAAGCAGCAGCATAATCAGTGATGCATATCTGAATTACCTGGAATAAGCACTGCAAAAATATATATACTGTATTCTACATCCACATTCCCAGATGTACTTATGCGGTAGGACTTAGATGAATCCCGGGCAGGAAAACTTCTCTGTACCCAAGTCACTCTGATGCACAGCTCATGATCTTCAAATGAAATCTATCTGCATTTTCCAGGACATCAGGCAGCAAAATATCATTTATATCAATGCTCTACCATGTGCTGAATCTACCCCGAAAAGTAACTTCCTGCAGTTAAATTTTAATAGAGCTACAATGTGGTACCATTCAATTTTTTAAAATTTTGCAGCAATATATGCTCTTATAAGATATTGAAAAAAATTAATACAGTTGTTCTTAATTCCTTTTTATTTTTTCTTTTTCTTATTCTAATGTGTATATATGTGTGTGTGTATACTTTTTGCTAAAAGTTAAATCATGCTTTTTTTTATATACCAGTTTATTTTTGTCTTTCTTCATGTAACATTATATTGTGGCCATTTACCAGTCTTTGCAAAAATCTCCCAACACTTGAATTTTTGTTTTATATTTCCTCATATAGACATACTATAATTTATCTACCAATTCTGCATTGTTGAACATTTAATCATTTTCAATTATTTTACTAAGATAAATAACGATGTGAAGTTCTTTAGCATAAATCTTTGCACTTTCCTTTAATTATATCTTTAAGAGAGATTCTCAAGAATGTAAATAAGTGAGGGTGAACATTTTAAAGCTCTGCATTCCAGACATGTTGTACTAAGGTTCTATTATTGATATGCATCTGTATTTCTTATGGAGGTTCATACTATTGTAGAAACTCTATACTTTTATGGATCATTGTGAAATATGTAGTCTAAGGATAGAACATTTTACTCATCATAGTGGAGAATGGGGTCGCAGGGAAATAAGAGACTTGAACCTTTTTCCCTTCCTTACAGCTTACTTGCTCTGTGGCCTATAGCAATTCACTGTACTATTTTCTTGAAAAGCTGCCTCAAGGCTCCACAGAGTAAGGATGAACAAGAGAGTAACATTCACATTCTCTTGAAGATTGTACTGTATGCTATAAAATTCAAGCAGAAAAAAATGAGATAAAAATAGAGTTGAACTTAACACACAAGACCAAATGAGGGACTACATTGCTTTAGGGGTGAAATTGTAAAGAATTACATTTAACATATCTGTAGAAGTTTCCACAGACTGAAATACCTTGTTGCCTGAAACAGGCATTTACCTTTCTGTTTAAAAACATCTACAATTTTTCACTTAGCAAAGCAAATTCACTTTATAAAGTTCACACGGATCCATAATTATCTCTTATCCAATTCTTACTTAAGATTTCAAGTTATTTATATTCTATTTTTTTCTGAAATGCTCATTTAAAATTAATAAAGGGGATAGTTTAATTGCTTTTAAAACACCAAGAAAAATTCTCTTGAGCTGATGCCGATTTGGTAGAAGAGAGGAGCCTATTTGAAATGAAACACCTATTGAAAATTTAAATTTTGTAGTATCTTTTGAAAATGTATAGGAACAATACATTCTAAAAATGCTTCTGAGCATTTTCTAAGTGTCTGGCACTGTGTTAGACAATAAAGATTCAGGAAACAATAAGACAAATGATCTCTCTTCAAAGAGTTCAGAGCATAATGAGAAAAGTTAACATGTATACAAATAATTACAGCGCCATGGGTAAGTGCTACTAGACTTGAAGAAACATTCAGGCTGGAGTAAATAATGACAAATTGAGTGTATGGTTAGGTATAGAAAAACTTCTCAGCAAACGGAACTTTTGAACAGACAAAAAAAGAATAAGCCTTCACAGAAGTAAAAAGAAGAAGCACATTAAAAGCATAAAGAATAGCATGTTGCATTAAAAGAACATAGAATTATAGAACTTGGACTATATTATCATGGTCAGAAAGTCTCACATTATGTAAGAATTCTCTATTAAAACACATTTATTCTCTCTACATTTGCAATCAGGTATCACATTTCCTTCTGCTGGAATCCTAAGAAGTTACTAGAAATTGTTTTATTTAGTGCTTTTGTACAAATATTTTACATAATTCTCTCCAAACTAAAACTGATTTTTAAGTGAAATTTTAATAAAAACATGAAAAAAATCATTCAGTAATGAAGCTAAAACCAGAAAGGCAGTGAACCTTCAGAATTTGAGATGTTTTCTACAAGGGCTAAATAACTGAGCAGAACTTCAAGAAGTTGATTGTACATAAAAGACTGTTTCCCCACAGCTCGGCCCCACTGCTAGGAATGGCATTTTCAGGAGAGCTGAGCAGAGTACAGAAGAGCCTGGAATCCTTCCCAGGTCTCAGTGAGTTTGTGTTCAGGACTTTGATCTCTTCAGAATGAGGCATGATATAAATACAAAGTATTTATTACTAACTTTTCACAGAAAAATTATCTCAGAAAAATTTAAGAGATGAACAGTAAAATTTCAACCTAGCCAAACAACATCCTTTATTTTATGTCTAACAGCCTGCTAAATAAAGTAAAACAAAATGTTATGAGCAATTAACATTTCTCATACTTATGCAGTGTTTCTGTACAAATGCCTATTAAATATTAAGGTGGATCATGGCTGGCGGCATGCTAGGGCTCTGCAAAACACACAGCATATTAGCCACCATCATTTGTCTGCATCAGCAGAAGCTGCAATTCCAAGATAATCAAGTTCTTTTCCCCCTTCCCTGTGTGCATCTAGGTTTTTTTTCCCAGTTTTATCCTCCTCCCCACTGAAAATCAAAGTCAGTGATTTAATATTTACATTTTTTAAGACTACATATAAAAGAGGTACGTTAAACTACATTGGGAGATTTACTAGGAAAGAAGGCAATGCTGGGACTGCACACACACTCTTTTCCCTAATATTTTCTAGAATAAAACATTAGGCAAGAAAATGAGAATTTTTTTATCTATTCAGCAGACGTAGAGAGAAGACTCATCTACCAGATTACAGAACTACAGAAAGCCCTATGGAAGGGTAGAAGGAGGGAGCACCTTCCCATAGTAATCCATTCATACTCTCCTAGACCAGCTTTCCTCCCAGAAGGTAGTAGCTAGTTATCCAAAATTCCCAGATAAGGAAAAGATCTGATACTTAGGAACTAATCATGTCCTGTATTGCACACTTTGGTACATTTATTCCTCATAACAATTCTGGAAGTAGGAAACCATTTTACAGATGAGGAAACTGTATCAGGAAAATTAGGTAAAATATGTTGCTAGTCACTGATTGCATCTCTGCAGAACACTAAAGCATACGATACTTTCCTTGTAATGAGCCATCTCATGTGAGTCTCTCCAATCTTAGCACCACCACCCCCACCCTTACTTTTTTCACACAGTCTTCTAACCAAATGAAACTCAGTACACATAGATTACTGATACCTGTTCCATAAAGATGTAAAAATCCAATTTATAGTTATCTCACTCCCTTCTCTTCATCCAGGTCATAAAAAGTCTACCCATATGAGTTCAATTTTTTTATTAAAGTCCCAGTCCAATTCACTTCAAGGTTGGGAACAGACTGAGTTTGGAAAGGCCATTCCAATCCAGAGGGTCTCTGAAATATGTCCAATGACCTGTGTATTCAAGCTCAATGGACATTTGCCTGGTTTCTCTGGAAACTGTCTCCAGTGTGTATCCAATGGTTTATTGTCATGAAAACATAATGGTGCAATCCAATCTTCTTCCACATAAGAGGCATTCCAATGAGCCCCACCCCTTCAAGGGACCCAGCTTATTCCAACCAGACCTTCATGATTGGTCTGGAAGGTGCAAACACATAGGTACATTTTATGGCAATTAATTGTTTCATTTATTGCTTTTTTAATATAAAATATCCATGAAGAATATTAGGTCAAAATCTTCATGCTGTTTCTCTTATCACATAATAATAATAGTTATTACTTATTGAGCCCTTATGTGTCAGAAACTGCTCTATTTTTAGAATAAGCTCATTTAATTTTTATCACAACCCTTTAAGGCAGGTGCTATTTTCATCCACATTTGTTCAAATGAAGGAAAGGAAGCAGGAATGCATTAATTTCTCTATGGGTACAAAGTCAGAGTGAAACTTAATCCCAGGGAATCTGGCTCCAAATGCCAAGCCTTTAACCTGCACTCTGCCACCAGCTGGTTATTTCTATTAGTTAGCAACCCATTATGCTGTACACCTGAAACTTATACAGTGTTGTGTGTCAATCGTATATCAGTAATATTGAAAAAATCCTATTAAATGAAATTTAACGTGCTGATGTTTCAAGGGTTATTACTGATAGGTTTCTGAAACTTTGCTGTAATTCCCATTTTTTCATGGCAAATACAATTCACGTTCCAGATTTTTCATTCAATTGGTTTTACAGTGACATTTCATAAGAGAAGGGCAAAGTATTTCTCTTGGTAGTTTGAATCCTATGAATTTGGAAAATATATAAGGGGTTTTTTTGAGCCTGCAAAATATACATTTTTATATTTTTATATATTTATTTAGACCTATTTATATATTTTATATGTATAAAAATTAAGAATTAAGTTACATTGCTAAGGGCTATTTGAATGTACAAATACATTTTCACAACCAATATGTATTCGATTATAAGTAAGCCTATTGCATTTTTCTAATGATTTTTAAATTTTTTCTCTTAAAAATCAGGTCGATTTTCAATGATACCTTTCTATGAAAATCCTGCCAAACAGGATTCAGGCAATGAGTGTTGTAATCAGAAAGAACTCCTTCTGTGCTTTGGCCAGACTTTCCCATGATTTCTTAAAACCCCTCAAACATCTCAGAAATCAAGATTAAATCAGGAAGAACTGACACACATACATACAACTACAATATGCCAGGAACCAGCACTATTATTTAAATGGAAACTATTCGGAAGAGCTGCCTCTTGTAGAATTTGATTACACACAATACTCAATGTCTTAAGGCTGTGTTTGATTTCTGAGCTCCAGTGGCTTTGCAGGTAGATGGCTGATCTTTTTTCTGCACTCTTGGGAAGAGTTGTAGTTTTAAGGTAATACAAAATAATCCAAGAAGCAGTAGAATATATTTTTAAAGTACTGGCCTGGGATTCATTAGAATAGGTAACTTCTAATCTTGGCCTTTTGGTACCCAGCTGTGAGGTCTTCAGCTCATCTCTCCTTTCTGTGTCACAGTTTGCTTCCCCACAAATAAAGAGGGTTCATTCATTCCAGGTATTTACCCTGTACTGACCATATGCAAAACATTATGTTAAACTACATAGATGATACAAGTAGCCTTCAGTTTGCTAACTAATAGAAATAACCTGTGCTTTTAGAAATGCAGTTAGAAGTTATTCAGTTGAAATAGATATTACTTCCAGCGACCCAGAAATTCCTAAATCCTATCCTGTCAATCACCCATTCTTTTCAAGCCATTCCCAAGGGCATTATACGTACCAGGAGTAACAAATAAGAATGAAAGTATAGTTTTGTTAATAAATCAGCAATGATAGGGGCATTTGGGTGGTTCAGTCAGTCAAGAATCTGACTTTTGGGGCACCTGGGTGGCTCAGTCGTTAAGCGTCTGTCTTCAGCTCAGGTCATGATCCCAGGGTCCTGGGATTGAACCCCGCATCGGGCTCCCTGCTCGGCGGGAAGCCTGCTTCTCCCTCTCCCACTCCCCCTGCTTGTGTTCCCTCTCTCGCTGTGTCTCTGTCAAATAAATAAATAAATAAATCTTTAAAAAAAAAAAAAAGACTCTGACTCTTGTTTTCGGCTCAGGTCATGATCTCAGGGTCATGGGATCGAACCCTAGGTCAGGCTCTGTGCTCAGCCAGAGTCTGCTTGAGATTCTCTCTCTCCCACTCCCTTTGCCCCTCCCCACAGACTCTCTTTCTCTTTCCCAAATAAATCAGTAAATCTTTAAAAAATAAAGTCAGTAATGATAATAACAACTAAAATTTTTAATCACCTACTATGTAACAGAACTCATTCTAAGCATTTTTATGCATTAGCTTATTTGATCCTCAAAGCAAATCTATAAAAAAAAAAGTTTCATTTTTATCTTCATTTTTCATAAGAAAAAAATGAGTCCAAGAGAGTCAAAAAGAAGCTGAGTCAAATAGTAAGTGGCAAACCTCAGATTTCAGCTCAGGATTTGAATATACAGCCTGTGTTCTTAACATTCCTCCATATTGCCTCCTGTAACAAGATAAGGACCCAATAATTCAAGCAGAATTTCATCATAAGAGCTAACATACAGCAAAGAGTTTACCCCTTGATGTTCACCCTATGAAACTAAACTTTGTGTCTAGGTAAAAGGTAACACTTATGAAACTGATCTTCCTACCCCCAAGCAAATACCACTATCTTTAAGGCTACCTGTGTTTTGTGCATCTTTGTGAGTTTGTATTCTCTGTGAAAAGTCATACTCATATGAAGAAAATTAAATGTCTCTGACTACCCTTGCAACAACTAGACAGTTCTTAATTCAACTAATTGGAATCTACAGGAAATCAACACGCTACACGGGAAATAGAAGCAAAAGAGTCAGTTGGGTTTCTCGAATATGCCCTGGCTCAATTACCCCCTCCCCATATTAACAGAGGTAGTGAAAATAAAATAGAGTAAAAGACAAAAAACAGCAAAAACTGGACTGAACCTACCATTCTGCCCAGCTGTATAGAAGAAAACAGAACATAACTGAGTTTTAATACACTGATCTATCATTTTGTAAAATATGACTCTCTCATGGGGGTGGATAGCAGAAATGAAAGTTTACTGGCACAAAAATTGAAGTGTTCCTCTCCCCACATATATGGAGATAGTTTTCTTTCTTTTTCAAACAGGTTTCCTTTATATATTTTCTTTTATCCTTATAACAATAGTATAAGAAGTTAGTTATCTCTGAATCCATAGAGCACAATTGTGGAAAATATCTCCAAATACTTTAGTTCAAGATATATATGCTTTATTGCATCAATAAGCACACACTCTACCCATAATTCCTGAGACTGGTCTGATATTAACTCATACATGGTCTGTATTTAAATCAACAGATATTTATGAGAACCTGTTTCAATTTAAATACTTCTGTCATTGATACATTCAAGACAGCTAATGCCAACAAATAAAATAGATAAATCTGAATATGTTTGACCCTTATTTCATATTTAAGGATGTTCTTCCAGATTTGGAGGCTGACTAACTCAATTTGAGTCAGAAGTTTTATTTGTGATTGGAAGCTACCTTTTTTCCATCCTACAGTAAACCAGATTACCATTGAGGAGAAAGCCCACTCATTTAACTTTACATTCTTACTCTGAATTGCACCTTCTATGTCCCACACTAGAATCCACCGAATTGAACTGACTTTTAGATTTCCTCCAAATCAATTCTCAGTTAGCATCTTTAGAACCACATGTGATGCATTCAAAAAGATGCTATCACCCAAGCTAGTGTATTGCTGCTTTTCCTACAACAGCTCTCCAATGCTGTAGCCACACATTTTTAAAAAGATATTAATGACTGTAAAAGTGGCCACCCTGCCAACAGATATACAATACTGTGCTCAATTAAGATAACCCAATACTGGAAAAAGCTTTTTTTCCCCCAACACTTAGTTGAATCAGACTTGGACCCATGTTCCAAGTCTGAGAAAGCATCTTATTTTCCTTTATAAGTTAGAGAGTACATAAAACATTTCAGGGATATTTTCCCAATGTTTCCAAAAGAGTAACAGAGACAGTTATTTTTGTGTCTACCATAGCACTTAATGTTTCTGGCGAATGGAATATTTATCCAGAGGACAAAACTAAAACCTAAATGACACCCCTGACTCCTCTATCTCCTTCATGACTAACATCCAACTGATTAATTCCCTCTCTGCTATACACATGCTCACACACACACACACCCTTCCATCCTCATTACCACTGCAACTCACTTTCTCATCATCTCGCTCAACCATCCCCAAATAATTTATTGATTACTTCACGTTACTGGACCGAGTAACATGCTTGTTACTGGGTTTATAAAAAATGAAATGGAAACAGCAGATACCAAAGTACAGATGCAAAAACAGATGCATAATCAAACAACTAAATACATCATGTTAAATATTCTAGAAAGAAGAAAAAAAGCCCGATTTTCCTTGAGAGAGTCTGATGCAGATATATGGTTTTGAAGGAGAGAAAAAGCATGTGCAAGGCAGTGAGATGCTAAAGATCAAGGCACATTGATAATCAAATAGCCAAATATCTGTCGAATAGAGGTACACAGCAGTCTCCCCTAAGTGGCTTTCTGCCAGAAGTGTTTTCTCATCTATACCCTTCTTTACATGGCCACCATTTATTTTTCTAAAACATATGTCTGCGCCTGTAGTGCAACTCCTACAAAAATGTATACAGCCCGATTTCCCATAGCATAAGACATAAACTCTGCCCCCAAGCATTCATAGCCCATGCTTGAAATAGGACAATGGACTTAACCTATTGGCAGTGGTGGCAGTAGGTGGATTTTGACATAATTTTATAATTATGACATAATTTTTGACATAATTTTAATTGTTCTTTTGACATAATTTTTTTCTGGACTACCTGCCTTGTATAATAGTAGTTTTTTTCAGATGCTTTAGATTGACAGAAACATATCATATTCACACACTATTATTAGTTTTATTATTGAAACAAATGGGTTTTTTGTTTTTTAAAGATTTTATTTATTTATTTATTTATTTGACAGAGAGAGACAGAGCGAGAGAGGGAACACAAGCTGGGGGAGTGGGAGAAGGAGAAGCAGGCCTCCCATGGACCAGGGAGCCCGATGCGGGGCTCGATCCCAGAACCCCGGGATCAGGACCTGAGCCGAAGGCAGACACCCAACGACTGAGCCACACAGGTGCCCCGAAACAAATAGGTTTTATAGGTTATTTTTGTAACATTCAATTCCCACTCCCCATGTTTACTATAAGTATATAATAGAGGGGGGTTATTTTTGTTGTTTTAAACCAAGGGTTGACTAGTTCATTCGCAGTTCATTCATTCAACAAATATTGTTTGCTCATCTTCTATGAAAAGCACAGTTTAGTTCTCACAATACAGCGGTAACTCAGGCAAACTATCCCTGGCATTTTTGCCTTGTTTTGTTTTGTTTTACCTTTTGAACCTCTTCACCCATTTCTCTCACCCCATCCCCACCCCCAGCCTCTGGCAACCACTAATCTGTTCCATGTATGAACATGCTTTTGTTTTATTTTGTTTTTTAAACACAATTATTCTAACATTCCTATAGCAAAATGGCCACATCAAAATATCAAAATACTTTTGTTACTTCAACTAATCATTCTCAGGTGCTTGTTATGAACCAAGCACTTACAGATGCTTAGAATATGTCAATGAATGAAACAAAGATCCATGCCTTGGGGAGTTTAAATCCTAGTGAAATGAGAAGACAATAAAAATAAACTAATAAGAAAGGAAATTGATAAGTTTTAACATGATTAGCACAATGAAGGAGCTGAAGAGGTAAGAGAACCAAATATGCCGGGTTTGGGAAGTGGGCAGTTTGACATTTTTAACATGATTATGAGTATGGAATTCATTGAGAAAATAACATATGAGCAAAAACTTAAAGGAACTGAGGGAGTTAACCATGGAGATATCAGAGGAGGTGTGTTCCTAACAAAAGGAACTACCAGTCCAAATTCTCTAAGGGGAGAAAGGATAGGGCATCTTCAAGGAACAGCAAGAAGACCTGTATGGCTGGAATAGAGGAAGTGAAAGGAAGAGTAGTATAATGTCAGGACAGAGTATAAGATGAGGGGACTGATTATTTGGAATCCTGGTTAATATTATAAAGATGACAGCTTTATTCTGAATGAAATAGGAAACTATTGCAGGATTTTAGGCAAAATTATATGTTCTGATTTACACCTACATTTTCAAGGTAACACTCTAGCTACTGCCTTAAGAAAAAGGAAAGAAGCAGGGAGAAAAGTTAAGTAGCTACTGGCTACTTAAGTGAAAGATGAGCAAAGTGAAAGATGATGGTGGCTCAGAACAGGATGGCATCACTTTTGATGAGTAAAAATGATGAAAAGTGGTCAGATTCTGAATATAGTTTTAAGGTAGAACTAATAGAATGTCTTAACAGATTGGATGGAGATTATGAAGGAAAGAAAATAATCAAGTATAATTCTTTTTTTTGTTTGGGCCTAGAAAAAAAAAATGGAGTTGTCATCAAATGTAAGGGAAGACTACAGGTGTAGCTACTCTGGGTGTTGATTCACACTAAATGTAAGTGATCTAAACACCCTAATGAAAAAAAAGGTATTTGTATATTAGATAAGAAAGCAAGACCCAACTACATGGTGATTACAAGAAACCTACTTTAAATACAAAGAAACAAATAGCTTTAAAGTAAATGAATAGAAAAAGAGTTTCCATGCAAACACTAATCAAAAGAAAAGAGAGGCAGCTATATTTATATCAGACAAACTAGATTTCAAATCTCAGAATATTACTGGAGATAAACAAGGTCATTTCACAATGATAAATAGGTGAGTACTTCAATAGGGTCTAAAAATCATACATTTTTGTGTCCTAATAATAAAGTCTCAAGATGCATAAAGGAAATACTGATAGAACTGTGAGAAAAAAAATAGACAAATCCACAATTACAATCAGAGAATTCAATATCCCTCTCCTGACTGATAGAACAAGGAGACTCAAGTTCAGTAAAGAAATAATAGATTTGAAAAACACTATCAGTCAATTAGGCCTAATTTACATTTAGAGAACATTCTACGTGAAACAGCAGAACACATATCCTTCTCAAGTGTACATAGTCTATTTACCATGGTAAGCCATATCCTGAGCCATAGATCAAGTATCAATAAACTTAAAAGAATTACATTTATACATATTATGTTCTCTAATCACAATGGAATTAAATTAGAAATAAATAACACAAACATATTTGGAAATTTCCTAATTACTTGGAAACTTGAATAACACAGTTCTAAAGAACCCAAGGGTAAAAGAAGAAATCAAAAGTGAAATTAGAAAGTATTCTGGAATGAATGAAAGCACAACATATCAAAGTTTGTGGGATGCCACTAAAGTAGTACTTAGAGGGAAAGTTACAGCCTTAAATGCCCAAATTAGGAAAAAAAAGATCTTAAGTCAGTGACCTTAGCTTTCACCTAAGAATCTAGAAAATGAGGAGCAAAATAAACCTAAAACAAACAAAAGAAAGGAAATAAAAATATCAGAACTTAAATCAATAAAGTAGTAAACAGAAAAACAATGGAGAATATCAATGAAATGAAAACTGATATTGATTCTTTGAGATTAATAAAATTAATAGACCTCTAGTCATACTGACCAGGAAAATAGAAGATACAGGCTACCATTATCTGGAATGAGCAAAGTGACAAACTACAAATTTTACTGTTATTAAGAGCATAATATGGGAATTATTATGGCAATAAACTCAACTACTTAGATTAAATGAAAGTCACTTGGAAGAAAAACTACCAAATCTCAGTCAAGAAGAAATCAGTACTGTGAATAGCCCTATATCTATTACAGAATTTGCTTTTGAAAGCCTTCCCACAAAGAATAATACTAGATCGAATGGCTTCACTGGTGAATTCTACCAAATATTTAAGAAATAATACCACTTTTATACAAACAGCCCATAAAACTGAAGGACAAGCAATACTTCCCAACTCATTCTATAAGGCCATTATTACACTGATACCAACACAGAGAAAGACAATACCGAAAAGAAAATGACAAGCCAATGTTCCTCACAAAAATAGCTCTAAGTCTTACCACAATTTTAGCCAATTAAATCCAACAATATATAAAAAGAGTAATAGTCTAACCAAGTGAGTTTTATCACAGGAATGCAAGACTGATTTAGTAATTCAAAAGTCATCAATGTAATTAATCACAGCAACAAACTAAGATAGAAAAACCATATGATCACCTCAACAGACACAGAAAAAGCATTTGACAAAATATAACATCCATCCTTAATAGAAAGACTCCAAACTAGGAACAGAAGGGAAATTTCTCAACTTCATAAAAGGCATCTATGAAACATCTACAGCTAACAATATATTACAAGATGAGAAATAGCTTGCTTTTTTCCTCAGATCAGTAATGAGACAAGGATATCTGTTCTCATCTCTTCTATTCAACATTATACTAGAGGTTCTCCAGTGCAGTATGCTAAGAAAATAAAGTGCATCCATACTAAAAATAAATAAATAAATAAAACTGTAATTACTCACCAATGACATGATCATCTTCTTGAAAAAAATCTAATGATATCTGCAAAACAAGATACTAAATCTAGTGATTTAGCAATCCAGCACGTGGATTCACTTTTAAGCCATATCAGAAAAGGGGTGAACTTATGACAATCGTGTTGACTCATCTTTGACTAGTTTTGTAGCTTTCAAAGGGAAGCCAATTAATATGAAAATAATCACCCTAACGTGTACCCAATCTGCACTTCCATTCCATTTCTCACAGCACCCTACAACGCTGACTTTCACCCTATCCCTAAGTAGTTTAGGGAATGACTCACGGTGCAAATATTAAAGATGAAGTAAGAGTGTCTTTGTGCACATTATTTGACACTTCTGAAAATAATTTAAAGTAAAACATTTTAGCATTTTAGGCTGCATCAAAATATCACATGGTTATCTAACCTTTTACATCTTAATCTCCTACCCCTCTTATTCCCACCTTTCTACCTGTCTCCCCTGCCCCATACACACATACCATGAACCACTTACTCATGACTGCTCAAACTTTTCAAATCCATAATACACTTCCATTGGTCTGTGTGTTTGCTTATGCTACCCTCTCAGCCAGGGATCTCACCTGCTGTCCTCTCACCTGCCTGATACACTCTTACTTAGACCATGTTCAAATGTCCCACCTCTCCTGGGAAGCCTTCCCTTGTGGTCCCACATAAGGTGCTCCATTCTCATTCTTGTGCTGTACTTCATATACACCACTCCATCAGAACATGTAGGAGAATATGGTAACTATTCATGAGCTTGTCTTTCTTGCTAGATAGTGAGTTCTCCAAAGTCAGGAAATATTGAAAAATTATACTATATTACAAGTACCTCAAGTGCCTTGTTGAATTAAAGTGAATATAAAGTTCTACTAAATATTTCAAAATAGGCAGTGTTGACCAAAGCTAGATTCATATTAAGCTCATCCAACTTTGCAAAAATGTGATTCATATTTAAAAAATAGCTTATTCACATTTCCAAAAATATTTAAGGAAATAGGATTTATGAATTTTGTAAAGGGAACAATTTATTTTATTTAACAATGATTAGTTGAGTCATCTCAGCAGTATAGCTGGAATCAGGAAATTCAAACTAGCTTAATAAATATAGTTGGCTTTGATGAAGAATTAAAGGATAAAATTATACTCTTTTATCAAGGTTCAATAATACTATGCATTTAAATAGCATAGATGAAACAAAAGGTTAATTGGCATTTAAACCAAACCCCAGTTTAGTAGACTAAATAAGCTTTTAATCAAAAGGTGAAATTCAGCATTAAACACTAAAATAAATAAGTGTTACCATCTGAGATCCGAGCTTGTAAAAGTATGATAAATCAGGTTAACTTTATTAGAATACAAACAATTTTGAAGTATATAGGAATACAACTAGTTAAGGCATAGTAACAATCTGGTAAGGCACAGTTTACAACATAATTCAAAATATACTGACCACAGAGTAAAAGCATAAGTCAGATGCAATTTATCTGGATGGACAAATTAATAATACAATATTAGTCCAATCCCGTTCAAGTATGCAGACATCCCAGGAAGTCTTCTCACATTTTAAAACTTGCTTAAAACTGAATTCAAATCATGCAGCCATCAAAAGGAATGAGATCTTGCCATTTGCAACAATGTGGATGAAACTGGAGGGTGTTATGCTGAGTGAAGTAAGTCAATCAGAGAAAGGCATGTATCATATGACCTCACTGATATGAGGAATTCTTAATCTCAGGAAACAAACTGAGTGTTGCTGGAGTGGTGGGGGGTGGGAGGGATGGGGTGGCTGAGTGATAGACAGTGGGTAGGGTATGTGCTATGGTGAGCGCTGTGAATTGTGCAAGACTGTTGAATCACAGATCTGTACTTCCGAAACAAATAATGCAACATATGTTAAGAAAAAAGAAAAAGAAGAAGATAGCAGGAGGGGAAGAATGAAGGGGAGTAAGTCAGAGGGGGAGACAAACCATGAGAGATGATGGACTCTGAAAAAACTGAAGGTTCTAGAGGAGAGGAGGGTGGGGGGATGGGTTAGCCTGGTGATGGGTATTAAAGAGGGCACATTCTGCATGTAGCACTGGCTGTTATGCACAAACAATGAATCATGGAACACTACAACAAAAACTAATGATGTAATGTATGGTGATTAACATAACAATAAAAAAATTAAAAAATAAAATAAAATATATGCTGCATGATCAGGCTTTAAAACAACAGCAAAGAGAAAAAATTCATTAAGCTAATGCATGAATCATATTTGGTTGAAATCTCAATTTAAACGAAAGTGACTTTTATTTTAAAATATTTTTGTGACTTATTTTTAAAATGTTTTTATATCAAATGTCTATTCCTTTTATTAAAAGAAACAAAAAACCTTTTACTGTATTCTACCAATTATATAATAAAGATGTTTCTAAACCTCAAAAAAAAAAAACTGAATTCAAGTGCTGGATCATATGGTAGTTCTATTTTCAACTTTTTGAGGAACCTACATACTGTTTTCCAGAGTGGTTGCACCAGCTTGCATTCCCACCAACAGTATAGGAGGGTTTCCCTTTCTCCACATCCCCACCAACATCTGTCATTTCCTGACTTGTTAATTTTAGCCATTCTGACTAAATGGCTAAATAGTGGTATCTCATTGAGGTTTTGATTTGGGATTTCCCTGATGCCGAGCGATGTTGAGCACTTTTTTCATGTGCTGTTGGCCATTTGGATGTCTTCTTTGGAAAAATGTCTGTTCCTGTCTTCTGCCCATTTCTTGATTGGATTATTTGTTCTTTGGGTGTTGAGTTTGATAAGTTTTTTATAGATTTTGGATACTAGCCCTTTATCTGATATGTCATTTGCAAATATTTTCTCCCATTCTGTCGGTTGTCTTTTGGTTTGGTTGACTGTTTCTTTTGCTGTGCAAAAGCTTTTTATCTTGATGAAATCCCAGTAGTTCACTTTTACTCTTGCTTCCCTTGCCTTTGGCGACGTTTCTAGGAAGAAGTTGCTGCAGCAATTGCACTACTGGGTATTTACCACAAAGATACAAATGTAGGGACCCGAAGGGGTACGTGCACCCCAATGTTTATAGCAGCAATGTCCACAATAGCCAAACTGTGGAAAGAGCCAAGATGTCCATTGACAGATGAATGGATAAAGAAGATGTGGTATATATACACAATGGAACATTATGCAGCCACCAAAAGGAATGAGATCTTGCCATTTGCAATGACATGGATAGAACTGGAGGGTGTTATGCTGAGTGAAATAAGTCAATCAGAGAAAGACATGTATCATATGACCTCACTGATATGAGGAATTCTTAATCTCAGGAAACAAACTGAGGGTTGCTGGAGTGGTGGGTGGTGGGAGGGAGGGGGTGGCTGGGTAATAGATATTGGGGAGGGTATGTGCTATGATGAGCACTGTGAATTGTGCAAGACTGTTGAATCACAGATCTGTACCTCTGAAACAAATAATGCAATATATGTTAAGAAAAAAGAAGAAGAAGATAGCAGGAGGGGAAGAATGAAGGGGGGGAAATCGGAAGGGGAGACGAATCATGAGAGATGATGGACTCTGAAAAACAAAATGAGGGTTCTAGAGGGGAGGGGGGTAGGTTGGATGGGTTAGCCTGGTGATGGGTATTAAAGAGGGCACGTTCTGCGTGGAGCACTGAGTATTATGCACAAACAATGAATCATGGAACACTGCACCAAAAACTAATGATGTAATATATGGTGATTAACATAACAATAAAAAAATAAAAAATAAAAAAAAACTAATGATGTAATGTATGGTGATTAACATAACAATAAAAAATTTAAAGAGAAAAAAACTGAATTCAAGCACAACATGCTGATACAATCAAGTGGCTGTTGAGTGATAATAAATGTAGATCTGAGGTTTAATTTTTAAGTATGAGATTTTATTTGAAAATTGATATTCAATCATTTACTTTGTTATTGTATTAACATGAAATAATAATAGTGTCAATATCTGTTTGAAAGTCAGGAAAAAGATTTGCAAGCTGTCAACAGATTTAAGGGCTTGTCCCAGTCATACTGACAGAAGCAATTCACAGCCTTCTTTGCTGGACACTCACAGAATGCCCAAAATTGACATGCTAGGAAATTCTATTTTTTCTGAACTCATGGTTTATTCCAGAAAATTAGCGTTTCATATTGCTAGGATAACAAAAACCTGCAACTTTTCTATGCTGCTTTCTCACCCCAAGGCAGATGACAGAGATGGCGTCTCCATCTTGAGAATGGCTTGAGGAGGGAATTAGCATCCTTCTTAAGCAAGGAGAAACAAAAAGTTAACTTCTTTTCTCTCAGGAAAGAACAGCCACCCAATTAGGTACTTCACTGATACTGTATTCCCCACAAATGTAAAATTCTATTCTTTTAATCCTTCTGAAAAGCTGAAACTCCTCACCAAGCTGCAAATCATTAGCAATAAGTGATATTTGTGAGGTCCTAGATTTGCCTAACTCTCTGTTGAAAATTGATAATAAAATCTAAGAATAGTGCTCTCCAGAATTACATTCACATATTAATTTTTTAATCATAGAAGGAGTCATGTAGAGACCATAACTGCAATTATCTGAACTGTTGCTATAATCACCAGCAAAAGCAATAGCCATGAATACACACACCAAAACACCCAAAATTCAGTACCAGTAGTTTTATGTAAAAGAGTGAGAAGACACTGCCTGTTGTCCATTTGCCTGTAATTTATAAAAGAATGTGTTAACAAAAGGAGACTGAAATGAAGAAACCCAAGGCATGTTAAATTAAAACTAAGAAGAATCTGGGTTCTTAGAACCTCAAGCCTACTCTGTCCTTCTCTTTCCTCTGGCTTCAACATAATACTAATGTTGCTTCCTAATGATGATTTATACCTCAAGTCATGGTGAACACTGTATTATCAGGGCATATTGTACAATTTGAGGCTATCACATTAGTAATTCCAACAAAATAACTGCTGACTCCAGAATTCTGTCCAAAATACACACAAACACACAGACACACACACAGACACACACACACACACACACACACACACACACACACACACACACACACACCTCACCCTGTAGTGTAAACAGCCAAGCTAGAGGTCCTTCAAAAAACTTACTATTGTCATAAAATGCAAGAGTTGTAATCAATGATATTTTTTGACATTTCAAAAAAGCAGCTGAGTAGCATTCTCATCCAGGATGGTCAGTTCTGTGATGCCAACAGTGAAACTGATGAAGGCAGAGTACATAGGCCAATCTGCTCAGCTGATGCTAGACTTGCCATGTGAAGTGACAGGAGACTGATATTTTCTACAGCTGCTTAGAGTTAGTCAATTAAGGAGTATGAAAAAATGGGAGATACTCCTCATCCTATTAGAGCTTATTAATTCTTGGCAGATACTTTGACTTCCTACTTCTGTCTCTGCCTCAGGATTCCTAAACTCTGAGCAATGTTATTATTCCTTAACTATGATCTTCACTTGGACAGCAAAGAATCTTAGATAGTGGATAGCAAATTTGAGCTCCCCCAAATGATGTTGATTTAAGTTGCTATTAAACACATTGCTATTAGGTATGAGCACATATCTAAATATACTTCCAATTGTTTTATTTTTGCCACAGGGAATCCTTGCAAATTATAATTATCCACATGGAAACATCATAGCAATGGAAAATTTTCCTGACCTGAAAACATTACACATAAATTACCCCAAAATACCCTTTTTTGCCAAGTTGAGGAATAATCTAGATTTGAGTTCAGTTATTCTAATAGTAAACATGTTTAATTGTTTTCTTAAGGTCTTATTAACATTTTATTGTAACACATTTAATCTCATTTCTATGAATATTTCATAATGGAAATTATGGTTTATGGCTTCTCTTTTCTATTTTGTGGCAATTGATAGATTGAGTTCAAGTTTTTCAACTATTTAGCAATAGTATGCTGCTGTGCTCCATACAGACACTGGCAGAATAAGGTGGAACGGGGCATTAGGAAGCATGGATAACAAACAGATCTACTTTTGGAGGTGTATAAATCATTATTAACCTCCCAATTCAGTATTTTATAACAAACTGTCCCTCAAAAGTATAATGGTCCACATGAGTCTCAAGAACATGTCGGTCATTGGGGCGCCTGGGTGGCTCAGTTGGTTAAGCGACTGCCTTCAGCTCAGGTCATGATCTCAGGGTCCTGGGATCGAGCCCCGCATCGGGATCCCTGCTCAGGGGGAAGCCTGCTTCTCCCTCTGACCCTCCTCCTGCTTGTGTTCCCTCTCTCGCTGTCTCTCTCTCTCTGTGTCAATTAAATAAATAATAAAATCTTTAAAAAAAAATGTCCGTCATCTAACAACCAGAATTGAATAAATAATCTAGTTTAATTCAAAAATTAAACCAAAAAATATCTGTAGATCCCCTCTGAGTAAGGCACTCTGGGGGACAAAAAGGAGGCTGTGTACCTTAATGAGGTATTGCAAATAACTAGAACACAGGGTTCCAAATGATTTAATTAGAGAGGAAACATTTAAAAAATGAGAATCATATTTTTTGGAACGACCAGAAAAGCATCATGGAGGATTTCGCATTAGGAATAAAATTTGACATAAAGAGTTTTTCTAGAGATCTGTTTAGCTGATCATTTATTTCTCAAAATAAATATGAAGAAAAGGTAATTAAAATGAATAAATTAAAGTTCTTATAGTCCATATAATCTTTTGGGCAAAAAACAGGCAGAATCATTCAATTCTTGTATTTAGTTCTTATACTTCCTACTAATACCACCCAGTGCATAGTGTTTTGTTTCTTTTTGTTTTGTTTAATCTAGCTGAATATAGTAGAATGGCTAAATATATTTTGATATATTCATACTGTAGAATATTAATAGTTTTTTAAAAAGATAAATTTACAAGTGGTTAGATGAATAAACTTCCAAAATATATGCTGAATGGAAAAGCCAGTTGTAAAATGTTGCACACAGTATGTTATTATATGTGTCAAAAGAACTAAGGAAAACTCATCATAACATATAATTCCAGATAACTAAATCTTAAGCTCCTAATACTCAATTGACTTGAGCCTCTAGGCAATAACTTTGAACACAGGATAGACAAACCCAAGGGAGACATATTCTAAATTTTCAGGGTAGGATTCAACCTCAGGAGTGGTACAACCCTTGAGAGAGAGTCAACAACTTTTGCAGAAGGCAAGGATTTCAGGACAGGGCTGTTGTTCATTAACTCTCCCTGAATACAGGATCCAGATGTGACCTGAAAGGCAGAGGGTATCCCCTGCTCTGAGCATTCAGCTCAGCTCCTGCCAGGCACTCGAAAGGATACTGGCAATGCTCACTGAGGAAGCCTAAGAGACTCAATGTCCTGGCTGGAATCCTTCTCCACCTCATTTCCACAATTTGCAAGTACAGAGGCCATCATGTGTCCAAAGTATGTTTTATGAAATAAAATCAAAAGTTACTGATATCAAGCAGCAGGGAAGGAGAATAATTAAAAATGTGCTGATAGACCAGCAGTTACCAAATATATTCTACACAATACTAGTCCTGTGATTTTTTTTCTGTTCAGAAGAGGTCCAAGTTTGAAAAAGTGCTGCCAAAAAAACCAAAACCCTGTCTTGGAGAGTCACAATTCACATACATATTTAAACACATGAAAAGCTCTGAGAAGTCAAACAGTAACAGAATTGGTTACACATTGTTTAATTTCTCTCTAAACTCCACTGCCATCTCCCTCTTCAACATATCCAACAGTACCTAAGCCTTCATGTGTCAGAAACTGAATGGTTATAGCTCCAAACCTGATCTTCAGGAGACTCCTGAGGTGTGCAAATCATTCATCTAGGATGCAAGTCAGAAAGCTCTCTCTCTCTCTCTCTCTCATCTTGTGTATACAATCCAACATCAAATCCTGTACGTTTTCCTCAATTTCTGCCATGCATACCACGTTATCTCTTCTCTGAACGACTGCTGTGGTTCCCTACTCAGTACTCCCATATACGTTCTCTCCGCCCACATTTGTCAGCTTGGCTGCCATAACAAAATACCACAAGCTGGTGGCTTAAACAACAGGAATTTATTTTCTCATGGCTCTGAAGACAAGAAGTCCCTGATCAAGGTGCCAGTAAATTTGGTTCCTGGTGAGACCTCTCCTCCTGGCTTGCAAATGGCCACCTCCTCACTTGTCCTCAAGTGGCTTCTTTTCTGTGCACAGGCTGAGAGAACTGTGATGTCTCTCCTCCTCTTTTAAAGACAGTCCTATCAGATTAGGGCCCTACCGTTATAACCTCACTTAATCTTTATTACCTCCTTTTAGGCCCTAACTCCACATACAGTCATATTAAGGCTTCAACATATAAATTTGGTGGTGGGGGGGTCACAATTCAGTCCATACCACCCACTTCTACTCTAATTTCCATACTGCAACCTAAGTGTTATTTTAAAGACGAAAATCTGATCATGACATTCTCTTTCAAAAATGGTCTTTAAAAATACCATAGGTGCTTTCTTCATTCTGGCATCTGCTTACCTCACCAACCTCCCTTCCAACCTCCCTTCCACTACAATGACCTTTAAATTTCTTAAACATCATGTTTCTGTTTATGTCAAGTCCTCTGTACATGCTGCTCCATTCCTGCATTGCTAATTTCCCTCTTCTCCTGGAAAAGCATCTCTAGACCCTAAATACTCCAAAATTATACAAGACCTCCTAGAACAATCCACCATATGTGTCCTATATTTCGTGTTCATTGCAATTATTTCAGTTAGATATTATAGATTTCTGTAATTAGTTGGTTAATGTCTTAGTCCATTTGGGCTGCTATAACCAAACAGACTGGGGGGCTTATAAACAACAACAATTTATTTCTCACAGTTGTGGAGCCTGGAAGTCCAAGATCTAGCGCCAGTATGGTCGGGTGAGGATGCTTTTCCTAGTTCACAGCCATAGCCTTCTTGCCGCATCCTCACATGGTGCAAGGGCCTAGGGACCTCTGTGAAGCCTCTTTTATAAAAACACTAATCCCATTCATAAGGGCTCTACTCTAATGACCCAATCATCTCTTAAGGGCCCACTTCTAATACTATCACTTTTGGCACCAGGATTTCAACATGTAATCTGGAAGGTGGGCACAAATATTTAGACCATAGCACTTAATGTCTGTTTTCCTTACTAGACCATAAGCAATATGAGGCAGTGATCACGTCCATTTTGCCCATCATTATATGTACAGCATCTTGCATTGTGTTCACCACACCATAGGTAACAAACATTTGTTTAGTGAATGAATAAATGTACCCAGAAGTCCCCTAATTTACTTGAAAAAAAGATTGCAAGGCCTACTTACAAATATTCTGTTTAACCAGTATTATGCAAAATACACTTTAGGAAACTTGCCAATATCTAAACTTCCCTGAGATAAAGATATATACTGGCAAATAAATCCAAATTAATTTCACTCAAATCTAAAATCCAGAAGATCACATATCTGTGGATATGAAAAAATAGCAGAATTCTGATTAGAAGAGTTGTAGACATATTCTTGAAAATTTTCAGATGAATTCTGAAAGGACGGACCTCTTTCCCTCTTTCTTTTCATTCAACTGGTGACCCTGTGATCAGAATTAAAATCCTGTTCCTCAAGTATAGTGACCCATATGTGTGTGATTCAAATTAAGTATGACATGTTTACTTGGCTCTCGCAATAGATTATTTTATCATCTGATTGCTATGAGTGTGTATATGTGTGGTTATGATGAATTAAGATGCACGTGTCTGGCTCCGCATATAGAAAATTCCTTTCATTGCACTAGGGGAACTTTACGAATAAGTATTTTCTGGAAATTATGATTTGTGCATCAACTAGTGGTTTTTACAAGCTAATCTTAAAGGTCCTGCCAACTCTGAGATATTATAATTCTACTTTTCCATACTTAAGAATTAACATACCAAAAAGATGGGTGACATCTTGAGACCCTAGAGAAATATCATCAAGGATGTCTTTGGGGGGCCCTGCGTGGTTCATTTGGTTGGGCGGCCATCTCTCAATTTCAACTCAAGTCATGATCTCAGAGTCCGGGGATCAACCCCTCCGATTCTGTGCTCAGCGGGGAGTCTGCTTCAGGATTCTTTCTCTCCCTCGGCCCCTCCCCTAGGTTGCTCATGCTCTCTCTCTCTCTAAAATAAATAAATAAATCTTTTACCAAAAAAAAGGATGTCTTTGGACAACAAAGGTATTAGAAGGTCCATTATATAAATGACAAGAAAACTATGGTGCTCCCACTCATATAGGTAAGCTGTGTTGCCTGATGTCTAATTCCAGAATACTAATGCAAATTCTATTTTTCAAAATTATCTAGTTCATTTAAAAGGTAGCAGAAAAAAATAAAGACTAAAAGTCAATGTAAAACTATGAGTCACTTACACCAACTTATGGTATATTACTGTCCCACAATATTGAGTTAGGTGATAGAGAAGTCTAGAAATTAAGATCATAACACCTCATTAATGTGTTTTTCCAAACTAAGGATAATTTATATTCAGTTGATTACAAAGTTTGCTTTTATGCAATCCATTAGAAAAAAAAAGGCTTGCTAAGCAAATATCATATACAAGATTACAGAGATAATGTTTATGCTTAAGTCAAACTGTTCAAGTCTTAAAATCATTTGCATATAAGCAATTAATATGCTCAGTGTAAGAGGTGCTTATGTATTCATTAGAGTAATTCCTGTAGGACTACTACTTGGCAAGGCTTCGGTGTGATTAAACATAAATTATATTATATATAATGGTTGAATACAAGCATCAAACATTTTAAAAAATTCTTTTTATTAACCAGTTAATAGAAGATTGTTTCATTTCATTCGTTCTAAATTCCTCATTAAGTAGATGCTAATTTAGTAGTCAAATCAGAGACAATATGTCTCATATATTTCCGAAAAATAAAAGTTGCGTTTTCTCCAAACATTCCTTAACTCAGAACTTTGAGAAATTCTTGCTGCCTTTCTCTACTTACTCTGATCTAGTCTTCCATGACTTGGACCACCACAGAGGTCTGAGCCAAAGCAGGCACTGTGGCAAATGGAGCCTCACATGGGCACCACCTGTTCAACCAACAAATCTGTGCAGCAAGGTGATAAGATTATAATCCAAGGTGGGGCCACCTCAGCCATGGGAAGACCTTCTAAATAAGATATCCATGGAAAGTGCCATCTACCTTGTTCAAAACACTGTCTTAATAAAAAAGACCTTGGATGCTCAGTGTAAGTTAATCTTTCATGCAAATCCTCAGAGTATTCTAATTACAAAAGAGAATGACAAGCATGGAAAGACATGGCTAAGGCTGAAAACAAATCAGAGAGGATCTAGAAAGAAAAGCACAAAGTGGTACTAAATCTAACTAAACACGTGCCAAAGTGGCTCTTGAGCTTTTTGGTCCTCCCTCCTTCTTGACTTCCTCCTTCAAAGATAAATTATCTCTCCCCAAAATGGAAATTGTGCTGAGTCTGTAACATAATGATGAATGAAAGCCCCACAAAAATTGGTTTTTACATCAGAGAAGGAAATAGACTCAAAATTTTGTGTCATAAATAAAATTTGTGGAAATGACTTGCAAGTTATAAATGCAAGCATTATTATTCTCATCCAGGGGGCATTCAATAAATGCCTGCTGATAAAGAATTCCTAAGTGTTCACTAAACTTTTAATGTCTTTCCTGTCACTTATCACTGACAGATGCCATAGGGCATTCTGTCTAAAATTTAATAAAGTCAATGCTCATCATAAAATCAATTAAAATGCAAGCTGCCTGCAGGCCGACTTCCTCTCTAGGTGATGAAGATGGCATGTTCTCCTCAGACCAAGTATGCCTCTGTGCTGATTAAGCAATTCTCATCAGTTGTGTCTAAGTCAGGATACCATCCACCACTGTCATGGAACACTAATTAGTTCTTCTGAGCAGAGTCTTAGGCCAACTTTCCTACTTGCTACCCATCACTTCCCTTTCCCCAAAACAACCAGGGTGGTAACAACAATACTGGTGTTTTAAGGGGGAAAAAATAATGGGTTTTTTATTATAGAATTATAACCAATGACTGCATACAAATGATACCTAGGGGAAACAATAAAATACCCGTATCCTTGGTCAGAATGTTCACTGTTAATAAACAAACAATGAAAGGATCTCAGGCAACATAAATGTTCTGATGTGAGTGTAAATCATCACTGCTAGATTACAAACTCCTCAACTAATATGTGCATAGAACCTGACATTTACAAAACACTTTTATATATATCCTCATATTTGATATCAAAGCAAACCTATAAAGTTGTATTTTACTACTGGCAATTCATACAGAAGGAAATAGAAACTGAAAGAGCATATATGACTTATCTAAGCTTATGGAGACCGGCAGAGGCAAAGCTGGGCTCAAACTCAGAACTTCTGACTCCATATACTCTGCTTTCCCCATCCATCCAAGCTATCTCTGATGATTCCATGAGACTTGAGAAAATAATTTCAGGGAAAATGATTTCAGGCCCAGCAGGAGTATGGCACCCTTTAGAATGAAGAGTTTAGTACTCTTAGAATTCTGGGTTGAAAATTTTGAGTGGGCCCACCCAGCATGAGAATGTCAGTGGCCTTTGCTTTGGGTTCAATTACTCTGCATGGAAATCCAAGAATATAAATTTTATCTAGAATCCATAATACTTAGGGTCTTTATTTAAAATCCAAAGTGTTCGGCTCCTCTAGGCCTGGCTTGAGTGCTGAATTTGTAGCAATGCAGAATCGTAGGCTCCATCCCAGGCCTGTTAAATTAGAATCTGCATTTTCACAAGGTCCCCAGATGATCCATATGCAGTTAAAATTTGAGAAGCATAGCTCTGGACTAAATCTCACTGGAATTTATATTCTAGTAGATGCAGGGTCCTGCCATTATGAAAGTTTGGGACTGTGAGCCAAGTATCTCCTATTACTACTATTGTCATTAGATGTACCTCTAGACTCAGCTTCTCACATTATGCTCACATCTATGCCAGCATGTTTCCCCTCTTGAAAGAATGAGGAAAACACAGTGGTTGGGCAGAGCAATTAAAAGACAAAGAGAGAAAAGAAAAGAGGGAAAAAAAAAAGAGAGAGAAGCAGAGCTGAAGCTAGGTCACTTGACACTTTCTTTGCACAATAGAATATTGAGGAGAGAACATTAGAGAATTGGCAGAGTGGGGCACCTGGATAGTGCAGTAGGTTAAGTGACCAACTCTTGGTTTTGGCTCAGGGTCATGAAATGGAGCCCCACATGCTCAGCTCGGAGTCTGCTTAAGACACCCTCTCCCTCTCCTTCTGCCCCTCTCCCCTCAAATAAATAAATAAATCTCTTTAAAAAGTACCTTTGTTTAGAAACAATGATTTTTTTTATTAATTCCTTAATTATCAAAGGAGTACCAAATACTATATGTTAGTCCCAGCCTTACATAGTCCTGAAAATTAGCATGAGCTAATCTCTAAGCACCAACAAAACACACTATAGGAGTCATCTGGAAGCTTCAATATATGCTAATAATTCACTACTGGAACTTATTTAAAGATGTTCTAACTATGATACACTTTTTAGATGATACATATTATTCTGAAATGGTAATCTGCCTAAGGAAAAACAAGCGAGTCAGCAGTCTGCATCAGGTTTCAAAAGTAATTCTGGAGATTTGTTCTCAGAATAATAGGACTGTGGCTGGGAGTGTAGTAGACATCCCACATCGCAAGAAATCTGCAAACGACCAGGGAGGGCACCAAGTTCAGGTGTGGTATGCCTCAGGAACTGATAAAATCTGTGTCAAGACCCAGCTGAACAGTGACCAACTAGAAGGTCCAAAAGGAAGGGTGTTGTAGTTAACTCTCCATGTGACAGCTAGACCCCTACTGATACCCTACCTGGCAGATTAGCGCATCTTCTTGGCAATCACTGAAACCCATTCTAACTGTAACTGTTCATCATGTAAACAACACGGCCCAAATGAAACAAAATCCCACTTTAAATGTAAAATAAATGTCTTTTTAAAAAGCAGATATGAAAGGAAAACAAAGTCCCCAGAAGAAGCCCTGATAATAGACAATTAGTGAACATATTTAAAAATTTTGAATGAAAGAATCAATATATCAGTGAAATCACTGATCATTGCTACTCCCATGCCAAATTTCTATCTAGAGTCCTCTTTGGGGCTCAAATGTTAGGGGTATTTTTGCTTTGCTGTGACTTCCTTTTACAGCAGTTATGAGGTTCACCAAAGCCAATAGCATGAAAAAATTATTAACCTCCAAGCATTCATGCTGGAATGGGTAGCACACGCGGAATACATGATACATATTTTTTTAATTGCAGGCAGTTGTAATGCACTGAAGTGGAATCCGTAATGCATAAAATTCAAAAGTAAATTTATAATTGTCACAAAACATCCTACAGTGAAGCAAAGCATGTGCCTTAAAAGAAACAGCAGAGCTTTATCTGTAATTGAAGGAAGGGTTGCAAACCAGGGCACATAAAGGGATCTTTAGGCAGTAAGGAGAGGAATGTTGATGGCACTATGGTCTTTCGCGGCCACATCAACACACAATTATCCAAGTCACCAGCTATCATATCACCTTAGAAAATATGAGATCCGTGTCTGTGTATATACATACAGTTCTAAAGCCATTGTAAATCTTTCAAGAGCCAACACAAAAAGTCAGGATTGGAAAACTCTTAATATCAAGAAATGTTTTCTGAGAAGCTGCTAAGTATAAGGCACTCAGGAATATCAGTGGTAGAAGTAAGATATCTGTATTAGCTATAAGAGCAACCATATTCATGAGTACTTCTTTATGCTCCATTTAAGTCATTTTTGAAATTACTTTTTGTTGGAGAAAATTATCTCCTCACTAACCACTTATGCATTTTTACATGAATCCAACTATATCAGTCACAGGATATTCCTTGTTAAATAAAGAATAATTAGTTCCTTTTCTAAAATGGATGCAATAATTCAAAAGAATAGTAGCCATCATCTCTTAGGGAAAAAGTGAATTAGCAAAAGTAAGGTCTCTCGGGCAGAACTTTCAACATGTGCTATTAGGAATGTGGTGGCCTTTGGTAAGAGGTTAGAGTTGAAATGGGAGGCAAAGTTTACCTGAATTTGCCAGAAAGAAGAAATGAGAGCACTGAGTATTTACATATTCCAAAGCAGAACAATTATGAAGGCAATAAATTATGATAAAATGTGTAGTTCTGTGCAAGCACATAAAAGCATGAAGAATTACCAAATGAGAGCAAGTTTATGATTCACGCTGGATAGTATTCAGTCTCTGAAAGTGGTGGCTAGGAAATCCATACTTGTTGAGCTGAAGAAAAAAGTAAATGCCTATCCCTAAGGTTGCACATTGTATATTTATCTCAAGTAGGGGAAATGATCTTATGACAAAATTACCTCCCAAGGCAGGGTTTCACATCACAGCAAACATTTTTATAAAGAAAACTGCTTGCAAATCTGTTAGTAGTACATTCAAGGTAGAGAAAATATACAAACCAGTAGACCCTCAATTTTAAAAAAAATGTTCATGTTATAAGTGAATCGTAAAGGCATGGAAAAGAAGAAAGAAAGTCAAAAAGGAGGAGGGAAAATGACTCATTCATGAGTTCTTTAGTGCTCCCTGATTTTCTAAATTAAATTCAAAATAAAGAAATGTCAACCCAAATGCTTGTTAACAAAAGTGAAATAGTCTCTATTAGATAGTCAGCTTGTGATTTTTTTCTAAGTTTAATTTTACAGCTAAGAAGTATGACCACAGAGGACATAAACTTGAAATGAAAATAATGCGTTTATTAGATGGATAAAGGTGAAGCACATTACAGCAAAAGAAGATGACATTGCTGAAAGGAGGAACTTTGAAGTGATAAGGAAAAACGAACAGGGGAGAAGAAAAGAATTGGGAGAAATGGAGCAGGAAGAACATTATTTCATGTAAATTAAAATTAAATGTAAAAGGATGACAGTAGCTCTGATCTCATCAGGCTGAGGTATTTTGGTGGCAGACAGTAATATGAGAATTATAAGCAATTTGCAAACCTCAAGTCCACAAGCACGCACATTTCTCCTCTCTTGTGATTGTTAATCAAGTTTTTTTTTTTTTTCAAGGAGAAAAACAAATTCCAAAATATCAGTTTCATAAACCCCTGCCAAAATCTGGAGCAGTTTGGTCCCTGTCAATGACAGACAGTCCTCCTGCAAGCTGCAAGCAAAATTAGGCAAAGGGTGCAATGTTTTTGATGGTGCCTCCATCTGATAGCAGCATTCCTGGAGCCTGCCTTTCAGGCAGAATGCAAACTGCCCCCTTCTCCAGGCTGTCTCTGATTTAGCACTGTCCCCTGTCCCCTCTACCAGGCTTGTCAGTGTCACAACTCTCCTTCCATAGACCCACATCAACAATGGTCTGGCTCCATCTCCTCTCTTCTACTAATAGCTAACACATAGTGCTTGCTATATGCCAGGCATGGTGGCATATATTAATGCATTAAAAGTATGTCATCCTCAAAACCACCCTATGTGGTTGGCACTATTATGACCCTCACTTTACAGATGTGCAAAAGATTACAGTCTATGTAGGGAGTTTTCATTCTGTGCAGAGTGCAACAGAAAGCTTTTAACAGGGTTTTAAGCTGCAGAGTGACATGATCAGATTTATATTTTTAAAAAACTCTGTTTTGTGGAAAATGGATTGGAGGAACAAGAGTAAATACAGAGAGACAAAGAAAAAGCCTGTCATAATAGAACCATCCAGAAGGGGTGGCGGTTACATGGTCATGCCAGAAAGGATGAGCAATGGTCACCTTCAGGGTGTATTTTAGAAGCTGAAGTGACAAGACATGGTATTGACATGAATGCAGGGAATGAATGAAAGGCAGGACTTTAGGAAGACTCCCATGGTGGACAGTGTGTCATTTTTTGAAATGGAAAAGATTGGAAGAATGGGAAAGCTGAAAACAAGAGTTCGGTTTTTTAATGTGTTATATATACTTGGTCTTAAGCCTCCACCTTAGTGTTTAATCAAAATATGACTTGATTAGCTCCAAAGGGGAAGATAATAAGAGAGATATTTAAGAATTTGGGAGAAAAGGAGACATTCTCTTCCGAGGCAGGGGCTCTAAAGAGGGAATCAGTTCTAGAATTCCCAGCACTGTGCAGTGCCCCCTGGTATAGCTGTAATAGAACAAAGCTTGTTTCTGTAGCAGAGAGCCTGAGGCAGCCAAACCATGACGTCTTTTACCCAACCAGGAATGGCATGGGACAGCAGCCCAATGTCCCTGGCCCCTAGAATGGTGAAGAACAGCTGAACAGGGAGTCTTGAAGTATCTTACAGTCATGACAAGCCCTCTCCCCCACACTCCACCACTATGGAGAGCTTACAGCCAGCCTCCAGATGGTACCACGGATATCTCCAATGATGGGAGCACAGAGCAACAGCCAAAGGCCAACGACCCGACAGGATGAGTGACATCCCACTCTGTGGATGTCTGTGTGTGAGCAAAGACAGGTTGGACCACATGCCTCTCTCTGATGCCAGAACACTTATGCCACTTTGAGGGAAAGGCAGGGGAGGAGGAAAATTCTGAGTTAACTCATTTTCCAATAAAAACAATAAGACAACGCATAAAGGTATTTGAGTTTACCTGAAACTATTACAGTTATGTGTTTTACCTTTAAGCAGAATGTGGATTGATAAGTTTTGAAAAGTAGTTCTACTTCTTCAAACACCTAAGTAAACTTACTTGGAAATTTGCACCAACTACAACAGTAATGACTCATTGGCATTTATCCTCCAGTTCCCCTCACAATCTTCTGGGAGATTCTGTGAGGTGCTTTACATGGAGATACAAACATTCAATCCATAACATCCTCCTTTTTCTCCTTTTTTGCCTCTAATTCTTTTGGGTAGAATTTAAGTGGTAACTTAAATATCAGTTCCTCATTTGTTCATTTATCCAAAAAAATATTTATGGAAGGCCTATTATTTGCCAAGAGTTGGTTCTAAGTTGCTGGTAAAACATCAAAAAAGAAGACAAATAAGATCAATGAGCTGTCATGCTAAAGGGGGGTAGGGGTGGTGGGAGTGTGTGTGGAATAGATGATACGAAAGTAAATAATTGTGTCCTTTGGTTAGAATAATACAGGTTATCTGATAGAGAACAAATGGGGAAGTACCATTTGTTCTACCTTCCTGTAGTCCTAACAGAAACTAACTTCAAAATTAGAATTGCCATTACACCAGAGCTCATTATTTACATCATTCCACTCTTTGCAACCTTAGGTAGTTTGATTCGCATGAGACTATATCATCATTAACAGTTATTTAATTGTATCTCTATGTAAACTTGCCACTGCCATAAAACAAAGTTAACAGTGTCACATATGGAGCAGTATAATGGGTTAGAAAGGGTACAGGCTTCAATGCACAGAGATCTACTGCATTCCTATACACTAATAATGAAGAAGGAGAAAGTAAAATTAACAACACAATCCCATTTACAATTGTACCAAAAAGCAATAAAATATCTAGGAATAAACTCAACCAAAGAGGTGAAAGACGTGTACTTTAAAACGATTAAAAATGATGAAAAAATTTCAAGACAACACAAAGAAATGGAAAGACATTCCATACTCATGGACTGGAAGAATATTGTTAAAATATCTATACTACCCAAAGCAAACTACACATTTAGTGTAATCCCTACCAAAATACCAATAGCATTTTTCACAGAACTAGAACAAAGAATCCTAAAATCTGTATGGAACCACAAAAGACCTCAAACAGCCAAAGCAATCTTGAAAAAGAAGAAAAAAACTGGAGGCATCACAATCCTAGATTTCAAGATATACTACAAAGCTGTAGTAATCAAAACAGTGTACTGGCATAAAAGCTGACATAGACTAATGAAACAGAATAGAAAGCCCAGATATAACCCCACGATTTCATGGTAAATTAATCTTAAACAAAAAGAAAAGAATATGTAATGGGAAAAAGACAGTCTCTTCAACAAATGGTGTTGGGAAAACTGAATGGCTACATGCAAAAGAATGAAAGACCACTTTCTTTCACCATATACAAAAATAAACTCAATATGGATTAAAGGCCTAAATGTGAGACGTGAAACCATAAAAATCCTACAAGAGAAAAACAGGCAGTAATTTCTCAAACATTGGCCATAGCAACTTTTTTCTAGACACGGCTCCCAAGGCAAGGCAAACAAAAATAAAAATAAACTATTGGAAATACATCAAAATTAAAAGCTTCTTCACAGCAAAGAAAACAATCAACAAAACTAAAAAGCAACCTACTGAATGGGAGAGAAATTTGCAAGTGACATATCCAATAAAGGATCAATATCTAAAATATATAAAGAACTTATACAACTCAACACCCAAAAAGTACATAATCCAGTTAAAAATGGGCAGAAGACATGAACAGACATTTCTCCAAGAAGATATACAGATGGCCAACAGACACATGAAAAGATGCTTAACATAATTAATCATCAGGGAAATGCGAATCAAAACTACAATGAGAGGGTGCCTGGGTGGCTCAGTTGGTTCAGCATCTGCTGTTGTGTCAGGTCATGATCCCGGGGTCCTGGGATCAAGTCCTGGATCGGACTCCCTGCTCAGTGGGGAGTCTGCTTCTCCCTCTCCCCTTCCACCCTGCTTGTGATCTCTCTCTCTAATAAATAAATAAAATCTTTTTAAAAAACTACAATAAGATATACCTTCACATCTGTCAGAATGGCTAAAAGCAAAAACAGAAGAAACAACAAATGTTGGCAAGGATGTGGAGAAATAGGAACCCTCATGCATTGCTGGTAGAATGCAAACTAGTGCAGCTATTATGGAAAACAGAATGAAGGCTCCTCAAAAAATTAAAAGTAGAACTAACCTATGATCCAATAATCACACTACCGGGTATTTATCCAAATAATACAAAAACACTAATTCAAAGGGATACATACACCCCAATGTTTACTGCAGCATTATTTACAATAGCCAAAAAATGGAAGCAACCCAAGTATCCATCAATAGATGAACTGATAGAAAAGATGTGGTTTACACACAGACACACACACACACACACACACACACACACACACAGAGGAATATTATTCAGCCATAAAAAAGAATGAAATCTTGATATTTGCAACAAAATAGATGGGGCTAGATAATATAATGCTAAGTGAAATAAGTTAAAGAAATACAAATACCCGATGATTTCATTCATATGTGCAATTTAAAAAACAAATGAGGAAAAAAAAGAGAGAGAAATCAAGAAACAGACTTCTAACTATAGAGAACAAACTGATGGTTACCAGAAGGGAGGTGGGTGGAGGGTAAAATAGGTGAAGGGGGGCGGTTTGAGGAAAAAAGATGGAGGAGGAGTAGGGGACCCTATTCCAACTAGTCCCCTGAATTGAGCTGGATGTCCACCAGACCACTCTGAACACCCACGAAATCAGCCTGAGATGTAAGAAGATATATCTGGATCTCTACAAACAGAATATTGCAGGCAACTGGTTTCAAGGTATGAAGTGGGGAGCCGTGATTCCACGGGCACATATCCGAAGACACACGGAAGGGGGAGGGAGCCATGAGGATCCTACACCACTAATGAGTGATGGCCTCCCACGCTGAGGATGGGGCACAGACTCACAGACTGGTATCGGTGGGGAAAGGACTTTAGAGCAGCCCCCCGCACTGAAACCTGGAGCGGTGGGGCCACATATGTGAACAGAGGCGGCTGATGGTTTTAGAAGCACAAAGGGCAGAGACATGCGCCCCGTGCCCCCACCTGGAGGCGAGGACTGGGGGCCCTGCTGAGGGGCACACAACCCAGGATGCTGCAGTTTATACCAGCACAGACAGAAATGGAGATAGCATGGCCTGGAGAGCTCACTGAAGAACAGACTGCAATCTCTCTGCTCTGAGGCAGAGGGTTGGAAATGGTCTCTTCTGCTCTGACTCTCAGAAGAGACGTGAAAAGCCGCCAGGGAAAGCCACCAGAGAACAAAGCCCCAAAACACCAGTTTTCACTGAGCCCATCACCCCCACAGGGGGCAGGCAACTCTGCCTGAGTAACAGCATGGCAGTCCCCACCCCCAGAAGACAGGCTAGGAGAACAAGAGGCCGACAACCCTAAGGTCCCTATAAAACAGGTGCACCTTGCTTGGGTTGTGGTCAATAATTTGGACTCTGTACATTCCTTCAACCACCCCTCAACAGAATGACTAGGAGGAGGAACCCCCAAAATAGGAAAGACTCAGAGACTATGACTTATGCCAGAGATTTACAAATGGATACAGATATAACCAAGATGTCAGAGATGGAATTCAGGGTAGCAGTTGTGAAGACAATAGCTAGAATGGAGAAATAGATTAATGGCAACATAGAGTCTCTAAGGGCAGAAATGAAAGCTGAACTGGCAGAATTTAAAAATGCTATCAATGAGATCAAATCTAATCTAGATAATCTAACAGCTAGGGTAAGAAAAGCAGAAGAACGAATTAGTGATCTGGAAGGCCAATTGATAGAAAAGAAGGAAAAAGAGGAGGCCAGGGAAAAACAACTCAAAATCCATGAAAACAAAATCAGAGAAATAAGTGACACCATGAAACATTCCAGGGTCAGAATTATTGGGATCCCTGAGGGGGTGGAAAGAGAGAGAGGACTAGAAGATATATTTGAGCAAATCGTAGCTGCGAACCTCCTTAATCTGGGGACTGAAACAAACATTCGTGTCCTAGAGGCAGAGAGGACCCATCCCAAGATCAAGGAAAACAGGCAAACGCCCTGGCATGTAATAGTAAAACTCGCAAATCTTAGAACCAAGGAAACCACCTTAAGGGCAGTTAGGGGGAAGAGATTCCTTACATATAGAGGGAAGAACATCAGAATAATGTCAGACCTATCCACAGAGACCTGGCAAGCCAGAAAGGGCTGGCAAGACGTATTCAGGGTACTAAAGGAGAAGAACATGCAGCCAAGAATATTTTATCTGGCAAGGCTGTCATTTAGAATGGATGGAGAGATGCAGAGCTTCCAAGACAGGTAGAAATTGAAAGAATATGTGACCACTAAGCCGGCCCTGCAAGAAATATTAAGGGGGGTTCTATAAAAGGAGAAAGACCCCAAGAGTTATATACAACAGAAATTTACAGGGACAATCCATAGAAACAAGGACTTCACAGGAAACATGACAATAAATTCCTATCTTTCAATAATCACTCTCAATGTGACCGGCCTAAATGCTCCCATGAAATGGCATAGGGTTGCAGATTGCATAAAAAGACAGGACCCATCCATATGCTGTCTACAAGAGACTCACTTTGAACCTAAAGATACATCCAGACTGAAAGTGAAGGGATGGAGATCCACCTTCCATAACAGCGGACCTCAAAAGAAAGCTGGGGTAGCAATTCTTATATCAGACAAATTAGATTTTAAACTAAGTCTGTAATTAATTAGAGACACAGAAGGACACTATATCATTCTTAAACGGTCTATCCAACAAGAAGATCTAACAATTGTAAACATCTACACCCCCAACAGGGGAGCAGCCATCTACATAAGCCAACTGTTAACCAAAATAAAGAGTCATATTGATAACAATGCATTAATTGTAGGAGACCTCAATACTCCACTCTTAGCAATAGACAGATCATCTAAGCAGAAAATTAATAAAGAAACAAGAGCTTTGAATGACACACTGGACCAGATGGACCTCATAGATATATACAGAACATTCCACCCTAAAACAACAGAACAGTCATTCTTCTCGTGCGCACATGGAACTTTCTCCAGAATAGATCACATACTGGGTCACAAATCGGGTCCCAACAGATAACAAAAGGTTGAGATTATTCCCTACATATTCTCAGACCATAATGCTTTCAAACTGGAACTCAATCACAAGAAAAAATTTGGAAGAAATTCAACCACTTGGAAGCTAAAGACCACTCTGCTCAGTAATGTTCGGGTGAACCAGGAAATCAAAAAGAACTTAAACAGTTCATGGAAACCAATAAGAATGAAAACACATCAGTCCAAAACCTATGGGATACTGCAAAGGCGGTCCTAAGGGGGAAATACATAGCCATCCAAGCCTCACTCAAAAAAAAACAGAAAAATTCCAAATTCACCAACTAACTTTACACCTTAAAGAACTAGAGAAAAAGCAACAAATGATACCTAAGCCACACATTAGAAGAAAAATAATTAAGGTTAGAGCAGAGATCAATGAATTAGAAACCAGAAACAGTAGATCAGATCAACGAAACTAGAAGCTGGTTCTTTGAAAGAATTAATAAGATCGATAAACCACTGGCCAGACTTATCCAAAAGAAAAGAGACAGGACCCAAATTAATAAAATTATGAATGAAAGGGGAGAGATCACGACTAACATCAAGGAAATAGAAACAATTAGAAATTATTATCAACAACTATACACCAATAAATTAAGCAACCTGGAAGAAATGGATGCTTTACTGGGAACTATAAGCTGCCAAGACTGAAACAGGAAGAAATTGACAACCTGAATAGTCCAATAACCAGTAACAAGATTGAAGCAATGATCAAAAACCTACCAAAAAACAAGAGTCCAGGGCCTGACGGATTCCCTGGGGAATTCTACCAAATATTCAAAGAAGAAATAATACCTATTCTCCTGAAGCTGTTTCAAAAAATAGAAACAGAAGGAAAGCATTCAGACTCATTCTGAGGCCAGCATTACCTTAATCCCCAAGCCAGGGAAAGACCCCAACAAAAAGGAGAATCTCAGACCGATATCCCTGATGAATATGGATTCCAAAATCCTCAACAAAATCCTAGCTAATAGGATCCAACAATATATTAAAAGGATCATCCACTGTGACCAAGTGGGATTTACCCCCGGGATGCAAGGGTGGTTCAACATTCGCAAATCAATCAGTGTGATTGACCACATTAATAAGAGGAGAGGAAAGAACTATATGGTCCTCTCAATTGATGCACAAAAAGCATCTGACAAAATACAGCATTCTTTCCTGATTAAAACTCTTCAGAGTATAGGGACAGAGGGAACATTCCTCAAGTTCATAAAATCCATCTATGAAAAACCCACAGCAAATATCATCCTCAATGGGGAAAAGAGGAGAGCCCTTCCCTTAAGATCAGGAACACGTCAAAGATGCCCACTCTCACCACTACTGCTCAACATAGTACTAGAAGTCCTAGCAACAGCAATCAGACAACAAAAAGAAATAAAAGGTATTCAAATTGGCAAAGAAGTCAAACTCTCTCTCTTCGCAGACGACATGATACTTTATGTGGAAAATCCAAAAGACTCCACCCCCAAATTACTAGAATTCATACAGCAATTCAGTAATGTGGCAGGATACAAAATCAATGCACAGAAATCAGTTGCTTTCTTATACACTAACAACGCAACTGTAGAAAGAGAAATTAGAGAAACAATTCCATTTACGATAGCACCAAAAACCATAAGATACCTCGGAATAAACCTAACCAGAGAGGTAAAGGATCTATATTCCAGGAACTACAGAACACTCATGAAAGAAATTGAAGAAGACACAAAAAGATGGAAAAACATTCCATGCTCATGGATCAGAAGAATAAACATTGTTAAAATGTTTATGCTACCCAGAGCAATCTATACCTTCAATGCCATCCTGATCAAAATTCCAATGACATTTTTCAAAGTGCTGGAACAAACAGTCCTAAAATTTCTATGGAATCATAAAGACTCCGAATTGCCAAGGGGATGTTGAAAAAGAAAAACAAAGCTGGGGACCATCATGTTGCCCGATTTCAAGTTATATTACAAAGCAGTGATCACCAAGCTGCATGGTATTGGCACAAAAGCAGACATATAGACCAACAGAACAGAATAGAGAGCCCAGATATGGACCCTCAACTCTATGGTCAAATAATCTTCGACAAAGAAGGAAAAAATATGCAATGGAAAAAAGACAGTCTCTTCAATAAATGGTGCTGGGAAAATTGGACAGCCACATGCAGAAGAATGAAACTCGACCATTCTCTAACACCATTCACAAAGATAAACTCAAAGTGGATGAAAGACCTCAATGTGAGACAGGAATCCATTAAAATCCTAGAGGAAAACATAGGCAGTAACCTCTTTGACATCGGCCACAGCAACTTCTTTCCAGATACATCTCCAAAGGCTAGTGAAACAAAAGCAAAAATGAACTTTTGGGACTTCATCAAGATAAAAAAAGCTTCTGCACAGCAAAGGAAACAGTCAGCAAAACAAAGAAGCAACCCACAGAAGGGGAGAAGATATTTGCAAATGACACTAGAGACAAAGCAATGATTTCCAAGATCATAAAGAACTTCTGAAACTCAACACCCAAAAAGACAAATAATCAAGTCAAAAAAATGGGCAGAAGACATGAACAGACACTTCTCCAAAGAAGACATACAAATGGCTAACAGACACATGAAAAAAATGTTCATCCTCATTAGCCATCAGGGAAATTCAAATCAAAACCATACTAAGATATCACCTTCCACCAGTTAGAAAGGCAAAAACTGACAAGGCAAAAAAACAACAAATGTTGGAGAGGTTGTGGAGAAAGGGGAACCCTCTTACACCATTGGTGGAAATGCAAGTTGGTACAGCCACTTGGGAAAACAGTGTGGAGGTGCCTCAAAAAATTAAAAATAGAGCTACGCTATGACCCAGCAATTGCACTACTGGGTATTTACCCCAAAGACACAGGTGTAGTGAAAAGAAGGGCCATATGCACCCCAATGCTCATAGCAGCAATGTCTGCAATAGCCAAACTGTGGAAAGAGCCGAGATGCCCTTCAACAGATGATGGATAAAGAAGATGTGGTCCATATATACAATGGAATATTACTCAGCCATCAGAAAGGATGAATACCCAACTTTTACATCCACATGGATGGGACTGGAGGAGATGATGCTAAGTGAAATAAGTCAAGCAGAGAAAGTCAATTATCACATGGCTTCACTTATTTGTGGAACATAAGGAATAGCAGGAAGGACATTAGGAGAAGGAAGGGAAAAATGAAGGGGGGGAAATCGGAGGGGGAGATGAACCATGAGAGACTATGGACTCTGAGAAACAAACTGAGGGTTTTAGAGGGGAGGGTTGTGGGGGGATGGGTTAGCCTGGTGATGGGTATTAAAGAGGGCACGTACTGCATGGAGCACTGGGTGTTATACAAAAACAATGAATCATGGAACACTACATCAAAAACTAATGATGTATTGTATGGTGACTAACATAACATAATAAAATTTAATTTAATTTAATTTAAAAAAAATAGGTGAATGGATTAAAGAGTACACTTATGATGACAAGCACTGAGTAATGTATAGCATTGTTGAATCAGTATATTGTACATCTGAATCTAATATAACACTGTATGTTAACTATATTGGAATTAAAATTTAAAAATATTAATAATAATAAAAAAGAAAGGATGCAGGTTTCAAAGTCCAGGAGATGAGGGTTCCAATCCTTGATCTGTATCTCACTGTGTACCATTGGGCAAGTCACCTGACCTCATAAAACCTCATATTATCCATCTGCAGTGTGAGAAGGAACACTGAACTCAAAGGTTTTTTTTACAGTTATCAAAATAATAATAAAATTAAATAATATATGTTTACTTGGTTTGATTAAAAAGTCTCAACTTACTGAACTATAAATCTGAAATTGTTTTGCCATTTTCCAAAGGAATACCTATTCATATAACTCTTTTCAACCTCTGTTCAACCTAGGTACAAGGTCCTTAAAGATCTCTCAGCCCATGCTTATACCATTTCTTCAGTTTAGGTTAAGATTATCTCATATCTTATATTTCTCCCTCTTCTACAAAAGCAGGGCACACTATTAACAAAGTGTTTGGGGTGGGGAGGAAGGAGTGTGGACTCCAGAGACAGCACCCTCTGCCTAAGCTTCAGTGGCAGTGAGAGGAGGTGGGGAGACATCTGATCACTTGAGTGACCACAATACCTGGTAAAAAATCCACCATTCTCTTTCTTTTAATTGTTGAGACTCTTTTGAACACTGACCGCTTGTCAATTCCACTTTTGGAAGAGATATCCAAGTGTGGGCTTTTTGTAGGTTCTTAGGAGCGTACTTTGCCTCTCCCTGCATAATCTCTTGGCTGGGAGACCAGGCTGAAGCTAAGTCTATTCCTTCCTGCCTCAATATCAGTCACAATTAGTGGTGTTTTCCGTACAAACAGGAAAATCACATATCCTTACTAAAAATGGGGAATAGAGTTGAGTCTGTCACTCTACTCACTACTCTCTCATCTCTCTCCTTCCTGCCCTTTCATCTAAGCCCAGAACCATCAGGTGGTATGCTGGCTCAGTGGTTCAGCAGCATCCAGGAAGGAGAAGGTCATCAGTTGTAGACCTCATAGAAAGGGAAGTACTCAGGTATTCACTACCAATACCCACCCAACACGCCAACATCAAGGCCGCCCATGACACCCATCACACAGATTAATGTCAAAATCCTTATCACAAGGGTCTTCCAATCACTGCAAACTCTCACCTACACCACCACTCCAGCCATATCCCATGCCACTCCCACCCCTTGCTCTCTGTATCCCTGCCTCACTATCTTCTTTATTTTTTTAAAAGATTTTATTTATTTTTTATTTGAGAGAGAGAAAGAGAGAGCACACAAGCGGGGGGGAGGCAGAGGAAGAGGGACAAGGAGACTCTCCACTGAGCAGAGAGCCTGACCTGGGCTAGATTCCAGGACCCTGGAATCATGACCAGAGCCGAAGGCAAACATTTAGCCAGCTGAGCCACCCAGGTGTTTCTTTCACTGTCTTCTTTATGATCATTAAACATGCCATGCTACTCCTCACCTCAGTGTAAAGACAGATGAAAAGCACTCCAGACAGAGTTCTGAGGAACACTAGTATTTTATGGTGGGTTTAAAGAAGAAAAAGATGGTAAAGGAAACAGGAGAGATATCCAGCGAGGAAGGAAGAAAACCAGAAAATGTGGTATGGCAGAAGTGAAGTAAGGAAGTGTTTCTACGTGAAATAAGTGATTGTATACCAAATGCTGTTAAAATGAAGCGCTGGTCTTCAAATTTGACCAGTTGGAGGAGACCAGTGACCTTGAAATAAATGTTTTAATGGAGTAGTGAGGACAGAAGCCAGATTGAAGTACCATACAGGTGAATGGGAGATAAAGAACCAGATGATCTTTAAGATAATTATACTTAATAGTAGGAACAGTATTTAGTAGCACTTAAATTATTTTAATTTAAAGTGGACTCTTTGCCAGGTACTGTGCTGAGCACTTTACAAGCATTTTTTTTCATGAAACCTAACACTATTAGGCAAAAGTCGCTGAATCTAGAGGGACTAAATAAATTGACCAAAGACATAGCTAGGAAGCTGTGGTTGACTGAATAACGGCCCCTAAAGTTATCCAGGTCCTAATCTCTGGAAACTATAATGTTACTTTATATGACAAAAGGGACTTTGCAGATGTAAGGATATTGAGATGGGGATTATCAGCCTGAGTTATCCAGATGGGCCCTAAATGTGATCAGAATTGTCCCAAGAGAGAGACAGAGGGAAATCTGACACAGAAGAAAGAAGACAATGTCATAATCTCAGCAGAGAGATCTAAGGATGCTTTATTGCTGGCTTTGAAGGAAGAAGCCCTCAGGCCAAAGAATACACACAATGTAGCTCTAAAACCAGGAAAAGGCAAGGAAACAGCTTTTCCTGGCAGCCCTTAATTTCAGCCCAGGAACCTGGTTTCAGACTTCTGATCTCCAGAACTGTCAGAATAAATTCCTGTTGTTTGAAGCCACCAGGTCTGTGGTAATTTGTTATGGAAGCCCTAGGAAACTAATACAGATGTGGTCATGATCCTTCCTCTAATACAATTTCACAATAAATTGAAAGATCATACATATGGACAGCAAGGAGAAGGCAGAAAAGGAAGAAAGAAAAAAGAAAAGCGAAGAAAGTAGAGAGGAGGGGAAAGGAAGGGAAAAATGAGGAAAGTTGAGGAGAGGAGAGAAGAGGATAGGAGAGTGTAAGACCCCACATATTCTTGAAGTGACATCAGAACTGCCCATGGCAACTTCACCTCAGACACAACTGTCCCAATCTGAGTTAGAGTGAGTTGGCAGTTGGGCCACAGTCAAGAGTTAGCTCTAGGGCATAAAATCACAACACAGAGTAATCTATAAATCCTGTGGCATCACAACTAAAGAGAAAACAGACTGGTGTAGTCCTAGTTTAGACATGGACTGGCTTAGCAATTGTTGGGGACAGCCAACCATTAAAGATGCAGTATTAAATGCTATGAGGTGGGGGCACCTGGATGGCTCAGTCAGTACAGTGTCTGATTCTTGATCTCAGTTCAGGTCTTGATCTAAGGGTTGTGAGTTCAAGACCTGCAAAAAATAAAATAAAATAAATGCTGTGAGATGAAGTTCAAAAAAACCAACTTGATTCATTTTTGCATCAACAACTCAAGTTTGGCCTTAATTTGTTTTTTTAAGATATATTTTGGGGGCACCTGGGTGGTTCAGATAAGCTCAGGTCATGATCTCATGGGTCATGAGATCCAGCCCAGTGTCAGGCTCCGGGCTCAGCGGGGAGTCTGCTTGAAGATTCTCTCCTCTGCCCCTCCCCCTACTCACTCACTCTTTCTCATTCTCTCAAATAAATAAATCTTTTTTAAAAAAGATAATTTTGTAACTTTTTCTTTTTTTAATGTTATTATCCTGTTATTACTTATTACTGCCTATCATTAGCTATAATGAAATTATATTGAGACAGCTTCACTTAACATGCTATAATAACTCATCTATTTTCAAAAAACGAATTTTATAAATGTTTATTATTTAGATACATTATTTAATTTCATGATGAAATAAAGTTCTTCTATATATTAATCAATGACATCTTTTTTTTTTAAGATTTGATTTATTTATTTGAGAGAGAGAGAGAGGAGCCAAGGGAGAGAGACAAGCAGACCCCTTGCTGAGCACAAAGCCTGACGCAGGGGCTTAATCCCAGGACCGAGATCATGACCCCAGCAGAAACCAAGAGTCAGACACTCAACCAACTGAGCCATGTAGGCACCCCAATGGTCACATCTTAAAACATATACCTGTATCCAATTTTTAATAAAACAGAAGGACGTTTAGCAGGAAAACAAATGATTTGTGTATCTAACACCACCACTCAAACAAATTGAAACTCATCGAAACTTCTGTCCCTTGGGCTCAAGGGCATCTGAGAGTAAGCATGAAGACTTAGTTCTTAACCCTGACTGGCCATGCTCTCACAGAATTCTCTTCCTAGTTGGGGTTAATGTTACATCATTTTTTTCCTAAGGAAACTAGAAACTGCATTTTGAAGTTCTCTAAGGTTCTGAAGAGATTAGAAGAGAAACATTTGGAGTCCATATATAGATTCTGAATATCCGCAGCACGGTGATTTTCCAAATTTGCTAACAGTCCTCATATTTTAGAGCTGAAAACCACATTTTAAGGGAGAATTAAGAATTAGTAAGGCTTGCGGGGAAGGTGCATGGGTGGGAAGGAATGCAGAAAGAAATTTAATTCAGTCTCTCCCTTTCAAAAACGAAAAGGGGAAATAGCAACCAAATAACACAACATACGGAGTGTCTGTTTTGGGATGAAAATGCCAGGTAAAGAGGTCTTAAATTGAAATCCGTAGAAGACAGGCTTATTCTCCCCTCCTGAAGATTCTTCCCGTTGCTCCTGATTTCTGTCACACAAAGGACCGAGTAACAGCGACATCTAGTGTTTAACCTAGGACGGTGAAACAAATGCTCCCTGAGAGCTGAGAGCAAAGCCCTGGAACGAAGCTGCTACATTTAAAGTTTCCTGATTTTTGTGGCAACAAAATTGTATTCTAATGGAATCAGTGAGTCCTGTCTCCCAGAAAATGATAGTGTTCTGGGTCAACATTTGGAAAAGTCACTTAGTATTCACTGTTGGACAATGGGGAAGCCTGTAGTCACATCACACCACCTCAGTCTTGGAATTGGAAATGTGGCAATATTGCTGGGATTTAAAAAAAAAAAAAAGGCATTATCAAATGGCTACAAGAGGTTATGCTTCCCTGACGGGAGAAAGGCAGCTCAATACACTTCTCAATGCCAACCCTAAAAACCTATCCAAAGATATTAAATTTCATTTTCTTTTTTTTTTTGTAATTTCTCTCCAGACTGCTGTCCACAGAAGAGGCCATCTTAGGCCACCCTCTGGCAGCTGAAACTCTGGCACTCAGCCCTGCGAGTCAGACCTAGAGCTACGCTGCTCTGCCCCTCTTTGCCTCAGATGCCAGCCCCAGCATCCTTTTGTCTGGTTGCCAGGTCAATAATCTCTCTTGGCATCTGCCTTTTGCACTCCTTCCCTCCCCCTCCCCTCCCCCTCCATCAAAAAATCTAATTCCAAGCTGACAGGCAGAAGGTCAGAAATCTTTGAAAGCCGCCCACACTCAGGTCTCACCTCTGCACATACTGCCAAATGCCAACTTACTTTTCTCCCTCCTCCACAACATCCTGCATCTCTATAATGCCCAGGTTGTCACCTGAATCTTGCCCTCACATCTGCTTCCTTCCCCCTCCTCGGCAACAGGGCTCTTTTATTAGTAACATCCTGCCGTGTCTATCCCAAAGGCTCAGCACATCTTGTCATCCGTCCGGGGATCGGCAGCCTCTTCATAGTGAGTGACTCTGGGCCTTGCTTCCATCAGAGGTGTCTAGAGGCCTAGAGCAGACCCAGAGCATCTGGGGAAAGGAGAGCAGACAGCACCCTGAAACCTACACAATCATATCTTTGAAAAGTGGGCCGCGTTAAGCAAATGACTGCAGGCTAGTGTGACAGAAAAGACAAAGGACAAGGTACACCCAACCTGAATGGGTGACAGTTTTATTTCTTTATACATTTTGAAATGACATATTCAGGGCTACTTTAAAACAGTCTTTTAGGGAAAAAAAATCTTTTAAATATCTTGCAAGATTTTTGCCCACCACTCTGAAAGAATGCTTTAGAACACACATACTAGGGATCTTATACCTTTCTTACTTTTAAAAAGGAGACCATGCCAATGTTTAATTTTGAAACTACAAATTGTATATAAATCATATTCTTAAAAAATAGATTTTTATCTCACATCTTTTTAACCTCATGTAACCACTGTGCTAGCTCTATCAATTCTCTCCCCAAACAGCAAAATCCAAGCTACCCACCCCCCAAAAAAGGAACAAAAGGAAACAAACAATAGAAAAAAAAACTAAAAAAGAGAAAAGGTAATTATTATGATACAAATATGCATCGAACAGAAGCTGAAAAAATTACTCCAAAATCTGTGAAACAAGGAAAATGTTTATTACTAGCAACTCAGAAAAGATGGATAGATTACAAACTACTAAGAAAAAGTGAAGTTACAAAAAAGTCTTTGAAGTGTGTGTACTTTAGAGATATTATTACTTCTGTGTGGCTGTTATACATGTAACATAGTACTAGGACCCTTGACAAAATTACCTAAACTAGGGTATTATATGGGGATCATTTAGTTCCACCCCATTTTTTAATGTATGCTGAAACAGAAGTCTGAAAATTTGGACTGTTTTTTCCTAATACTAAAGCAGGAGACAGAACCTAACTTTTTGATTCCCAATCCAGTGTTATATGTAGCATTTTAAATACTAAAAGGATGTGGTTGTGAAACAGATTACGTTAGGGGCTGAATTCTGTCCCCCAAAATTCATATGCTGAAGCCCTAAGTCCCAGTGTATATTTGGAAATGGGGCCTTTGGGGATAATTAGGTTTAGATGAGATCATGAGGGTGTGACATCCATGATAGAATTAGTGTCCTTATAAAAAAAGGAAGAGAAACAGACTTAACTATAGTGAACAAACTGAGGGCTGCTGGAGGGGAAGTGGGTAGGGGATGGGCTAATGGGGATTCAGGAGGGCACTTGTGATGAGCACTGGGTGTTGTATGTAAATGTTGAATCACTGAAATCTACACCTGAAACTAATATTACATTGTATGTTAACTAACTGGAATTTAAATAAAAACTTGAAAAAAAGACCAAAAAAAAAAAAAAAAAGAAGAGGAAGAGAGACACCAGAGCTCTTATTCTCTTGCTCTCATTTTCTCTCTCTCTGTCTCTGTGTATATGATGGAATATTACTCAGTCATCAAAAAGAATGAAATCTTGCCATTTGCAACGACATGGACAGAACCAGAGGGTATTATGCTAAGCAAAATAAGTCAGTTAGAGAAAGACAAATATCATGATTTCACTCATAGTGGAATTTAAGAAAAACAGATGAACACAGGGGAAGGGAAGGAAAAGTAAAATTAGATGAAATCAGAGACGGAAACACACCATAAGAGATTCTTAATCATAGGAAACAAACTGTGGGTTGCTGGAGGGGAGGGGAGGTCGAGGGAGGGGGTAATGGGGTGATGGACATTAAGGAGGGTACATGATGTACTAAGCACTGGGTATTATATGCAACTGATGAATCACCAAACTCTACCTTGAAACTAATAATACACTATATGTTAATTACTTTAAATAAATTAATTAAATTAAATTAAAAGTGATAATGTTCTTTCCCCAGACTGTGTAAAAGGAAAAACAAAAGAACACAGAAATAGACTGAGATGAAGAACTGAAGTCTGTAAAGAGTGACGATGATTACAAGATTCAGACATCACATGTTGACGACCCAGAGATTGTGCTTTGCTCTCACCATATTTTATTTGTGTTGCTAAAAAGATACTCAGTTTAAGATGACTGGAAGCCAGTATCATCCAGGGACTAATGCTAAAGAGAAAGGTGGACAGAATGAACAGTCTGCTGCAAGTTAAAGAACAATAGAAGGTTTCTCCATCTTCTACAGAGTTGTGATGGATTGATGGTGAATGTTTGCCTATGGCTACAGCTCTCAAAAGCATCTTTCATTATTCTTTTAAAAGTGGTGCATCAAAAGAATTCCCTGCCCCAAAAACAAAGTATTCACTAAAACCATTGCAACTCAGTAGAAAAAGACACCACAATCTAATGTACCTGAGTTGAAATCCACCATTTCCTGGTTATGTGACCTTAAGTCAGGCACTTAACCTCACGAAGCCTCCGTTTCAACCTTTAATGTGGAAATAATACACATCCACAGTCTCTTACATGAAATCCTTGGGGCTAGATTTTAATTACATAAAGTAATATAGTACATATACTGAATTTTATATAACACCCATCATGTCTGGGCCAGCACTTGGTTAAGCAAACACACTGATATTCCTTCACAAAAATGTATCAATAATCAACGGAACGAGAAAATAAAATTTATCAAATGACAATTCGAGTCAGGTGTTGTCACCAAAATTTAAAAAATAACATTCTAATTTAGAGCTTTCTGGGTTTTAGAATTATGGATACAGGATGGGAGTTCCATAAATATATTCATCCTAGAGTGACAGCAAGGAATAAATGACACATGGAGGACAGAAACTCACAAGACTATGTAGGATGGATTATAAATGAGAATGCAAGGAATTCCAGGGCACCCACGTACAAGCAAAAACAAATCTTTGCTGAGATAAACTCCCTCTCCTCAGATAACTGACAACCAGATGCCAAGTTACCCAAGAAGCAGAATTGTAAAGGTGCCTAGATCCCCTGTTTCTTTCTTCCACTCAGTATTCCTTTCCTCAGACCCAGGATCTCCCAAGCCCATAGGAGCCAGCTTTTCTGGGAAAGAGAGGTGCACATCAATAGCATTTTCCTTTTCTGAACACTACATCTGCCCTCTTTTACCTCATTCCTTGCCCTGTGGGTCCCCAAAGGAGAAGAAAGAGCTTTGGACATTGCTTTACCATTTTTAAAGCCATGTTGCATGCATGGACTTCTTTCATCATCACACCAGCCAGTGAGTGGCAAGTCTTAACCTACTGTTTGTGGTATCAGAATTTAGGTTCCTCACATTCTGTGTCCCCTCCAGGTGGATGACATCATCCCGGGAACGTCTCTGCCTCGCGGCAGATCTCTCCCAGGATCCAGAAAGACCTGTCTCTTCCTCGGTCAAAGCTCGTGTCCACTTTTCCCAGCAACCCACTGGGTTCCTGCTTCCTAATCTTAAGAATGCCTCCACTCCTACCCAGTGACCCATTCAAACACGTCCCACAAACATCCCCTCTTCAGTTCCCGGAGGGATCCACCTTTCCCGAATTCCACTACTACAGGTTTTACAACAGAAAACTGCTTTACAGTTGCGGCAGCAACAGCAGCCATTCAGCTACCACAGTGAACAAAGAGCGTTCTCTCGTGGTTCCTGTGCAGCCTAACGGAAGTCACAGCTGCGGACAGACAGTAGATCTGTCATTTACAGCCCCCAAACTATGGTATGGAGATGGAGCTTGGTTTGATTCTAAATTCTAATTTTCAAAAGCCCTAGTGACACCTAGGAAGACAAGGGTTTTGGGAAAGAGGACAATTTTCATGGAAAGGCAACCACCCATACAAGTATCTTATGACTTAGACATCGTATTTCTCAAACATCTTCTTTAAAAGGCTACAATAAAAGTGTAATAATTTCAAATATTCTAGTAACTAATAATAGGACTGTTAGGGCTGCTATGAGTTTTGTTTCCATTCAGAACTCAAGAATTAATTGTGTGTGTTTCTGTGTATTTGCAAATGTGCAGTAAACCTGATGTCTAAGACATACTTGAAAGCATTACAACATAATCTGTTCCTATGTTGTGAAAAAGAGTATCTGGTATTGGTGCTATTTGGCATCAGATCATTCTGCATAGAATGATCTGATGCCAAATAGCACCTGTGGGGCCACTGTCCTTGTTACGTGTGGTGCATGTAGATTCTTTCTCTCACATCCGATAACATGGTACTATATGACTATTGGGCCTCAAAACACCAGGTGGTGAACACTTAGAGAATTCAAGATGCTGTTACCATGGGGACAAGATGCTGGGCCTTCTCGATGCAATCAACACACTTCCTCTTTCAGAAAACTATTTCCATTGGAAAATAAATGAGCTCAAAAATTGGAGCTTTTAGTTTTAAAAGAATGACTATTTTCTGAAAGATATGTATTTAATAGTGATAGAGATGGGCAAGAAAAGGAGAAATATTTAGAAAGGCCTTGTTTCAAAGACATACTTCTGACTTCGCTTTCTCCACTGGCTAGTATTAGGTGAAGAAACAATTCTGATACCTCAGGCTGCACTTCTCGAGTGTCTGTCCTATGTGGTAGGTTACTAAGTGGCCATAAATCATATTTCTTCCTTTTTCTGTATCTGTTTGTACTTGACTTTACAATTCTTGCCATGAAGAGTCAGAATCTACTTCCTCACTCCTCAAGTATGGACTGACATGGTGCCTTGTCAGGCCAATAGAATGTGGCAGAACTGAGAGCTCACCAGTTCAAGCCTTAGGATCTAGCACCTTACAGTCTCCCTCCCTCTTTCTTGAGATCCTGCCCAACTTCCATGTGAACAAGCCTGGGCAGTCCTGCAGGAAGATGAGCGACACTTGCCTAAGTCATCTCCATTGCCACCCAGCCTGTAGCCAGACCCTCAGAAGCAGAGCTAACTAGCCGACAAGAAGCTGGGGACATGTGACTAAGCTCAGTGAGACCAGAAGAACCACTGACCCACAGAATCATGAACTACATAAACGGAAACTATATTCCATATTCTTCTTTATTATATCTGTTAGTTTCAAAGGACCTATTTGTGAATATGCAGCTGGACTCCTAAAACCAAAACCCAAGATTAGGTAGGAGCACCATGAATGCCCATTGAAAACCCCAAGCAGGGATACACAAGCATGAACAAATTCATTGCCCTTACTCTGACAAAATGGACAGCAAATAGTTTCCTTTTGTATGTGAATTCAGCTGATTTTCATCCCAGATGCTATAGAGTTATAAAGAGAAAACTTAATGAATAATCCCTCTCTCCCAATTGGATATTTATTAAATGAAATCACCCTTGCTCTCCCAAAATAAGTGTATTGTTGTGAATTCTACAGAAAACACACAAACACAGAATGAAAGAGAAAATTCCATTGATATGTCCACAGCATACAAAGGAGATCATCGCTCTTATTTTACTTATCAGTGGTAGGTGAAATCCCACACAATGAATAGTAAAGAGTTTTTTTTAATATCTTGGAATTTAAACATTTTATCTCTATAGCAACATTTCCTAGAAAAAAATAATAAATGTTGTTCTCCCAATTATGTGTATGCCATTTCCCCTCTTTTTACCCCTGGCCATAGGAACACTGGAAGCCATTTGTTGAGGTGATGACCTCATAGGCTAGAGGAACGAGGATCCCTGTGTCAGTCTCATGGGGGAAAACTGCCCTTGAAAAGCCCCCCAGCACCCACTGGATGCTTTATAAGAGATAAATCACTGTTGCATACATTAAGATTTCAGGGTTTGTAAACTCAGCCCAGCAAAGCCTACTGCAGTGAAGCATTAGCAGATGTGGGAACCTGACGTGTGAGCCTGCAGAAAGCTGGGAAGGGCACTGATTCAGGAGAGGGAGGGGGCAACTGCAGGAGCAGTCTCCTTGAGTAGGCAATCCAGAAGGCCAGTAAAGGAGTTGCCATGCTAGACAGAGGAGTAACTCATCCTTTTTCACAGATCAGACAACAAAGTCTGTGGGCATAGAAGCAAGGCAGTTGAGATTTGGTGAAGGAAGATCAAAGAGTACTTTTTTGGTTGCTTCACTGTGGGCCCTGAAACAAGAGGCAGATCACTGAGAACGTAAAGGAGAATCAAAGTCTGAGGACCAAGAAGATGCTGTCAAATGGTCTTCTCAGAGAAGTGGAGAGTGAGTGACTAGAGGAACGTTGGGATTGCAATGCTTCCACGTGTACTGATGGGTGTTGAGTGTCCTTTAGCCATGCTCAGCTGCTTGGCCACAGGCTTCATCCAAGTAGGGAGTTGGATCCAACCAGAGTGGAAGTTTTTCCAGGCAGAATTTATAACATACAACATGTAAAAGATTGATGAGGGGCCAGAAAAACAAAGGTGTATAGAAGGACATGATTAAGGTGCTGGACCATGAAATCCTATCTGAGGAAAGATGTGAGAACATACGGATATTAGAGGGCTATACTGGTCATTTCAGGACGCAAAAACAAAATACCACAGACTGAGTGGTTAAAATAACAGAAATTTATTTTCTCACAGTTCTGGAGACTAGAAGTCCAAGATTAAGTTGCTGTCAGGGTTAGTTTCCCTCTCCTCAATTTGTAGATGGCCCTCTTCTCCTTGGGTCTTCAGCTGGTCTTCCTTCTATGAAAGTCTGTGTCCTAGTCGCCTCCTAGATGGGCACCAGTCATTTTGGATTAGGTCCCATTTTATGACTTATTTTAACTCAATCGCCTCTGTAAAGACCCTATCTCCAAATATGGTCACATTCTGAAGTACTAAGGATTAGAACTTCACCATAAGAAGTTTGGGAGAACACAATTCAGCTCAAAATGAAAGTGCTGAAATGGAAAAATAGAAAGTAATGGCCAGCAAGTGAGATGCTAGAAATTGAAGTTTCAGAGGCAGAGGCCTGGAGTATGATCAAGAGAAAAAAATATCAGAGGTGAGGAAAAGATAAATATTTAGGGATGAAGGGGTCACAAACAAGGTATGGGACAATTATCCTTGTGGATATTGATGTCACTAAGATTTATGACAAAAGCCACAGAGCAGAAAAATACAGTACACCAAAGTAGTGTAAAGTGCTAAAAAAACCTTTCATTCATGTAGAGGAAGAAGAGCAGGTAGGAAGTGACCAGGGGATGACAGATGACTGCAACCAGGAAGGGTACCAGATGGTCCAGTCAGATGGCATGTGCTTTAAAGGAACTGAGGGCATCTGAATAGGGAAGTGAGGAAAGCAAGGGAGAACCATATTCTGAAAAAAGAACAGTGAGCAAAGGATACACAATCTTACCTACAAGTCCAGGAGTAGACGGTGGGTAGGAGAAAAAAGAGCCACTATGTGAGAGCTGCCAGGGAAGCAGTGTCCTTAGGAAAAGCCATCTTTTTAGAATAAGAAGCTGAAAGGAAATTTATGAGAAGAGATTAAAAATACGTCACTTTTTTAAATGACAGATCGAAATTGACTTCACTGGTGGTGATATCACCAATATCATTTCACTCCTTTTTCAGTCACATGGAAGATCAGTCTTCTCAACTCCCTATACTTAGGGAGGATCATCTGAATATTTCTGGTAAAGAAATGTGAGAAATGGTACATGTTACTCCTGGGCTGAGGCAGTGAAAAGCCCCTGTGCAATCCTCCCATTTCACTCTTCCGCTCCTGAGGCCACCAACGAGGCTTCATTTCCAGATATTTCTGATAGAATATTATAGAGCCTTTGTCAGCTTCTTTTCTAGGTGACTGTGTAGAACAGACTCCCTGCCAACCAAAATCGAACATAAAGTATAAGTGACAAATGAGCCTTTGCTTTTTTAAGTGCTGGTGGTGTTTTCTGGGGTGTGTGTGCATGTGTGTGAGGCTGACTCGTTACCACAGTAAAAATTAGCCTCTCCTGATCTGTACACACATTGTGAGTCCCAGAACGTACAATGGAGGAGCTGTGGAAGCAGGAAAACTGAGACTCACTGGAGAATGTACACAGCCATATAAGGGTTGTGGGGATAGAGGATGGGCTGGGAGGCTGAGGCTTCTTGCAGTAACTGAGAAAAACAAGGATGCAGGGCTTGATGACATCTTCAGAAAAGGGAGATTATTAGGTGTAACTGTAGTCTCCTTCAATGGGCTGGCCATTCAGGTACTCTACAGTAGAAAAATGGGGCAGGTGGTCAAGAGTGAGGGGTAGTGGTGATTCCCACAAGGAGCAAACAGAGCTCCGTGACTAGCTCCCACAATTCCCAATAACCTGCCACTGGAAAAAGGGAGATGTTACTGTGGTTATAATTTTTCAGAAAACTCATAGGACTAATGTTCCTTGCTACATAGACAGGAAAAGGCAGGTCTAGAGGTATGCTGGATTAAAATTCTGTGATTTGATATCTATCAACCATTGGAATTCCTGGAAAGGAGAAAACATCAGAAAACCATAAAAGGTTTGTCTCATGGTTGAGAAGATAATTTTCCTGACAAGTGCTAATAAAGGTAGTTTTTATTTCCATATCAAGAATAAAGTTTCCTAAGCAAAAGACAAACTTCAGTTTTACTTATAAATATAAGAAGTGAAATAAGTGGGACCAGCAGAGTACATGAAACCAATTATCCAATGCTTAGGCCTCTAGGGTGAGATAAATCATCTACTAGAAGTCAGGCAAGTCCAGAGAATGTAAACAGAGTGTAGTATCAGGCAACACAAAAGGAAATGCAGATTATACAAAAATAAACTGAAAGATGGGAGAGCAGACAAGGACAAACTCCCCAAATGGAAGGCTGGAATAGGAGGAGTGGGGAAAAGCAGCAGAATCTGGATTCCTGGCAGCCGGGCATAGAGCTGAGAACATCTCTCAGTGAAAATGCTTAAGAGAGGAATCACGGAGTCACAAAGAGAAACAGAGTAAAAAAGTGGAAAAGTTGGGAAATCGTAAAGCCATTGAGAAGTTGCAAGCCCTCCCAACTTCTACTCACTACATACAACACATTCACAAGGAAAGAAAAGGAAAGAGTGGGTCAAAAGAGGAATACTGATAGAACAGGAAGGCAATACGACACAACAAAGGGACACAGGCTGTGTCTTCCCCTGAGTCTTGGCTTTGCCCCTGACTAATCAGATGATCTCAACTTCTGTGTTCCTCAATCCCCTCATCTGTACAATGGCTATGACAATTATATTTCGTGCCTAGGGCTGTAGTAAGAATTCAGTGAAACAGTGGCTAAAAGGATCAACAAAATATGTTCTACACAGAGAATGTTGCACTGAAGACTAATTCTCATTTCTAGAGGGCAAGACTGAAACGCTGAAGTATCCTTGGATGGCTGAAGAATATTTACCAGCTCTCCAGTACGAGAAAAAATTATTGGTCTAACTTAAATACAACCTTGTATATTTTATGCTTCATTCAACTCCATAGTAAATTCAGTTAAAAAATTCATCCACAGAGTAAATAGTCTCTTCCGCTACAAGTTTAAGTAAAGAAGACTAAAATGATACTGACAAAGGTATAGGGATACCTCCATCCCAGGGGACCCTAATGATCATCTGATCATTAGCATGGAGCCCAGACCAAAAACCAATCTCTAATTATGTCAGCCTATTTCACTACCTATTGGCAGGAAAATTTAAGCATATATGTTTAGGAAGCTCTTTAAATGATTGATGACCCCCCACCCCCACCACCAAGAAAAAAAAAAAAAACGTGCCATTACTGATACAGATGAGACTAGAAGTAAAGAGGTAGGACCGCCTGTGCAGATAGGGCTACCATGAAACCTTTCACTAAGATTTTGCTCTCCTAGGAAGGACAAATCCAGGCAATGAGCTCTTTGAGGCCAGGACTGATACCCATTCTTCTGAATATAACCAACACAAAGGACCCACTACAAGACCTAAAATCTAAAGCCATAGCAACTATTGGTTGATTGGTAAGCTTTTAAAAATGGAATTGTGGGTTGTGCATATTCCTCCAAATTATGTAACCCTTTTACAAAGACCAGCAGGGCCTCTTTCTACATCTTTGGTTCAAACACACTTACTGAAAACATTCTACATCCCAGGCCACATGCTAAGGCCTGAGGATACAAAGTAAAGACTCCTTTTGATAGGGCTGTCACAATGAAGTACCACAAACTACGCAATTTAAACAACAGAAACTTATTTTCTCATAGTTCTGAGAGCTAGAAATCCAAGATCAACGTTTCTTCAGGTTGGTTTCTTCTGAGGGCCATGAGAGAAGAATCTGTTTCAGGCTCTCTCCTTGACTCCTCCCTGTATCTTCACATGATCTTCCCTTTATGTGTATATGTATCCAAATTTCCCCTTCTATCAGCTTAGGGTCCACCTAATGACCTGAATTTAACTCAATTCTCTCCATAAAGACACTCTATCCAAATAGGGTGACATTTTAAAGGTTAGGACCTCAACAGTTAAACTTTGGTAGGGAGACAATTCAGCCCATAATGGACACATTCCCTATTTCAGAATACTCTTTTGTGATTGTTCACTGAGGTGCCCAAAGGAATGCCTGGGAAGGCAAAAACTGTGTTGCTATCTAGCACTTGCCCAACAGAATCCTACTTCCCAGCAGTAAGCTCACCCTTTTTATATTTAAACTGCATTTGCAGTAAGTTCTCTGTTACGGGATTCCTAAGCTCTGCTAACAAGCCACTCTGCCGGAGAATTAGAGAGGCATTCTGTATTTTCAAAATCCCTGTGAAACTACAAATCCCTGTGACGACATTTGCCAAAAAATATGCATGGGTGTACAAGTTAAAATGGTAGTGCAGTAACCAGATGGGTCCATTCCAGAAAGAGCAAAATGGCTAGCTGTATACTATCTACACTTCCATTTTATCCGTATAATTCTCACAGAACTCTGTTCCCTGTTGTTTATAGTCTAGACTGCATTCCCATAGCCAGACTTTGAGAAAAGAGAGTCCACATGCATAAACAATTTTCTGCTTAAATAATAAGGCTTAGAAACCAAAGGCCTAAGCATCTTAAAGCAAACTACTCTGCTAATATTTACACAATGTTATTAAGAACCACTTGGCTACCAAAAAAAAAAAAAAATTCCATTCATACATAGCATTCCATTTCAGCCAAACTCATGAAGTTTGATTGCTTGATGCAGATCAGTTGCTCATAAAGCTTAAGGTCAATTTCTGCTTCTGCATGAGAAATGTCAAAAAGGTAATGGAGGAAAACCTGGTATCTGACCAATGAAGTTAGCCTACTCTTTCATTTTATTTTAAGGAACTCAAGATCTATTTACTTTACAATTGCAAAGGATAACAGAGCCTTCTTAAATCTTTTTTTGGTCATGAAACCTCAATTTCTAAAAAATTTATTAGACACATATTTTTAGCACATTGAAGATTACTATATTATAGTCATCTTATCATATTCAATATGCCACTGGAGCAAACCCAAATTTACCAACTCTCCTTTTCACCACCAGATTCATATCATTCTCCAGAATCTCCTGTTTCAGTTAATAGCATAATGATCTTCATAGTTACCCAAAGGAGATATCTTGGAACCATCTTTCACTCCTTTCTCTTTTACTTTCTGTATCTATTTAATCCCCAAATTCTTGTGATACTACCACACTCATTCAACTTTATTGGCCTGCTATCATATGCCAGGAATTGAGCCAAGCATTGGGGAAATAAAGACATGAAATGGTGCCTTCTATCAAACAGCTCATAACATAGTTGGGAACGAAAGTCAATTATCAGCTACAGTGATAGGGCCATGACGAACTACATTCTGAGTGTTTGGGGAGTCTCAGAAGCAATATTCTTGAATGCAGTTTTAAAAAACAAAAGAATTAAAATAAACAACCTAACCTTACACCTAAAGGAGCTAGAATAAAAAGAACAAATAAGGCCCAAAGTCAGTAGAAGGAAGAAAATAATAAAGATTAGAACGAAATCCAAGTCCAGATGGCTTCACAATTCTACCAAACATTTAAAGAAGAGTTAATGCCTATTCTTCTCAAACTATTCCAAAAAATAGAAGAGGAAGGAAAGCTTCCAAATTCTTTCTATGAGGCAGCATTACCTTGATACTAAAACCCTGATGAACATAGATGCAAAAATCCTCAACAAAATATCAGCAAACTGAATCAAACAATACATTTAAAAAATCATTCACCACGATCAAGTGGAATTTATTCCTGGGATGTAAGGGTGGTTCAATATTCACAAATCAATCAATGTGATTTCAGTAGATGCAGAAAGTGCATTTGTGAAAGTACAACATCTATTCATGATAAAAACTCTCAACAAGGTAGGTTTAGAGAGAACATAACTCAACATAACAAAGACCATATATGAAAAACCCCCAGCTACCATCATACTCAATGATGAAAGACTAAGAGCTTTTCCTCTAAGATCCAGGACAAGACAAGGATGTCCACTCTCACCACTTTTATTCAACATAGTACTGGAAGTCCTAGCCACAGCAATCAGATAAGAAAAAGAAACAAAAGGCATCCAAATTGGTAAGGAAGACGTACAGCTTTCACTATCTGTAGATGACGAGATACTATATTTCTATATATAGAAAACCCTAAAAATTCCACCAAAAAAACTACCAGAATAAATGAATTCAGTAAAGTCACAAGATACAAAATTAATATACAGAAACATGTTGCAGTTCTATACACTAATAATGAAGTAGCAGAAAGAGAAATTAAGGAAACAATCCCATTTACAATTGCACCAAAAAAGAATAAAATACATAGAATAAACTTAACCAAGGAGGTGAAAGACCTGTACTCTGAAAACTATAAACTTTGATTTAACAAAAGAGAGTAAAAGAGTTATATAAGGGCCAGGTTGGGCCAGGAGATGAAAGCAGGTGGCAGTGTAGAGATGTAATTTGAAGAATATGAAAATGCACAGACATGAAACTGCATGATGTCACTGGGAAACTATCAAATTTCAAGACAACTAGAGCAGAGTCTGTGGTAGACTGGCAGCAGATAAAACTGCATAATAAGGCAGGAAATAGATTTTAGAATATCTTGTGTTTTAAGTTATGGTGATCCATTAAAGGCTTCTAGTGACACAATCAGATTTCTTTCCTAGAGGGGTGCCTGGATGGCTCAGTCGTTAAGCATCTGCCTTCGGCTCAGGTCAGGATCCCAGGGTCCTGGGATCGAGCCCCGCATTGGGCTCCCCGCTCCTCAGGAAGCCTGCTTCTCCCTCTTCCACTTCCCCTGCTTGTGTTCCCTCTCTCGCTGTGTCTCTGTCAAATAAATAAATAAAACCTTTAAAAATTAAAAAAAATTAAAAAAAAAAGATTTGTTTCCTAGAAAGCCTGCTTTTTCTGCATTGGGTAGGTTAGATGGACTGTGTAAATCCAAGTATGCTGAAGGAGAAAACCCATATAGGAACTATTAGATAAACATGGAGGAGGAAGAGAGAAAATTACCTTTTTTTTCTTTAAGGATTTATTTATTTATTTTGAGAGAGTGAGAATGAGAGAAAGAGAGAGAGTACATGAGAGCGGGCAGGGTTAGAGGGAGAAGCAGGCCCCTTGCCGAGCAGGGAGCCTGATGCGGGACTCAATCCCGGGACTCCAGGATCATGACCTGAGCTTAACCAACTGAGTGACCCAGGCGCCCCAGAGAATATCTTAATCTGTGGTTTCCATTCTCAGCATCAGCTATAAATAAAGGTGAGAAAATAAAAAGATTTTTTAAAAAATTAAAACATCAATACATAAAATAAATAAAGGTGAGAAAATAAAAAGATTTTTTTAAAAATTAAAACATCAATGCATAAAATTGGTTGCACAATGGCTACTCCAATCAGGAAGCCATACTGGTTACCAAAATAGCCTTAGAAAAACCATACTGAACAATGCTGGTAGTAGAGTAAAATTGTTAAGATAAGGATTTTGGAATGAAACAGGTCTTAGTCTGAACCTAATAGTGGTGTAAATGTAAGCAGGTTATAGAACCTCACCAAATATCACTTTATTACTCAAATGAGATTAATAATCATGCCAATCTCTTAAAGTTATGATGAGGAATAGATGGGCTAAAGTATACTCTGCACAGTACCAGACACACAGTAAGCAACCAATAAAGAGCAGCTAGTCTTACACCAGTATGGAATTGTTCGCCTCTGCAATAAACCTTCAGAGAACTGGAGAGCAGAGTCCCTGGACTGGAACATCTGGGTCTATTTCTTATTAGTTATTTAACTTCATCTAAGATACTTAATATCTCCACCTTTCTTGTGATCATTTGAGACAAAATTCTTGCTCTATATGTAATGGGGTTGTTTTTAATATGAGATAATACATGTGAAAGTGGCTTTAACAGTCTAAAATGATGACACATATAAGATATTATGGTCTGACCTTGGCATATTTTATATTGAGCATCTCTGGCCACATGGAAATAATTATGACCTGCAGCACATAAACAGTGCCAAAAAAGCAGTGGGCTCAGATGAGGGAAACTGGACTCCAGCCCTGGGATCACCACTGACCTGTGATCCAGGGCCTGCCACTTACCTGCTTAAAGCCCCCACTTTCTCATCAACAACTTAAGGGGATGTATTCCACACCCTCTAAACCATCTTATTACAGATCCAACAACCTGATTCCCTTCATTAAGACAACTTTAAGTATTTAATAGTCCACATTTTCCTCTAGGCCAACAAAACTGCACTGAAATGAAGCAAAGACAGGATTTACTATGGGTCAAGAATTTTTCTAACCCCAGAGTCAGTGCAATCTCACATTATTTAATTTTTCACACGCTTTAATCTGTGATGACATTCAGAAATGAGCAGATTAAATACAATTAGCCCCAGAATACAGTTATCAGGCTTCACCCTGAAAGGGATTTATGTATCACCTTTTGACTGAAAGATAGCATCTGTGCAGATTCTGCTCAGCACCAGAGAAAAAGGAGCTGGTAATAAAAATCAGCAAATGACTTACTATCTTTTGGTATTTTCTACACAAATCTAAAATAGTTATTTGCTATTATTCCCTGCTATTCAAGTTTCATCTCCCTGCAATATATTGGGCTTTACCATAAGCAATATAATCAGAAGGTTAAAAAGGGAAAAGGCTAAGGGTTGACAATGCTATGAGAAAATTATTTTTCTGGATGAACTAGTAGGACACCACATCCTCCCATTATGTTCTGAGGTCCAAGAGCCTGAACTGTAAACACAGTGGAAAACTGCATAGGATTTTATCGCTGTTGACATTGTTGCCTATTTTGAGTTGTTTCTCTGAAACAAAATCACTGTTCCCAAAGGAACCAATGACAAAAAAGAGTAAAGCAGAGTTCTTCAACCCTGGCATTATACATTTTGGACCAGATAATTCTTTGTTGCAAGGGGCTGCCCTGTGCCTTGCAGGATGTCTAGCAGCATCCCTGGCTTCTATTGCTACATACAGAATACTCACCCATCCCAAGTCATGCCAATCAGTGTTTCCAGACACACTGTCAAATGTTCCTTGGGGAGACAAAATTGTTCCTATTTGCAAACCACTGACTTAAAGAAAGCCCAGACATATTTGCCCAGTTCCAAATCTGTATCACCCCACCTGTCATTATCATCCTTTATCCATTATAATAGGAAACAAAATAATTATCAGCAAGGTAGGGCATTCCCTACCTCTTTAACATGACTCCTTCTAAGGAGGGCTGATCAAATGACTGACCACCAGGGCAACAGCTAAGAAAGCACCATTCTACACGTGCTCAGGCACCAAAGATTGGTTTGGATTCTCAGCACCCCACAGAGGCTAAGGAAAGCAGGAGGTTTGGGATACAAATGTGTGTGTGTCTGTGTGGTTATTCCCATTCTGAGATATGGAATCTGGAGGACTCTTTACTTCGCTTTTTTTGTTGTTGGTGTTTGTTTGTTTTTTATTATGTTAGGTTAGTCACCATACGTTACATCATTAGTTTTTGATGTAGTGTTCCATGATTCATTGTTTGCATATAACACCCAGTGCTCCATGCAGTACGTGCCCTCTTAATACCCATCACCGGTTAACCCATCCCCCCACCCCCTCCCCTCTAGAACCCTCAGTTTGTTTCTCAGAGTCCGTGGTCTCTCACGGGTTCGTCTCCCCCTCCGATTTCCAGTTTTCTCTTATGTGCTCTCTCTCTAGTCTCTATTTAACTTTCTCCTAAAAAACAATCTTGGAAGCTAAAATTTGTGATCAAAATAACTCTGAAAGGAAACACAGGAAACATCTGTCTCTGCAAAGGGTGAGTTGGGTGGGTGGGAGTCACTAGATATTTTTTATTGTATTCTGTTCCATGCTGCTTGAACAGTTAATAATTGCATGAATTTGTTTCCATATTTAAAGAACTAATTATCAAAATACATTTAAATCATGATCTGCCACAAACTGTACACTGGGTAATGTGGTTTTAAATTAGAAGACAGCTGCCAACACTGATTCCCCCTACAAACAGCACGGCAATTACCTGGGTCTGTGATTTGAAAATCTCTAATATTTTTCCAGAATGACAGTACAGCTATCACTGCCTATAGTATGAATAATGCAAAGAGAGGGCAGGCGAACTGGAGACTGTTGCATAAAATAGAATTCTGGGTCCCCAAATGAAGCTTGCATAAGGGGATTCCAAGTAGCCCACCGCTTCTAAGAACGTATTCCTAAATTTCTGCAATAATTCAATCTCAAACTTTGGGTCGCACCTGCTCTTTTGGACAGGGACTTTCATATTACATAGATTAACTATCAATTCATCATGCATCACCCAATAAAAACTAGATGGCATATAAATGCAGAATAGTTATGATATATTTTAGCTCCTGATAATCAATACACCTTATATTTTGTACCAGTTTAGAAAATATGGCACGTATTTTTTTTCAAGGCCTGCTCATACCCAGCACTGTGCTAGACACAGAAGATAGAATTGTGAAACAGAGACAGCCCTTCCCCTCCTGGAGCACATCTGTGTTGAAATATAGAGAATTGTAGCTTTTTTACCTTACGCATTTCTGTAAATTTTTCGTTTACAATGAGCATTTATTTTCCTTTTATTATTGAAAAATATCTTGAAAAGCAAAAAAGAAAATGGCATTTATTAAAGTAGAGCAGAGTATCCCATTTTTTCCACATAAAACTAGTTCCACAAAATGTCCTCTCAGGAAAAAAAACATATTCTGTGGTTAAATTAAGTTCAGGAAACAGCACACACTCTATTATATATACCTCTCTCAGAGAACTGAAATGTAATCAGATGGGAAATTGTGCTTACCATAAATCCAGGGTGTTTATCCCCACAGAAAGAAAGGAGGGGGAAGGAAAGGAAAAGAAAAAGAGAAAGAAATACAGCATAGACTATGTAAAACTTCCAAGGTTGCTACAAAAAAAAACAAAAACATTTTCATTTGGGAACGGAATCTATATAGTGAAGAAACATGGATTATTGGAAGAGAATGGAATAAATGGATTAATGAATGGGTGGAGAGACAGACCAAATGAGAGAGAGAGAAAGACAGACAAATGGTGGAAGCAGAAAAAAGGAGAAAGAGGCACAGAGGAAATATTCTTTGAGCAGCTGCTTTAATGATGGATGCTTTGCTCTGTAATACACTTTACAAACTTTATGTCTTCAAGAATACCAATGGTTACGATCCACATTATTCTTTAAGGCATTTGGAGTCAAATGGTGAGTCTGGGGAATACAACAACAGAGACAAACTGCAAATTAGTTCACCTCTACTAGTATTACACACATCAGGACCAATGAGGCTCTGCGAAGCCTGGCTGTAAAGAAGCCCATTTGGTTTCACTTAAACTATCAACAGCCCATAGAATTAAGAATTAACACATTTTAGGAAGCACTAATATAGACAAAGGAAGTCTACTAAGACTTGTCAATAAATAACAAGGACATAATTAAAGAAAGTGGAATAATTCTAACCTGATATAGATAAGAGATGAAAGAAAGAGAGAGAGAGAGAGGAAGGGAGGAAGAGAGAGAGGGAGAAAAAGAAAGAAGAAAGAAGAAAGAAAGAAAGAAAGAAAGAGAGAGAGAAAGAGAGAGAGAAAGAAAGAAAGAAAGAAAGAAAGAGAAAGAGAGAAAGAGAGAGAGAAAGAGAGAAAGAAAGAAAGAAAAGAAAAGAAAGAAAGAAAGAAAAAAAAGAAAAGAAAGAAAGAAAGAAAGAAAGAAAGAAAGAAAGAAAGAAAGAAAGAAAGAAAGAAAGAAAGAAAGAAAGAAAGAAAAAAGAAAAGAAAAGAAAAGGAAAGGAAAGGAAAGGAAAGGAAAGGAAAGGAAAGAAAGAGGGGAGGGAGGAAGGAAAGGGAAGAAGGGGAGGGGAGAGGGAAACTCTCGAGTGCTCTCTCTCAAAAAGAAAAATTAATAAAGTTAATTAAAAATAAAGTCTTACCCAGCAACTGATTTTGTGATTCTGATAACTGAAAGGCATTTCTATCATCATGAATTTTTTTTTGTCATTGTAATCATTTGAAACTGGTTTATGGTAACAATGTTCACCTTGGTTCAAAGGATGGCCATAGAATGTTTACATAGAATATATTCTAATTTTAATATATTTTGAGATTTTATTTGCTAATATTTTACTAAAGATTTCTGTGTCTATGTTCATGAGGGATATTAATCTGTGTTTTTCTTATCTTGTAATATCCTTTTTAGGTTTTGGTATCAGGGATATGACCAAAATGCACATCAGGAAGAGTGTTCTCTTCCTCTATATTTTAGAAAAGTTTGTGTGAGAGTAGTAGACATTCTCTTCCTTAGATGTTTAATAGAATTCATAAAAACATGCTCCTGGAGTTTTCTTGTGGCTGATTACAAATTCAATTTCTCCCATTGATATGGAGCTATTCAGATATTCTGTTTATTCTTGAGTCTGCTTTGGTAATGTACGTCTATCAATAAATTAATTCATTTTATCTAAATAGTCAAATTTACTAGCATAAAATTGTTTATAACATTGCTGTATTATCCTTGAGGTGATGTCCCATTTTCATTCCTGGTATTCATAATTACTAGGGGTTTTTCTCTTTTTCTTTTGTGCTGCCTTGCTATAGTTTTATTGATTTTCTTAATCTGTTCAAAGAACTAGCTTTTGTTTCTTTGTTGATTTTCTCTATTAAAGTTTGTCCACTTTAAAATTCATTAATTTTTGCTTTCATCTTTGTTAATTGCTTTCTTCTTACTTCGGATTTAACTTGCTCTTGTTTTTCTACTTTCTTAAGCTAGAAACTAAGTCATTAATTTTTAAACCTTTTTTGTATTTTCTAATAGAGTTGACCCTTGAAAGACATGGGTTTCAACTGCATGGATCCACTTATACATGGATTTTTTTCAGTAAATACTGTAAATATATTTTTTCCTTATGATATTCTTAATAACATTTTGTTTTCCCTAGCTTACTTTACTGTAAGAACACAGTATATGATACATATATGAAATAGGTGTTAATGGACTGTTTATCAGTAAAGCTTCCAGTCAACAGTAGGCTATTAGTCTTAAGTTATCTTTTGGGGAGTCAAAAGTTATACATGGATTTTCAACTGTGCATGGGGTTGTCACCCCTAACCTCCACATTGTTCAAGGGTCAACTGTATAAGCACTTAACATTACAAATTTTCCTCTAAATAACATGTTAGCTGCATTCCACAAATTTTTGTCTTTTTTTAGCACAATTTACTAACCAAAGGGATGATTCTAATTAAATCAACACTTTGAAATAGAGGCATGTAAAATGTTTGTGATAAAGATAACTGAACACAGTAACGAAAAAAAAAAGCAGTATGGAGATTTGCTCATTGAACTGAGCTTGTTCATCCTCACAGCTAATTCCTGTCCACAATGACGATGGAATTTTTACTCTACTTTTTCACAGACCCAAGTACAGGTGACATTATTCATGACGCATTCCACCACTAATTTCCCATTTTCCAATTTTCTTGTGATTGTGCTTTCCTTCCCATCCCCTTCCTGATGTTGAACCAACGTGCCATCTGTGAAGTTGCAGACAGTCTGAGTTTTTCTGCCATCAGCTGTAGTTTCTTCAAACTTGTCTCCCAGGTTACATGAAAACTGTTGTTTTCAAAGTGCTCTCAGTTTTTACGGTGAGGTTTTGCCATCAGAAGAGATGATACAACCTGGTTTGGCCATTGCACCCACTTTTCACAGAGCCATTCCCACTCCTACTTCCTTCATGTATTCGTCAAAGCCTTTGCTTTCCACTAAGCGCCAATCTCCCTACCAGCTGTTGAACGGTGGCCATGGTGGGCGTGGGCCGCAGGCCTAGCAAGCAGAGTGGGGCGTCAGGAGCTTGGCTTCCGACCTGCTGGCGCCCGTGGCTCTTTATAAAAGCGGCACACACTGGGTGGCTCTGTCTTAATTTAACTTTTTTTATGTTATGTTAGTCACCACACGGTACATTAGTTTTTGATGTAGTATTCCATGATTCATTGTTGTGTGTAACACCCAGTGCTCTGTGCAATACGTGCCCTCCTTAATACCCATCACCGGGCTAACCCATCCCCCCACCCCCCTCCCCTCTAGAACCTTCAGTTTGTTTCTCGGAGTCCACAGTGCCTCATGGTTCATCTCCCCCTCTAATAACCCCCCTTCATTTTTCCCTTCCTTCTCCTAATGTCCTCCATGCTCTCTTTATGTTCCACAAGTAAGTGAAACCATATGATAATTGACTTTCTCTGCTTATTTCACTTAGCATAATCTCCTCCAGTTCCATCCATGTTGATGCAAATGTTGGGTATTCATCCTTTCTGATGGCTGACTAATACTCCATTTTATTTGGAAATAATTTCAAGTTTACAGAAAACTTGCACAACTAAGAATAGTACCAAAACATATGAATATCCGATGCACATACTGTTAATATTTTATTCCATTTACTTTATCATCTGCTGTATCTCTTCATAATACTTTTTTTAAATTCCAGTATAGTTACCATACAGTGTTATATTAGTTGTGTACGATATAGTGGTTCAACACACTATACCTTCATTACTCAGTGATCATCACAATAAGAAGTGTGCTCGTAATACCTTTCACCTATTGCACCTATTCCCCCATCCACCTCCCCTCTGGTAACCACCAGTTTGTTCTTTATATTTAAGAGTCTTTTTTTGTTTGTCTTTTTCTTTGTTCATTTGTTTTGTTTCTTAAATTCCACATATGAGTGAAACTATATGGTATTTGTCTTTCTCTGACTTATTTCACTTAGCATTATACTCTCTAGATCCATCCATTTTGTTGCAAATGTCAAGATTGTGTTCTTTTTTTATGGCTGGGTAATATTCCACTGTCTACATAAACCACTTCTTTATCCATTCATCTACTGACTCTTGGGCTGCTTCCATATCTTGCCTATTGTAAATACTGCTGCAATAAACATAGGGGTGCATATATCTTTTTGGATTAGTGTTTTTGTATTCTTTGGGTAAATATCCAGTAGTGGAATTACTGGATTATATGGTAATTCAATTTTTAATTTTCTGAGGAAACTCCATACTGTTTTCCAGAATGGATATACCAGTCTGCATTCCCACCAGCAGTGCACAAGGCTTCCTATTTCTCCACATCCTCACCAACACTTATTTCTTGTGTTTTTGATTTTAGCCATTCTGACAGGTGTGAGGTGATATCTCATTGTTTTGATTTGCATTTCCCTGACGATTAGTGTTGAACACTTTCTCATGTGTCTGTTGGTCATCTGCATGTCTTCTTTGGAAATGTCTGTACATTTTTAAATTGATTATTGTTATTTTGTGTGTGTGCATGTTGAGTTGTGTAAGTTCTTTATATATTTTGGATCCTAACCCCTTATCGGGTATGTCATTTGCAAATATCTTCTCCCATTCAGTAGGCTGTCTTTTTGTTTTGTTGGTTGTTTCCTTTGCTGTGCAGAAGTTTTTTATTTTGATGTGGTCCTAATAGTTTATTTCCACTTTTGTTTCCCTTGCCTTAGGAGACATATTTAGAAAAAAAGTTGCTATGGTCAATGTCAGAGAAATTACTGCCTATGTTTTCTTCTAGGATTTTTATGGTTTCAGGTCTCACATTTAGGTCTTTAACTCTATAAGCACTTAACATTACAAATTTTCCTCTAAGTACAGTGTTAGCTGTATTCCACATTTTTTGCATTTTCATTAAGTCAGAAATATTTTCTAATTTCTTCTGGCTTATTCTTAAAACTATGGCTCATTCTTAAAACCATGGATTATTTACAAATTCACTGCTTAATATCATAATTACTCTACAGATATGGACCCAACAATTCTCCTCTCCATACATGCATGCTACTGCTCACATCAAGAGACGGAGATTATTTATCTTACCTCTGAATCCACACTGGCCTTGTTGACTGGCTTTGACCAACAGAATGCAGCAGAAGTTATGCTGTGCTAGTTCCATGTTGAGTCAGCCTAATCTGTAGTTGAGCTGATTTGTTTTGTTTGAGCTATTTGGATTTGTTTAAGCTTTACCCAAATTCTAGTAACCAATAGCTTCCAATATTTTAATGGCAGGATCAGAATTGTGATTTGAACACCAGTAACGCTTCAAAGGTCTCTCTATGCTTTATAATCTACCCATCAGCTTTTAAGACCTCTCTGGAGTCCCAGAGTCCAGCTTACCGTCCTGCCGCTAGCTTTCAGTGGGCCACTGCCTCGTAATTAGTAAATTCCTGGTGTACCAGAGAGATTTCTCTCAGCTCTCCTGCTCTGCCTCCAGCCTTTAATGCACTACAGGTAAAATGCATTTTGATTTGCCCTTAACCCTAAGAAGATATTGTGTGCCTCAAGGTAATTTTCTTAGCTCCCCTTTGATGCCCCCACCCTTCAGCATGTTGTCTCTGTACTCTCAAGAGGCCAAAATTGGAAGGCAGGTATAGCTTTGCTCTCTGACTAGGGCTTCTTAGGGTTTAGTCCAATCAACGAACCAGAATGCTTTGTTAAACGTTTATTAAAAGTTCACCTGGTTTCATTCTACCCAGTTTAAGGTGGGTGGATGCCTCCTTTGCCATTCCCCAAGGGACAACAGCAGCCATGAGTCTTTCTCAGCTAGGAAGGACTGATCCCTTTCTAGAATTTAATTCACTTATGATTAATTAGCTCTTTGCTATTAGAATTTGTTGGGTTGTCCTCACAGTGGAAACAACAGTCTTTTGCAACTTTTTACCTCAAAATAGGAAGTAGAAGTCCTTGTACTTAAATATATTAAGATCCATACCTTTTCACTCAACAGATTAGCCAATCATAAATGAGCTCTCAGTACCTACTCAAACTTCTTTCCTGCTTACTAGCTATACAACTAGAGTGACTGATGCCCTCCTTCTGGTCCAGTTCATAAACCAATCCTCACCAGGGCAGGAGATCAGCAACCTCACTGCCTTGCCTTCCAGCCTCTGGTTATATGTACAGGGATGAAGGTGGAAGGTACAGGGTTAGAGTCTGTTTATGGGATTAGCCTGGGTGACCATACATTAATTTACCAACAGTTCCCCACATCACAAAAACCTTTCCTGATACCTACTGTATTGCTTCTATTTATAGGACTCATTTTATTTGTTTTCCATCTGACATTTCAATGAAATTAGTACCATACCCTGGGCTCCAACCTACATGGCCCGAATAATCATGCTACCTAAATTTTGCCAGCCACCCAGAGTCTTCCACCTATCATCTCCATATATACCAACCACAAACCAGCACCCTGCTATTGTAAAGAATGGATCTCCTGCAAACATAATACTGTGCTCACCTAATTAAGCATTACCCACCCATATTTTCCTCCAATATTTTATACAGAACTTGTGAGATTTTTTTATTACTATCTTCCCAGCATAGTGTGTGGCTCCAAGCATTCATTCAATAAACATCATTATTATTTAATTAGAGATATTGGCTAAAATTTACATCTATATCAAAGGTAAGGTGGGCATGGCAGACAGATGAAGGAACACAGTTCAGGGATGAGTCTTACCACCATAATTAGGATGGCTTCACTACAAAATCAGTTATCCTAGTAAGACTCAAAAGTAGATTCCCTTTCTCTGTATACTACTCCAAGGTATGGTTCAATGGTTAGGTTTCTGGTTTGAATTCTAATGTTTAGAATTCAGATGTGAAACTGGATGAGGTGAGATGAGTCTATGCAGAAGTAATGTCAACTATCAAGAGCTAAGCTCAGTTGAGCTGAGCTGCCAGATGTTGGATTAAATGGTACTGTCAATTAAGATGACAAGCCAAAAATGAAAACGGTCAAGGCTTTAATCACTTACTGTGATAGTATAAGCAAGAAGTCAAATCGGGGTAAGTGCCAGCT